>NC_051176.1:13967409-14267409 GCF_013339695.2 Rhipicephalus sanguineus | reverse complement strand
ACAGACGCGCTGGCATCGCCGACGATCGCAGCGCTGTCATAGGTGCACTCGACGGTTTGAGCTTCGCCCAGTCATGGCCTCCGATATTGTGCGCCGACAGGTTGCGCACAATCTCGGAGGCCCAGTGTGCCCGGCAGCACGCCGCTCGTGGAGTGGTTAATATTTGCTCGATCTTATTTGATTCTTCTGTACGGCGACAACGTGCAAAAGCATGCGGACAAACAATAGGAGTTCGAGAACGATCACCGATAAGCGTAAACCCTGGCAATGGGGTTGTGTCTTGAGGGCTGAAGTTACAGCCGCAGACATGTGGATCGTGGCGTTGAACGGATAGCGAGAGCGCGACGCTCATTGAAGCGACGAGCTGAAGGGATTCCGCGCGCCAGATACCTCACAAACATTGCACGATGTGACAGCTACAAGTCACCAATTGCTAGATATGTGGTACACAACACGGCTAGGGCAATTCATTTTGTCCAAGAAAAGAAACCTCGAGGTAAACACTGTCGCTCAGCTCACGTCAACACAGAGCAGGTTGTAACATAGGCAGACGACGCTCGTTGCCCACAGGAGGTTCAGTGACGTGGACTGGACATGTACATACAATCAGATCAGCCGCCTGCGTGACGTCGCGCTTCCTGTGCAACACGCACTGGATGTGGGCGGGGATCACAGCTGAGCCGCTGTGATCGGTGGTGATTCGCAGCTTTAAAGCCTTGTATTAAATTACACAGTTTACGCACATAGCCTAAATCGTAAATGATCTTTACGACTTGCTCTACCGGTCCAATGTGTTCGTAAAAAATCGTCAAAACCGTTTCAGGGTCCCTTTAAAGCGCGCCCCGCACGCACTTGGCGCCATATCGATGGCGACCAAGAAAGCATGCTGAAGTGACTGGTGTATTCAAATAGCTCGCCGTTAGGATGCTGGAAGACGTATTTCTCGTGGCCTAGCCGTCTAACGCTGCGCGCTGCGAAGCGAGAGGTCGCCCATTCGATTCCTCGCTTAGGAAAAGTTTTTTCTGAATTGTTTTTCTTTGTGGCTTATATATATATATATATATATATATATATATATATATATATATATATATATATATATATATATATATATACTATATATATATATATATATAGTAGTCAAGTAGATCCTCCGTGAGAAGTCACAACGTTGTTTATTTCGACGTTTCAGCCAGAGTCTGGCCTTCATCAGGAATGAGGGTACAGTTTGTTGGTGCTCAGCTTTACACAATCTTAGAGGAGTGAGGGTACGCGGAATAATAATAATAATAAAGAAAAAAAAGAGAAAAAAAAGTGAGAACATGAGGTAGACCCCCCCCCTTTCTCCGGCCGCCCCCTTCCACCCCTCCGACGATCACTTTTAAGATGTCCGCGGCCTGCATATCCTTCCCTCCATTAACGTATTGTTCCCGACCAGGCAGCGCCTCGTGGCTCCGGCGGTGCGGTGTGGGGTAAAAAGGACCTTTTTTATGAAGTTAAAGGCTTAACTACTCAGTGCCCCGTGGACGTCTCGTCCCCGGTGCGGTGTGGGGACAAAAAGGAGCTTTTTTAAGAAGTTAAGCCTTTAACTACTCAGTGCCACGTTGACGTCTCGACCCCGTAAGGGGGGCCGCCGCGTATTGCCGGAAAGGCTAGCAAGCGGGCGCAATGTCAATTTTGGCCCGCTCCTGGATTCCGCAGTCGGGGGCTCCTGATTGTGCACAAGGGCGCTGTCAGACATGTCATGCTTGACAGAATTGATTGGTTAGTAAGGTGGAAACAGCAACAGATGATAGCTGTACTTAGAAATTAGTTACACTTGGAAGTATTTTCAGCTGTCCAGTGACCGTCGCAGCTGCAGTGCCGTGAACTCTTCAGTTATTATTGTCATTACTGCCGTTATTGTTTTCTAATGCTTTAATTGCTGCAAGTGTACCCGGATTCTCATTTATTCCTCTTTCGAGGGTGTTAAATCGGTGGATGAGGTATGACTCTCGTTGTTCACGTTCTCGGTTTGATTTAAATCCCGTTTCTAAGAGTGTTACTGATAGTTTGTCGAATGCATGGTCGGGAAGGTTGAGATGTTTTGATAGAGGTAGACTTGGGGCTGATTTCGCATGGGCTCTGTGATTATTGAAACGAATCCTAAATGGTGTTTCTGTTTGTCCGATGTACTGCATACTGCACACATTGCATTCGAGTAGGTATACCACATTAGATGAATCGCATGTTAGGTTTCCTCGTATGTTAATCGAAAACTTGGAGTGTGTGCTGGTTGCCTTGTCTGTTTCTCGCATCGCTTTACATACAAGACATCGTGGCTTTAAACAAGGTCGGCATGAATTATTAGGGGGTGAAGTATTGATCTGAGAGTGCACAAGTGTGTCTTTGAGGTTGCGTGGTCGTCGGTAAACGACGCCAGGGGCGAATGGAAATGCGCGTTTCAGACGTTCACTTTGTTCCAGAATGTTGTAATGTCGTTTAAGGATTTGGTTTACATTGGGAAAGTTCGTGCTGTAAGTTAAGCAGAGGTTTGTCCGTTGCGGGTCTTGTTGCGGTGGCCGCTTCATAAGTAAGTCATCACGCTTCAGTTTTCTGGCTTTTTGAACGGCGTCCTCAATTACATGTGAGGGGTATTTTTGTTTATCGAGCATAAGTTTTAGCCTCTGTGAGTTCGTGTCAAAATCAGCGTCTTTTGAGCAGATTCGCTTAAACCGGTGAGCCTGGCTGTATGGAATACTGTTTTTACAGTGGCGCGGGTGATAGCTCTGGTAATAGAGGTATTGTTGTCGATCCGTTGGTTTGCGGTATAGGGTTGTAGAAAGTTTGTCTTGTTCTATCGTTACGGTAACGTCAAGAAAATTTACGGTTTCTTGCGAGTAGGTGTGTGTGAAGTGTATGTTTGGATGTACAGCGTTGTAAGTGTCGATAAAGTTGAGAAGTTCATCCTCGCTGTGGGTCCAAATAAGAAAGATGTCGTCTATGTATCTTCTGTATAACAGTGGTTTCAAGGAACTTTGTGCAAGAAATTCGGATTCTAGCTTTCCCATAAATATGTTGGCATAATTGGGTGCCATTTTGGTGCCCATAGCGGTCCCGCTAATTTGTCGAAAATACTCTTGGTTAAATTCAAATGAATTTAATTCTAGGACCATCCTCGTCAAAGTTGCGATTGCAGAGAAATCTGGGGTGCCAGGTTGTCTATGGTCTGTGTACATGTTTTGTAATGCAGATATGCCGTCATCGTGAGGAATATTTGTATACAATGAGGACACATCAAGAGTAACCAAGTACGAGTTTTTCGGCACACACAGACCTGCAATGTCTCGAAGAAAATGTGTGGTGTCCTTTACGTACGACGCGAGAGTGCATGGAATGTGGCTTATTAATTTGTCCACGTACCCTGATATGGGTTCAGTTATTGTACCTATGCCTGATATGATTGGTCGACCGGGGTTACCGGGCTTATGAATTTTTGGGAGGATGTAGAAGCGACCTGGACGAGGGTATGACGCTCGCATTAGTTTGTGGTCAGTGTTGGTTATCCTTTCTGCGTCCAACAGTTTCTTTAGTTCTGTTGATACGATACGTTTGTATTCGTCTGTCGGATCCCCTGGGAGGCGTTCGTAAAATTTTGAGTCGTCTAGTTGGCGGTATGCTTCTTGTAAGTAGTCGGTTGTATTAAGGACCACAATTGCTCCTCCTTTGTCAGCGGGTTTTATTGTTATGTCTGTCCTAGATGCCAGATTTCTCATACTCATTTTTTCAGATTTTGTCAAGTTTTCTCGCTTTCCTTTCTGTCTGTGGTATTCATTTACTATATCTTTCTGTACTGCGGTGATATAAAGGTCCAGACACTTGTCTCGGTTACTGTTCGGTGTCCAATCATTTGTTCTACGACGGTGAATGTTTTCGTGGTTAGAAGGCCTGTCCAAGAAATATTCGCGCAACCTCAAACTTCTAGCGAAGTTGTCGAGGTCTCGGAGCAAGTGAAATTCGTCAAAACGTTTCGTGGTTGGGCAGAAGCTTAGTCCTTTGGATAGCAGTTTTTCTTCGTCAGGTGACAAATTCGTATCCGATAGGTTTACAATCACAGTGTCACAGGGTGTGTTCATAGATGGGTGCTCGTTTGTACCGTTAGTGGTTTCCTGGGTGGTGGTGTTGTAGTGGTATGGGATTATCTCAGGAAACGCGGGGTTGGGGACATGGTCTCTTTTGAGTTTATGAATTTTAGTGGTCATGATGGCTTGGTATTTCTTCTGTTCGAATTCTGTTAACAGGGTGATTTCATCGTTCGATAAAGTGTTATTATGGCGGAGAATGGTGTTGGTCATAGCGACCAGTTTCTCATCGGACAAACAGAAACACCATTTAGGATTCGTTTCAATAATCACAGAGCCCATGCGAAATCAGCCCCAAGTCTACCTCTATCAAAACATCTCAACCTTCCCGACCATGCATTCGACAAACTATCAGTAACACTCTTAGAAACGGGATTTAAATCAAACCGAGAACGTGAACAACGAGAGTCATACCTCATCCACCGATTTAACACCCTCGAAAGAGGAATAAATGAGAATCCGGGTACACTTGCAGCAATTAAAGCATTAGAAAACAATAACGGCAGTAATGACAATAATAACTGAAGAGTTCACGGCACTGCAGCTGCGACGGTCACTGGACAGCTGAAAATACTTCCAAGTGTAACTAATTTCTAAGTACAGCTGTCATCTGTTGCTGTTTCCACCTTACTAACCAATCAATTCTGTCAAGCATGACATGTCTGACAGCGCCCTTGTGCACAATCAGGAGCCCCCGACTGCGGAATCCAGGAGCGGGCCAAAATTGACATTGCGCCCGCTTGCTAGCCTTTCCGGCAATACGCGGCGGCCCCCCTTACGGGGTCGAGACGTCAACGTGGCACTGAGTAGTTAAAGGCTTAACTTCTTAAAAAAGCTCCTTTTTGTCCCCACACCGCACCGGGGACGAGACGTCCACGGGGCACTGAGTAGTTAAGCCTTTAACTTCATAAAAAAGGTCCTTTTTACCCCACACCGCACCGCCGGAGCCACGAGGCGCTGCCTGGTCGGGAACAATACGTTAATGGAGGGAAGGATATGCAGGCCGCGGACATCTTAAAAGTGATCGTCGGAGGGGTTGAAGGGGGCGGCCGGAGAAAGGGGGGGGGGGGGTCTACCTCATGTTCTCACTTTTTTTTCTCTTTTTTTTCTTTATTATTATTATTATTCCGCGTACCCTCACTCCTCTAAGATTGTATAAAGCTGAGCACCAACAAACTGTACCCTCATTCCTGATGAAGGCCAGACTCTGGCTGAAACGTCGAAATAAACAACGTTGTGACTTCTCACGGAGGATCTACTTGACTACTTGCAACGCTACGGCCACTCCACCACGATGCCTGCCTATATATATATATATATATATATATATATATATATATATATATATATATATATATATACGGGCCCTGACGGCGTCGACGGACGGCTACGGCAAAATTCAGCCGAGGGGGTCCATACAGTTCCTATCGCAATAAAGAATCATGACGTCATGACGTCACATATCGCCAACATGTGTGCCGTCATCGTGACTTCACGTGACGCAACGGCACATGATGTAGTCAAAAGTTGGACGAAAGTTCGTCTGGTCAGACATTGGATGAGACATGTTGAAGTCATCACATGACATGGTAGCTTAGTGAAAGGGCGAACGATCACGGAGGCAGTGCAAGACCAGGTGAGGTTCCTCCGATCCTGGAGGCAGTGGAAAACCACTTTAGGTGCAGAAAGCTTTCGGAGGGTGGCGAGCAAGGACATCGACAGAGAAGAAAAAGAAGATGGCTTTCGCCTTCGTGTGCTTAAGGTACCCTGTGAGTTTTCACAGCGAAGCTGGCCGTTATTTGTGCGGCCTATCAGAGATCATGAACGGCCCCAGAAATTAGCCATATCTCACCACTGGTTCAATAAGAGAGAGAAAGCTATAGAAAGAGAGAGAGAAACATAGATTATGCGAACAAAGAAATAAAAAGACAGAGATAGAAAGGGAGAAAAAGCGAGAGAAAAAACATTAGAAAGCTCAAGAAATAAATAAATGGAGACACAAGAAACAAAGAGAAAGCAAGAAAGTTAGAAAGAAGGCCACCCAGCTTCAGGCTTGGTACAACTAGCGCGAAGCTGCCATACTAGGCAACGGCAACGGCTGCGAGAAGAGCCCGAAGCGATGGAATGCTAACGACGACGGTCCCGTAGATCTATGAGAGGTGCGAACGCTAGGTTCTGGAGTTTGGACATCCGTGTCATGACTAACCTAGCTAAAGTCTAGCAACCGTCTGGAAGCAACCAGATTAGACGTCATTATCATCCACTTTCGCCCTTTCAAGCAACTTAGTGCAAGCTTCGCCATTTTTTTTATGTTGCCATTTTCATTCTTTTACCTTAGGATCAACAGCATAAATGCCTGTCTGATATGCATGCTTTGTTCTGAACATTCTTTGTGAGAAAGCCCCTTCAATTGGGCAAAGGGATGTTTGCTCAGCAGTGGAGAAATTATTTGTTGTTTCAGGCCCATTGCCACGACAAGTAGTTTTTTTTTTTTCATTTCCTTCTGAAATATTTTGTTCATATTGTTAACGAGTCAGCGCACGCTAATGTTGGCAAATCACCTGCAGTGGGCATGCACCCTTAGAAAAAGGAAAGGTCAAACTAAAGCTTCATTCCTTGGACAATTCCCGCGGGTGACGCAGGACATCATCATCACTTCCTTTTTGATTAAAAATAAAAACACTCATTGCTAAACGCCCATAGCGGGTGTGAGCCATTTTTGCTGGCAAAACATGCAAACATGGCTGGCTACCGAGAAAGGTGCGTATCCCTTGCATGTCTTCGCCTTTGCACAAGTTGTGTGATTTTATGGCTCGTGCTCTAATGAGCGTAACGTAAATCGGCCTATATTCTTTGTTTTGCAATGGTGTTAGAAGGTTTATGGACTGCAGGGGATTCCGATTCGAAGCTAAATAATACCCGAAGAGAGTTTTTCATGACCACATAGCAAAATATTTCTTAGTTTCGGTCACCGTTAGTTCCTGTCGAGATGTAAACGCGACTCAGCATAAGGGAAGAGCAGCTGTCAGCACTATATGGCAAAGTCTGTACACTAAAACCTACCACTAGCTGGACGTTCCTGAGTACTGAGGGAAAACATTGACACCTAATTCTGATTATTAGCTATACGAGAGGAACAGCGTAAACCGGTGTGCACAGCTCACCAACGCACCATGCCCAAAGGAGGGAGGGGGGCGTTCTTTATGAAAAGAATGCGCAAGCACGGGGCCTGTGCTCAGCGGCAACTACATACAGCGCCAGCAAATATCTGCCCCAGAATGCACGTTACCTCGCGGCGTCATTTCTCGGTGGCCAGGCTAAGCAGACATTTCCGATGGAGCAACGTATACTACCGCAGTGCAGTTGCGCGAAAAGCGGCGCTTGCAGCGCAGCGACTTACTGCACAACGCAGCTCGGCCTCCCCGCCTAGCATGAAGCCCAGTTTTTTCGTATAGAGCTCTTCAATGAAAGTTTTCTGGTTTTGAGTTTAGAGGAAAATAAAATTGAATTAAAGTTCGCGTGGTCGCCACAATTACGTCGTAGTGGAGGAGTGCGGATTATTTGACCACCTGGGGTGGTCCGAGCTTGGCGAAACTCCGAATCTTTCCGACCCCTGGCGACGACCTCTTTTGAACGAGCGAACAGTACGAAAAGGTCAAATCCATCCTTCTGCACGTCCTGCGTTCCGTTGGTTACGATGGAGCGCGGCTTCACGTCAAGGGTGGTCGACAAATTTGGGTGGTGTCTTCAAACCAGAGGCAACTTCGTTCATTTGTTTGTCGTTTCACTGAGTTCAGGAGTGCACCCATCAAGAAGTGTCAGAAAGTTTTACTAACGATATTTTTTTTGAGAAACAGGCTGTTTAAGTTCATTTTCAAGCGTTTAATATTTGCACCAAGTATCCTTTAGAATAATCAGCACCATGGCCTCTGAGATTAGCTCCGTCCAAGCGCCTTATAACCCCGCGGCCGGAGCTAATCGCTGAGGCCACGTCTGTAATCATCATGGCCTGTACATTCTAGCGCGTTGCTCGGCCGGTCCGCGCCCTCTTCTTCATCGTCTACTCGCTCCCCGAGCACGTGCGCTCGGCTGATTAGATAATTGGCTTGGTGGTAAACCTAGCTAATTAGGTCAGGACATCCTATGAGTAAGATAATTAAGCAATGTAATGCAAAGACCGAGCTTATTAAGCCACATCTTACTAAGAGCATGCTAATGAAGCTGTGTAAAGCAAGACCGAGGTAATTAAGATCATGCTAGTTAACACGTCGCTAATTAGAATCACGTTATTAAACCGAGCTAATTAGGACCTTACTCTCTAAGACCATGCGAATTAGTTATATACTAATTAGGACCTTGCTAATTAAACCTGCGCAATTATTATCGTGTTTCTTAAAGCAGTACCAATTAAGACAGGACTTTCAACATAATGTTAATTAGGACCTACCTAATATCATCAAGATTTAGACCGAACTGACGCGGTCTTCACTCCGAAGCAGACCGAGCGCCATGTAAAACCTGGAAGAAGCTAGGTGATAACAAGCTCTTCGGATGGCTCCAGCCTTGCACAAGCAGTGCAAGCTGAACAAATTATTTCATATGTAAAGAAGCTGCTGCTTAGCGTCCACCGCATGAAACGCTTGACAGTCGCACCGGCACTATGACAGTCACGAGTTGAGCTGGGGCCTTGTCAGAATCAACGAGTTTGAAGCCGAGTTCGCGTGCCAAGTAGTTTGATTGACAGGCGCGCGCGGCAAAGCTCGGGACCGTCCAACACATTTGCTCTTGCCGCCGAGGAGCAGTGCTCACGCCGCAACGCCAGCGA
Source organism: Rhipicephalus sanguineus (assembly GCF_013339695.2). Lineage (NCBI taxonomy): Eukaryota > Metazoa > Arthropoda > Arachnida > Ixodida > Ixodidae > Rhipicephalus > Rhipicephalus sanguineus. The sequence goes on along the minus strand of NC_051176.1, from coordinate 14,258,463 downwards.
GCGGCACGATTTAGATATGAGCTGCGACGTAACTTCATTACACTCGACGTAACATAACAATGGACGTAATATTCGTTTGAAGTGAAAGAAGCTGCACGAGAGCGCCTGTGCGCTCTTGTTGTCTTCGACAGTGGACATTTCCATGCTCCAGGTTAGAGTCTACTAGGAGAGTTTGAACGAGGGGTTCAATGTGAGGCGCCGGCCGTGCACAGAAAACAGGGCGCTGTGATCGAGGGGGATAGGCTGGGTGCACCTCACCTATCGAGGAACGCGGGACTCCACGGTACTTGCAAGTGCGCCGCAGAGGACGCTCATCGGCGCCCCTGACAGACGCGATATCACAGGAACGCTTGGCGAGAAGCGAGTCCCTCACAGCTCACACAACGCAACCGTATCCATTTCGACCGTGGCGCCACCATGTTTTCCACACGACGCTCCCCACCTCCAAGCAGGCGCGCACCCGGTTGTTCAGCCCACTCAACACGCTTCTAGCATCCAGGTGGAACGACAAAACTTGCCCGAAAGAGGACAAACGGCCACGAACACGCCTGTGGGAGGTGCGATGTTCAGTGGGCAAAAAGATAGCGCGACAATGACGCTGACGTCGTTGCACTGTTTAAATGTTGACTGAGTGGCGGCGCTGACGCGTTCGCATGCAGTGTTCGTTTGAAAACCTCTGCGAATGCTGCACATGCGTTCGTGACGCCATGCTCGTTCTTGTAGCCATTTTGATCACCACTGCCATCGCGCGCTCCGCACTGTCTTCCTGTCATGACCGCCGTAGTGCGAGCTCGGAGCAAACTCGTGTTCCGGAGAAGCTCGCGCAATCCTGCATAGCATCCCTGAAGATCGTCTGCCGTAACCGAAATCTAACAGCAAGGATAATAAGGCGGTGTACAGTAACAGCAAGGATGTTTTTGCATTTCGGCTGCACTGAAAAGAGAACCCGCACCCCTGTGCTTAGCCGCACAACCACGACGGTTGTGCGGCTAAGCTAAAACTTCCTGCGGGCAAGTGATGCCGCAGGAAGTTTTCTTTGTGGAGATAGGTTTGCGAGAAGCTTACTCTACGAGCGCGACCGGGATGGGACGCGATGTACGCCACCGTCCTCGTGCACAAAGACGCTGCGTCAGGGTTTGTCGGCTCTGCGAGAGGGTGCAGAAAAATTGTCGCCCGCATCTTCCCACGGGGGGGAACTCGAGCAAATGCGTGGCAGAGTGGTGGGAGTACCGCGTGAATGTTTCGTAATTGGGTTTCGCAGAAGCGTCGCGCTGCCCGAGTGATGGATCCGCTGCTCGATGTTCACGAACGGTTGCTGCTTCTCGAGCACGACGTTCAGGATCCACAGCCGGTCGCTGCCGTTTCGCAGCTGCTTCTCGTTCCCCGACTGAATGATCCGCAGCCCGTCGTTGCCGTCTCGCAGCAGCTTCTCGTGTACGAAGTTCCGGGTTCGCAGATCGCTTCAAACGCTTGCGTTGAGCGTCGTATGCTCGTTTCTTCGCAGCCTTGTCTTCTGCGTTGCTTGCTGCTGTTGACGCGGACGACGGTGAGGGTGAGGTAACGTTGCCTTCAACGAGTGGTGGCACGCTGATTGAAGGTACTGTTGCTACCATCGCATCTATTCGAGTCAAGCAAAGCGTCAAGCAAAAGCCAAGTAAAGACGCCCTTGACTGAATTCCGAACGCGCGCTCCGCCGCTTATATACTCACAGCCCGCGTTCGAACGAGAGGAGGGAGGGACGGAGAGGAGGGAGGGAGGGAGGGAGGGAGAGGAGAGGCCTGCTACCGGCACGAGACGAGCCGAGCATGCGAGGGAGGGAGAGGACAGGCTTGCTGCCGACACGAGACGAGCCGAGCATGCGCAGTGGGGGTGTGGACGGCGGCCGACGCCGCAGGTGCGACTAAGAAATGCTCCGCATTTAAAAGACAGTCAAGGCAGGTACTAAACCCTAGATGCAGCACTGTGCGACAACCAAGGGATTGCGGGCCGTACAGGGAAACCGCGCAAGGCCGATCAAGTGTACGCTTGCCGGTGGTGCTACGACTATCACACAAAGCGCAGCAGTCGAGGCCACTGACCAGAAGCCGCCTGCCAGGGCAGCACGTCAGCCACTCGTGCAGGCCTGAGAGCAACTCTCGCGACGAGCAAGCGGCAAGGAGAAGTGAACTGATGGGGAGAGAGGGCCTGGACCAGTGAGGACAGGCGTAGCAGTGACGTGTGCTAGCGTGCCGTGCGCGATGTCTGCGCGCCGAGAAGAGGCGACGCGTGGCATGCACCGGGCAAAAAGGCCTGGCGTCGTCGGCACGGCCGCCAGATTGCCCTTAACCATATGGCGGCCGTGCAGGATAATATGGTTACCCTTAAACCATATGGCGGCCGTGCCGCCAATATGGTTTTTGATGCATTTTTGACAATGTTGTGGAACTGCTTTCTCAGTAACTAAAAGGGTTAGCTACATAATACATATGTCACTTTCTTCCAGATCATACCCAGAAATTCGGGGCATTGCTTTTAGTTCACCGTTTTTCACACCACGTGGCGTACAGACCTTGAAGATTCGAAATTCGCGCGATGACGCCGACAGCGTAGCGCCCACAAAGACAGACGACAATGTCGCCTTTCACCACCGAGCGCGAACCGGCAATCGCCGACTGATAACGACAACGCATACGACGAGCGGGCGAGTGCTCAACAGTGCATCGGCAGTTTTGTATCGCAGTGGCTCGTTCCTTCATCGAGACGACGGAATCTGGAAAGGGCGTCCTGCCCTTCCTCTCGTCTCCGGCCCCTTCAATATTTTTCGTCCGATCCTACTGCCGTTGGCCTCCCCTGGTTCCTTTTAAGGTTGGCGAGAATGCCTTCGGTCGCTCTAGTGTTCTGAATCGCTCAAGCTAATTTTGAGAAATACTGCCATCTTAAATTATGATGGTCGCGTTGTTGCAGAAAATGCATGCTCGGGATTGACTTTCCTAATTTTATTGGCGTCATTTTACAAACCCACGATATTGCACAATTGGGTGAAAGTGCCAAGCCACGTGTTACAGTCGCTGACAGAGACTTGGTTTTATAGAGCTGAATAAGCAGCATAAGTAAAGGCACGCATTTGTTTAAAAACTGATTAATGTTCAGTAACCTTCTTCTTTAAAGCATTTCATTTAAACGAATTTAGTTTGAACCACATTCGTTTCGTTTCTCAAGCTCACAAAAAAATGCGCTGCATACAATTTATTTTCTTCAGCACTTGGCACGCTACGGAGCCCAATCTCGCGTTTCTTCTCAGTGTTTCTGAAAATACAATAAACGCGAATAGACTGTTGTATACGCCACCCAGAAACCCACCTCGTTGCCACAGTCGATATATGCTGGCATGCAGATTTGTTCGAAGTCGTACATTGAAACCGTGCCGTCGCGGCCAGTACAAACAAGACAAAAAAAAAGAGATAAAAAAAAGCGCAGCTTGCACGTGGCGCAACGCTGGTACCAACAGCGTTCGAACTGAGATTGCTCTACGTTTTGCTAGTGATGTCAAGCTTTTGCTAGACTTGCTAAGTTTTTGCTATTAGTACTAACTATGGTTAGGCTTGGCTATCCTACTCCACAATCAGCCGGTTCATACTAATAAACAGCGCGAAAGACACGGAAGACAAAAAAGGAAGAACTACACAAGACAAGCGCCCCTTTTGTTTCTCGTTTTTTTCGACCGGTTCCCCGCACTACCTACACACGTGTCACGCGTTTTTGGCTGGACTAGCTGTTACGTGACGTTATGATTTTAATCACGCGACTGGCTGTTAAGTGTTCTTGGCGAGAACATATCACGCGACCGGTTATTACACGCGACATGACTAGCTGTTACGTGATGTTTGTTACGTAATTTTAGTGATTTGGATAGCTGCCACGTGATGTTACGTGATTTTTAGTCACATGAATACGTTACGCGCTGCAAAGTGATTTTAGTCACGTGACTATAGTTGTTACGTGGTTTTCAAACATGCCACGTAAGTTGATGTTACGTGGTTTTAGCGGGAACATGTCCCGTGATTAGTGATGTGATCTTTGTCACGTGACTATGGTTACGTGACTTTATTCGCGTGACTAATTGTTGCGTTATGTTACGTGCTTTTAGTCACGTGACCACCTTTACATATCTTGGTAGAACATATGTCTGACTGGCTGTTTTGTGATCATATCCAGCTTTTGTGGACACATAACACCCAGCGCCCCTGGCGACCGCGGCGCGAAACTAGCGCGTTTTCAATGGAACAAGCGAGTTTTTCCCGAAATATTAAGTGTGGAGGGCGAATGTTGAAACACGCAGACCACAGAGCGCTTCTGGGAACCTTAACGCACGAGAAGACTGCAGCGATCATGTTGCAGTAAGCTTCAATTTTGTTCCCAGAGCAGTTAAAAATTGTACGATGGGAGTCTACGGAAACGGCGAAAAATGTGGCCCGTTTTTCGACAAAACGGTCACTGTGGTAAAACTAAGCAAGTTACGTTAATGTCTGGAAATCATATGTAGTCCTGGCGCTCAGCTTTCGTTTGAAGCCATTCTCAACTTGCCGCAATTGGCAGAACATTGTTCACTAACACGATTTTTGAAATGCGGTCCTTCAAGTGATTGTGGTAAATTGATAAACCCTTGCTTACCACCGGCGCCCAGCCGTCCTTTGTGGCCGAGTGAGCTAATCTAATGAAGAAAGAAAAAAAAAAAAGGCCGAGTGAGCTAATCGCTCACGCTCGGAGCGCGGCATCACCGCGCCGTCATAGGTTCGATTCCTGGCGTTGGATCAGCTGTTTTTTTTTTTCAGCCCGTGACTTAGTTCCACAGCTTCCCTCAAGATGTCGCCGCCGGAACAAAACAAAGAAATTTCGTTTTGCTTTCGGTTTTTGACTGGAATCTTGCGCTGCCGTTTCTTTTTCTCTTTATTTTATGACTTTTTTGTGCATGTTTAAACACTCCACGCGTATCATATCGTTCAGATCTACATTTGTAATTTTTACTTTATTCTTTTATAGACGTCCTAAGGAACAGAACGCCCGATTACGTTATGGTGAACAAAGCTCTTTCGAACTTTCGTACACGTATTGTGGTGGAAACTGATTTCTCGCTTCTCATGATGTCGTTACGATCTTCTCAGGTACCTACAATTCAGCAACGTAAAAGAAACGAAGTAAGCTTAAAAGGGAGGCATAGTAATCAAATGACAAAGTTAGACGCTTTTGCAGTTGCTTTTTACTTTAGGGCTAACGCAAGTGTCTGTCGTAATCTTAACTAAAGAAGAGGAATTGTTCGAGGGATTCTTTTCCTTGTTAGACACAGCTAATGAAACGAACAGATAATTAAGCCAAGCAAAGAATTCGAAACATTATTTGATTTTTTTTTCAAAGAAATGAAAATCGCTATCTCGATAGGCATCAGCGGATGGCTCGTATACCATTCTACATGCTGCGCTCTTAACGCAAAGAGACTGTGCGAAATCCCCTTTCCTACCTAGAGTGGCTGTGTTCTCTTAAAGCACCATTTTGTAGAGTTACGCGAGACTGGATCTAGAAGAGTTAGCTGCCAGCCTTGCTTCACTTGTTGCTATCGCACTCATTGCACCGCCCCTGCGGTGAAACTGGGATTTTTGTTGACCTCTCGTCGTATCTATCGTCCTACGTCAACAGAAAAAGACCAGCAAACCTTCTCCTTTAACATCACAAAGCACTGTGCGCTGCATCGGATAGGTCCGTGTGGATCAAATCTTTGTGGAAGTCCAGGGACTGGTGCTCCCAGTTACAAAACGAAAATCCTGTGATTCAGCAGCTTTTCTCACGCACTCGCAGCCGACCTCAACGTACCGCAGTAAGATGGCATTTTAAACATCTATAAATAAAAATGTGCGCAGCTTGTACCAGTTGCGTAAGGCAGGAATCGACAACGGAGCTAGTGTTCCATCTTGCTTCTTCTAAGGTTCTGCTAGTAATACCAAGCTTTTGCTAGAGGTGCAAAGCTTTTGCTAGTAGTACTAGGATATCATTAGGCTTGGATATTCTATTCTTCTGAGGTTTCGGTCGGTTCCCCACACTACGCACATGTTACGTGGTTCTGAAGGAGAAATGTCGCGTCACTAGTAGTTACGTGATGGGATTTTAGTCACGTGAGAGAGAAAGTACAACTTTCTTAGAGTCCAGTAGAGACGCAGAGGTTGCCCCGCGCCACCCGGCTGTTCCGAAGTTTTTGGCTGAAATATGTTACATCAATAGTTACGTGACGTTGCGGGATTTTAGTCGCGTGACTAATTACGTGATCTTACGTGATTTTTAGTTACGTGACTAGTTGTTACGTGATTGTAGTCAGGTAAGGAGATGTTGTGCAATGTTACGTGATTTTTATCACGCGACAATCGCAGGCCTGGTGTGCAAAAAATTGTAGTCACAGGAAACAACAACCCATCATGGATATCACATATATTTTACGATCACGAGAAATTCACTTTCGTTGCTCGAAAGAGCAAGCGAAGCTGCACTCGTGCACATTTTATCACGTTTCAAAATTTCTTGGGCTTCTACGATATTTCTGAAATTTTTTTCATGCTTCACTTGTTCTATTCTTTTTTCTTTCCTGGTGAAAAGCGTATATATGTTGAATGACATAATGCAGCGCTAAAAACGCACACACCACAAAGTAAGGAACACAAACCGACGGGACAGGCGCTGTCCCGTCGGTTTGTGTTCCTTACTTTGTGGTGTGTGTCATTCAGCAAGCACCAACTCGCCCAACAACACGTTCTTCCGCGTATATATGTTGCTGTTAGCTTGAAAATGTAGCCAGTGCTAAGTTCGGCGCTGTGCGTGTTTTACAATATTGTCCTCGTTCCTTACGCTGTGAGACATCGAATTATGCGCATTTCTGCAAACAGAAAGCAGCCTTTTTCACTTTGCATTCCGTGCCTGCTCTTTGGAAGGTGGGGACACTAGCAAGGAGCTTTGCAAGGAGCGTTTGAGCGTAATATCTTTACAATAGCTATCGTATCACGTGCCAGCCGCCGCGCGCTGTGGCTGAATGGATTGGTCGTCCGTGCTGGCTGTTCGCGCGTAATCGCTGGGGCGCGGGTTCGAATCTCAATGCGTTTTTTTTCTTGTTCTCTTTTTTTGTCTCTCTCAGAATTGCTTAAGTTTGCCGCGGTGGTACAGCGGTTACGGCGCTCGGCTGCTGACCCAAAGGGCACAGGTTTGACGGCGGCTCCAGCATTTTCGAACGAGGCGAAAATGCTAGAGGCTCGTGTACTTGGTTTTAGATGCACGTTACAAACTTGAAGTGGTCGAAATTTCCGCAGCCCTCCTCTACGGCACGCCTCATAAACATATTATGGTTTTTGAAATCAAGGCTTCGACGGACACCCGTCTGGCCGAGAAGAATTATTGAATAAAAAAGGCGAAGACGCCGACCATAATAGAATAAAAATGTAATGACGTTTCGGCACCCGGAACGGGAGCCTTGTTCACAATTTTGTGAACAAGGCTCCCGTTCTGGGTGCCGAAACGTCATCACATTTTTATCGGCGTCTTCGTCTTTTTTATTCAATATTAAGATTTTGGCACGTAGAACTCCAGCAATTATTATTACTAGTGCAACGCTGCTGAAGATGTAGTTGCCTGTTTTCTCGCTGGACCATTTCACCCAAGATATTTGCTGCAGTTTCGGTTTCGCTTCTGTAAATGGAGCAAGTAAACTTTTCATTCTAAAAAGACAGGGCGTGCAAACACGGACACAAGAAAGATGTCAGGACACCACAAACGCCGACTAACAACTGAAGAGACGCACAACGGCTGAAAAGAAAGAAGGCACTGTTGGCAGTATTCCCCTACATCTTCAAAACCGCTGTTAAATTTTTCGTCAAAGCACTCGAAAGTTGTAAAAAACGGCATCGCCATGTCTTGCCTTAAAGGGCCCCTCACCAGGTTTGACAATTTTGAGCTGATGGGCGCAATCCATGCACTAGGCGTTCACCATTACGTCTGCCAAAATTTGCAACGCTACGCGCCGCGCAAATGGGTCAAATTTCAAGCTGAACGCTGCTTGCCCTTCTTCTCGCGTCCACGCGCTCAGAGAATGAGGGGATGACGTACATGAGAGAATGGCCCTGCGTAGATAGTAGTGCTGTGACGTCGCTCCTCTACGTAGACGAGTGTGCTCTGACGTCGCCAACAGTAGCACGTGACACTGCGATAATTATTTGACACGACGCGTAGTTTTTGCAATCTGTTGCTTGAATGGATGAATAAAACTTGAGAGCAATAATAAAACACACAAACGGAATGTGTGCGTTTTCTTTTTTTAATTTTTACTGCGAATCGCAGCGAGATTCGAGACTAATCTACCTCCGTTTCGCACGCGTTCGTGTTCTCGCGCTTTGCGCATCGTGCAGACGCCACCCTGTACAACGAAACTAATTTTCTACCGCGTTCCAGCGCTCATTAGGCTCATTTATCCTCCCGCGTCTAACTAGATGTTCATGCGGCACACCGCTAGTCTCGCGTCCGTACAAATGTCGCAGCTTTCGTGCTCAGTAATAGGTTGAAAGCCAAGTGATCGGCGAGGGCGCATTCGGCATAACTTGCAGAGATGAAGCGCAAAGAACGCCGCCACAACACCGCTCGCGTCTCGGGGGCTCGGGCTGGTTCGGGCGCGTCATGCGCTCGTGACATTTTGTGCGCATGACGTGTTCATGCGTATGCGTTATGTGATCCTTCCGCTCGCGTGCCGAAGAGGGCAGGGAAGGGATTTGGCTTGCGAAGGCTACGCGGGGCGAGCGGCGAGGGTTTGCAGCTCGCCTCCTCGCATCATGGTTTCGCGCCGCTACAAATTATTGTTTTTCTCAGCTTCTAACCGACCGATTAGAAAAATTCTTGTGGCATAATGCTCTTTATTGGGCTCGCAACAACTTGCAATGTGTAACTAAAATTCGTTAGGTCACCTGGTGAGGGGCCCTTTAAGTCAGCCCTCACCAAGTCGTGTGAGCACAAAATGAGTGATAGCTTTAACGCACAGGTTACACGTCTTTTAGATGTAGGGTATCCTCGTGATGCAGTGGCCACGGTCGCTGAACGTTTAAAGAAGTTTATTGTGTTAAGTCCAAGCATGGTTGCAGAAAGCGATAGGAAGAAACGTGTCGTAGGTATACCGTACATTCATCGCGTATCTCACAGGCTAAAGAAGGTAGGAACTAGATACAGCGTTAATGTTGTGTTCACGGCTGCCAATAATCTGGGTAAGATTTGTGCCGCTGTGCAGAGGAAGAATGAGGGAGTAAAAGACAAGAAGCGGACCGATATTTGTTTCGTAAAACACACCAACAAATTCACTGATTGCCGTACGAGTGTGGTGTATAAGATTCCTTTCAGCTGCGGCCGCTTCTACGTAGGACAGACGGGCCGATGCATCAACCAGAGATTGTTGGAACATAAGAGATCGCTTACAGGAGGCTCACCTTCTAATCTGTCTTTACATTGTCGAGATTGTAAGTGCACGCCAAAATTTGATGAATGCGCAGTGTTGTACCGGCATAGAAATGAAGAAACGCGTCTGATGGTTGAAGCATGGCATATCGAGAATAGTGGTAGTGCATGCGTGAGCCAACCGTCGAATAACTTGCATAAAGATGAAATCAAATGCCTTAACAGTTATCTTCCACGTAGACCACCACGCGTGCCGGATTGATAGGTTCGCCTGTTGCATGGGCATGCGCAGATAAGTTTTCGTGCCTTCTTTCTTTTCAGCCGTTGTGCGTCTCTTCAGTTGTTAGTCGGCGTTTGTGGTGTCCTGACTTCTTTCTTGTGTCCGTGTTTGCACGCCCTGTCTTTTTAGAATGAATACTTACCAACTAGCTCAGCTCTCTGTTATTCTAAACTTCTCATGTTTTATTATTTACTACCCCGCAACAATATGCAGTAGGTTTGCTTCGCGTAACGCCGTCACCAGATTTTAGTTAATCTCAGCCATAAGAAGGCAATACGCAACGAAACCAAGGCAAGCATGAGAGCAGCCATTTACAATATAATGAAGCGTTTTGAAGAAGTACTCTACTATTAGAGAAGACGCAGAAACGTAACCAGGAATAGTAGAACCAACGCGAAGCTTGTATTGTCGAATCGTCGCCTTTTTTCTAAGGGAGCAGCGTACTCTGCTTGTGGAAGTAGTGCCGCTCTTTTGCATTACATTTACTACCCCTCCGAAAAAGAGCCATCCTGGCTAATTACGGACAGCTGCACAGTGACAGTGAAGCTTTATCATGTCCATATGCACAATCTCCTGCCTAGTTATTTGATTACAATAAGTCTCAAGCGACTTGACAACGTATATTAGGTACGAGGCTTGCTAGAGCACATGGTACGGGCCGTGGTACTTCGGAAGAAGTTGACCGACCAGGGCCACCTAGGAGTCCAGAGCTCAAGCCTGTAGCTAGGGGGTATGGCCCAGAGGCCGGCCTCCCCTCCAAAAAGTTTGACGCAGGGGGTGTTTTACAGACAAGAATAATGAGAATAGGTACTTTTGTCAGACAGTCAAGGCCTTCAGCAAGTGCCCCCTCCCCTCCCCCAACCTCGCCCTTTGCTGACTGGCGCAGGCCGGCGGCGACGGCGGCGGAGACCGGTGTGCGCAGAGCAGACGGCGAAACGGTAGGCAAGCAGACGCGGAAGCGCGACAAAGCGCGGCCGCGCACCGTTGCCATGGCAACGACGGAGAGATACTCCACCGGCGGCTTTGCTGCTGGCTTGCGTTTCCTTTATTGAATTCTCGGCGCTCGGCACTTTCCTATGAAGAATGCTGTCTCACGCTCATAACGTGCAAGCCATTTGTGATCTGGAAGTGCCGGGCGCGCGGCGATAATGCAATCGAGAAGCATGTAGGATATCAGGACAATATTTTTGTGAGGTGAAACGACACCCTTTCAACACGTTCTTTAGTGTACGCTGCTTTTCTGATCAGCATAGGTAATTTCATCGGGAATATCAGCCGATGACACACTGCCTTTGTTGCAGCAACGCCACTTCACGCACTTGAAAGAGTAATCACTAAGAGAGAAGTTCAGGCATGGACACATGCATTTCGTCCTTACTGCTGACTTTGCCGGAACAGGAACCCATGTTAGCAGCAATGTACAACAGAGCGAATGAAAACAGCGAGGAAGAAGACTGCAATACTAACAAGCGCTTTTCGCATTATAGTTCTGCTAACCGATTCAATGAGCCAAGTATTCGATGCTCACTAGATTGCCCTCCGCATTGTGTTCGCGAGCCAAAGCTAATCATGGGTCATCAAGCTATATGAACAGATCAAGCTCGCCTTGCTTGTTCGCCTCAGGTTTATGACTAACGTGTCGCTGCTGTACCATATATATATATATATATATATAGTCTAATCAAATAATTTTTTTGTTTTGGGGAAGAAAATAATTTTTAAAATTGGCCCTCGGAACGCGTCCTGCATTTCTTTTTGTTCGCCGCAAAGCACGTGATTGCCCTTGCAGTTGACACTCGTCACCGGCAAGATGCGAGATATATGTCAGTGGCTCGTGAGTTGTCGAAAGTCTTGTCCCGTTGATGTCAGGCTACAAATATTTAATTCGCTTTACAATGTGAGCATGCTTGGCGGGCCCAATGGGAAGTATGGACGCCCGAGAGCAGCCTGTGGCGTCGTTGGCACAATGTCCTAGAGGGACGTCTGCGCAACACGTGTACCCAGACAGGCAAGTGTATACAATGTGCATTGTTTTTTTAAGTATGTGTATGCTACTTGTGCAGACGGCCCTCTAGCACATTGTGGAAACGACGCCATAGGCTGCTCTCGGGCGTCCATACTTCCCATTTGGCCCGCCAAGCAAGCTCACATTGTAACGCGAATACCTTACTCGTCGCCCTCACATCAACGCTACAAGACTTTCGACCACTCACGAGCCACTGACATACATCTCGCTATCTTGCGGCTGCCTGTGACGAGTGTCAGCTGCTAGGGCTACCGCTTGCTTTGCGGCAAAGTGGCAACAAAATGAAATGCAGGGCGCGTTAGGAGGGCCATGTTCAAAAATTATTTTCTTCCTTAAAACAAAAAATGATTTGATTAAACTTTTTTCATTACTTAACGATGCAGTCTACTATCAAACCCCGCATGACGACGATTTTTACTTGGAACGCATCAGTATGAAAAATATGGTCAAACATGCGACAAATCGCATATTTTTTTTCTAATTTCACAATTTTTTCCGGTAAGATTTGAAGCCTATTTTACCCCTAAACCTTTCGGTACTAAAATACACTTTCGTGAAAATCATACTATTATTAAGATTGGTTAGGGGGAGTTCCAGATAGCTCAAGAAAAAATCACGAACATTGAAGATTTTCGTAGTTTTTGAAGTTACGTAGCTGGTAGTGAAATACAAAAATTTCTGAATTAAGTATTAGGTCAACTAAACAGAACCTCTGCGATACCGCAAGCGTGGTTTCGAAGCCCAACACACAAAAATAGATTTTATACACATTTTTCTATTAGGCACAGTTTAACAAATACAAGCGAATTTCGAGGGGGCGCCGTGATCGTCAAATTTTTTTCGAGCAACAGGGTTTTGCCACAATAGGCACAGGAAATAGGCACAAAAGGGGAGAGGCAAAGTGGAGAGGGGGAAATGGGAGTGAAGAAGTGGAGAGGGGAAGAGGAGAGGAGGAGGGGAAAGGGTGAGAGGAGAGGGTATGCGCATGCGCAGTAAGGGTGGTCACGCCGCACACCACCACCACCACCAGATTGAACTCCGCCATAAGATACTTCGCATCTAAAAAAGAAAAGATGCCTTTACTATCGTTTCAGCCGTCCGTGACACTGCCTTCGTCAGAGTCTTGCGAAGCCCGTGCCACAGCCGAAACGTTATTGAATGCATTTTTTCCCACTTCTAATGTGCGCCACCTGGAAGTTCATTCAATGTAGAAAGCGCCGCACGCATGCGCCGTTGCTGGACATGCGTTCACTAATAGTCGCGAAGGCAACGCCGCCTCTCAACTTCAACTCCTTTTACTCTTTTATAAGCACAGAATTAGGCGAGAATGCCTAATAACGTGCGGATTAAAATAAACGCATTTTTTCTATAGTAAATAGCAGCGCACTGCGTACAGCATTCTGCACATCTCATTCGTGCACTATGAAGGCTTGCCCGTCAGGGAATCTTAAGGGAATGTCCTGGAAAGAAAGGCTTAAGATTTCCTTTTGAACGCCTGCACATTTTCATGGCAACAGAAGGAGCTCCGCTCACAGCTGAATAAATTTTCATATGCTAAGTGAACGAAAGAAGGGGGAATTAAAGGGTTCGCTTTTCTCTGCTGTGTCTTGCGACCCGTTGTTGAGCAAGTCAAATGCATTTTATATTTTACATCACCAGTGATACAGAATAAAGAAGTGGTTTTGAGAGATTGTAGGAACAGTTACTATATTATGTCGCATTAACAATCATTGTCAGCGCAATAAATCCAAAATTCCCTTTTCTGAAATTCTTTGTGCTGATCAAAGTGAACGATTGGGCCAGTAGGTGACTCATGATTGACTTTGTGCTTGCTGAAGTGCAAAGTTCAAAGAGAATGCGCCTACAGAACATCAAAGGCGTGCTTCAGGAGAGCTTCCAGCCCATTAGAGTAACCTAGAAGCACATGTTGTTGGGCTAGTCGGTTCATGTTCTTTCGGAAGCCACGGAAGTGGCTATTTCGCGCAAAGAAAACACAAGGGGAGGGTTAAGGGGAGCGCAAACTTTCGACTGTTTATTCCAATTTTACTGCAGTAGTACATATATATGCAAACGCATGCGCAGAAAGCGAGGCAAAAAATTGGGGGACGCCTAAGCTTCGTCTTTAAGAGTTGAACGCGATAGCGATATTCTGTTCCTAGTGCGCAGTTCGAACACTACGAGTGTTTAACAGAATGCGCGCACTAAGGTGTGTGCCTTATGTAATGGGTAGCATGCTTTAAACCAGGAGCAATTATGCGCGAGAAACTTTTTCGAAGTTGCGATGCACCCACTACGTGGTCTTAAGGGAATACGCGCACTAATGTGTGCGCCTTTTGTAATGGGTGGCTGTCTTTAAACCACGAAGTCGTTATGATATTGACATGGTGTGACGCCCGATGGCAATGTACGCTTGTACCACGCAATATTACTGTGATATAACATCTCGTACTGTGACACCTGTATACAGGACGCGTATTTTTGGGAAGCATGAAAATTACTTTCAGTGCAGCTCCAAGCAGAGGCGTGGCTGTGTGGTAGAACACCTGCTTGCCACGCAGACGGCCTGGGTTCGATTCTCATTCGGACCCAACTTTTTTATTATTTATTTTATTTGCAGCTTTTTCCATTTTTCGCTCACGGACAAGATGATGATTTTTCGCTCACAACCAACGGCCCCGACGCCGACGGCGGAATTTCTGCGATACGAGCTCTTTAACGCTATCGCGTTAAAACGAACAGATAACGTTTTGTGCAATGCAATACAGAGGTATAGACATGCGCAAAAGGGCAGGCTCACAACAATCGGATACCATCTTAATCACAACCTGCGATGCAAGAACGTGCTCTCTGCCTGCGAAAGGAACAATGAAGTGTCACTAATGCATAATAAACCTCGTGCTTTTATGTAAAAAGCTTCCAACAGCTCCCGAGCGCGAGTTTGTAATATGCAGAGCGCTCAACGCATGGCAACGGTAGCGGCGCGCTATTGGCTGCGCGCACACAGGGACGCCGCTGCGGACTCCGCCTAGCAACGGCCGCCACGACGAGACGACGCGCTCTCCTTCTCGGGGTGCCTTTCGCGGGAATTTTAAACGGTGAACGCGGGCGCCGGGCCCCGTGGAATTTTCGTCGCCGCTTGTGAACTGCTACTGCTCTCGCGTTGACCGAAGACGCCGTCGTCGCCGTAGGGTTCGACTGTGCTTTGTGCATTTTGTTTTGTTATAACGGTGAACACGTTCGCCCATGAACATTTATGTTGACGCCACTGTCTTTTGTGCATTGGCGCTGCAGCAAGACGCGATCGGCCGTTGTGTTCTACTGTGCGTTTACGCTTTTTTTTTCTTTTTTTAACAGTGAACACGCTCGCCATTGAATATCTGTGCTGTCTGCTGTGTCTTTTGAGCCCTCGCGTGTTGTCGCAAGACATAATCGTTGTTGTGTTGGACTGATTGTTTTTGTTTATTTTTTAACGCTGAACACGCTTTCACGTGAATATATGTGTTGTCGTCAGTGTTTTTTGTGATCTCCCGTTGTCGCAAGACGTGATCGCCGTGGGTTCGAGTGTGCGTTGTGTTTTTTTTATTTTTTTTTCGAGGCTGTTCTTGCCAACGCATTTCGCAGCCCTGCAACGCCGGTGTTGTACGTCTATGACCACGGAAAACAGCGCATGTGAGACGTCGGCGCGCCGCACGATCGAATGCGTTGAAGACAATGACAGTTCATCGCCTGACGTTGACGTGGTTCGGGCGAACATCGCTGATGAACAAGACGCCTGCAGCTGTGTAGAGTATTACGGCTTGAAGACAAACACATCGTGGGTTGTAGACTTCGTGAAGTCAACAGCAAGGTGTGAAAGGTAATACAAAAATGGTGTTTCATAACTTCAAAAATAACTTGCGGCATCTTCTGTGGTAATTTAACTTCATGCTTTGGGGATAATGTCCAATGATGAGCCGTCTCAATTAGGTCGTATTATGTGTGCACTTCGCCCCCCTTATACGTGGCGTAAGCGGTTGGCGAAACAAAGTCGAAAAAGTGCCGCAGCCACATACGTAATTGTGTTCTAGTTATTTTCCTATCTTATGGCGTAGGTACCATAAGATGGGAAAATAATCAGAGCAATCAGAACGCAATGTGAACCAGAGCTACATTATGGTTTCGCCACGAAAGTATTCCACAAACCTGCACATTTGGCCATACTCACTTAGGTCACCAACTTAAACCTCAGAGAAAGATCATACAAGTACATCCGATACTTCCTAACGAATAGGAAGGTTACCTTCAACATGGGGGAACTCGAGTCTGAGGTGAGGAGCAGGGGCGTAGCCAGAAATTCTATTCGGGGGGGTTCAACAATACTTTATGTATGTTCGTGCATGCGTTTGTATGTGCGCGTGCATATATACGCAACTGAAAAATTTCGGGGGGGGGGGGGGAGGAGGGGTTGAGCCCCTCAACCCCTCTCCCCCTGGCTACGCCACTGGTGAGGAGCATGGACAGTTTAGTTACACCTCAGGGCTCCATGATATCGCTCGTGCTCATTATGACAGGATTGTCACAAAAACGTGAAGACATCGAAGGAATCAATCGCTCCGTATACACGGATGATGTTGCCATATGGATCTCGCAAGGCAGTGATGGGTAAATGGAACAGAAGTTACAGGAAGTGGTAGATAAAGTGGAAGTCTACCTCACAGGCACTAGGCTTCAATTTTCACCAGATAAATCAGAACTCCTTTACAGACCCATACTTAACAGCAGGTGGCCCGAGAGATACATCAAAGAGAGAGAGTGCGAGGAGATAGAGACTTGCGCGAAAAACGTGGGGGGCATCCCCATCTTTGAACAAGTTAGGGTCCTAGTACTCAACATTGCGTCGAAGCGAACTAACAGCAATACTCTTATAAAAATAGTCACTAAGGTTACTAAGGCAACTGCAGCTGATCAAGAGAATCACAAACAAGTATCACGGGATGAAGGAGGCTAGCAATTCTTAGGCTTAAATGGAACAAGACAGAAAAGGACAAAATCCATATGTTCGTAAGGAAAGCTTTTAAGCAGACCCTAGGCTTGCCCGAAAGCACCAGCATAGAAAGATTAACGCACCTGGGCATGCATAGCACCTTAGAAGGATTGACTGGAGCTTAGTTGGAAAGAATTGCCAGCACCTGGACTGACAGAATATAGTTAAATTACAAACAATAACCAGCAAGGACCCAAGGTTGCATCGGCCAGAGATTGGGAGCCAGATTGACATTGCAATTTACTAAAAAAGAAATACACACAAAATTCAATTACGGCAGTAGAACGAGCACAGCTAATACGACCTAATTGAGACGGCTCAAGTGCACACTTAATACGACCTAATTGAGACGGCTCATCATTGGACATTATCCGCAAAGCATGAAGTTAAATCACCACAGAAGATGCCGCAAGTTATTTTTGAAGTTATGAAACACCATTTTTGTATTACCTTTCACACCTTGCTGTTGACTTCACGAAGTCTACAACCCACGATGTGTTTGTCTTCAAGCCGTAATCTTCTACACAGCTGCAGGCGTCTTGTTCATCAGTGATGTTCGCCCGAACAACGTCAACGTCAGGCGATGAACTGTCATTGTCTTCAACGCATTCGATCGTGCGGCGCGCCGACGTCTCACGTGCGCTGTTTTCCGTGGTCATAGACGTACAACACCGGCGTTGCAGGGCTGCGAAATGCGTTGGCAAGAACAGCCGCGAAAAAAAAATAATAAAAAAAACACAAGGCACACTCGAACCCACGGCGATCACGTCTTGCGACAACGCGAGATCACAAAAAACACTGGCGACAACACATATTCACGTGAAAGCGCGTTCAGCGTTAAAAAAATAAACAAAAGCAATCAGTCCAACACAACAACGATTATGTCTTGCGACAACACGCGAGGGCTCAAAAGACACAGCAGACAGCACAGATATTCAATGGCGAGCGTGTTCACTGTTAAAAAAAGAAAAAAAAAAGCGTAAACGCACAGTAGAACACAACGGCCGATCGCGTCTTGCTGCAGCGCCAATGCACAAAAGACAGTGGCGACCACACAAATGTTCATGGGCGAACGTGTTCACCGTTATAACAAAACAAAATGCACAAAGCACAGTCGAACCCTACGGCGACGACGGCGTCTTCGGTCAACGCGAGAGCAGTAGCAGTTCACAAGCGGCGACGAAAATTCCACGGGGCCCGGCGGCCGCGTTCACCGTTTAAAATTCCCGCGAAAGGCACCCCGAGAAGGAGAGCGCGTCGTCTCGTCGTGGCGGCCGTTGCTAGGCGGAGTCCGCAGCGGCGTCCCTGTGTGCGCGCAGCCAATAGCGCGCCGCTACCGTTGCCATGCGTTGAGCGCTCTGCATATTACAAACTCGCCTCCCGAGCAGTGGTGTCCCTGCTTCTCCCAAGAATCTGAATTTTATGCAGATACGGCTCACACCTGTGGGACTTGCAGTGGGCCGGCAAATGTAACCCATCTTTACCTTTTAGTGACAGCTCGTGTTCCCTCCCCTTGTGTTTTCTTTGCGCGAAATAGCCACTTCCGTGCCTTCCGAAAGAGTAACCTGTTGGTGTAGCCGCGCCAACAGGATTCAAGACAATCACCTCCAGCATATGAGTCAGTCGACAGTGGAAAAAAGAAAGAAAGAAAAAGAACAAATGCAATAGGATAGATAGGTGTCTTTTTTGGGCGGGATAGACAACACGTCGGTCGTATGTGTTCTACTATACGTTCATTCCTAACAGAGAAGCTTGCCAAGTTCGCATTTTCCTGTGAGCAATATCATCATTCAACGACTGTATCATTTTTGCACGCGCGATTTCACGGCGCCAAGCTGACCGTGGCAGCCACATTTCGATAAGGACTAATTGAAAACAAATAAAAACTATCTGTAACTTCGTTTTTTACTCTCATTCCTGGCGTCCTCAAACTTATCCAGTTCTAATTTGAGGTATCGCAAGGAGCAAACGAGCAACACCTAAGTGGTACACCAAAGGAAATTCGGTTATTATGCAACCACAATATCCTGTTCGTACCCAAACATAATGGTTCCCGCTAGCTCAAAAAGAAACTCGGAAAGCAGCATGCTGCTCCAATATCCCGTCGGTACGGCCCAGCGCAAGAAACTAAACAAACAAACAAATAATAAAACACGATTCTCTTGATGCATCGCGGGTGCGTCTATAACGGCCGGACAATTGGCACGGTACTTCTAGAAAAACTGCCAATTCATTGCCAGTCGTCGCCGTCGAGATAACGACGACACACAGCGCTCTCTTTTCGGAGCACTGACGTGAAGCGACAGTCTCGGGGCGTGTACCGTTTTTATTGCGATAGCAATTATATGGACAGTCTCGGCTGATTTTTGCCGTCGTTGGCCGCCGTCATTCACCGTGTATATATATATATATATATATATATATAAAAGCCACAAAGAAAAATATTTCAGAAAAACTTCCAGACGCGCGGACTCGTACGTGCGACCTCTCGCTTGCCAGCGCGCGGCGTTAGACGTTAGGCCACGAACAGCAACGTCTTTCAGCCTGCTAACGGCGAGCTATTTATATACACCACATACTGCAGCATAATTTCTAGGCGAACACATAGATGGCGCGACGTGTGCGCGTGGCGCGCTTTAAACATCGTCGCCCCGCTCCTGCGAACGCCGTTGGTGTTCGTCCTACAGGGCGTGGACGCCTTCGTGCGCTTATCTCTAGGAAAGAAGGGGCAGCCTCTAGGGTGGAGCGGGGGGCACGAAGGTTACTGCGCTCGCTGCAGCGGCCGCGTTTGCGAAAGGAGTGCGCTGTTCAAACAGAAATAAGTAACAACTGTGACAATTAGTTCGCGTTCGTCTTGTGTGTACCTGTTCGTTCTTTTCGTGCGTCCTACTTTATGTTTGAGCAGTGCGCTTCAAGTGTCGAGCTGTGACGCATTAGTTTGCGCTCGTCCTGTGTGCGTCCTTTTCGTGCACACCTTTGGGCTCGAGCGACGCGCTGGCAATTTCGAGCTGCTTTCCGTTCTTCGCGTTACATTCCAATTTATTGCTATCGCATTCATTGCTTCGCCGCTGCGGCGAAACTGTGACTTTTTTTTATTCTCTTTTATTTCGTGCCGCGTCACTGCATACGTCTTGGCGGGACTTTTGCATTCTTTAAGGTCGATGCGCCACGTGGTGTCGTTCACGCGAACTAGGCAACTGGTGTCCAGAAATGCTGCATATGGTTACGTGGTTTTGCTCACGTGATTAGATGTTACGTGGTTCTTAGTCACGGGGCTAGATGTAACGTGATTTTAGAGACGCAACTGGATGTTACTTGTTCCGGGATTTTGGATCACGTGAGTAGTTGTTACGTGCTGTTTTGTGATTTAAGCCAAGTGGCTATTTACGAAACAATACTTGAATTCACTCACGTGGCTAGTTATTACATCATGTTAGGTGATTTAGACACGTCACTAGGTATTACATGATCTTAGTCAAGTGAATACTTGTTACGAATGAAGGAAAGAAGATGACTTTTTAAGGGCTCGTTTTTCTTTGTTAGACAGGAGTTTAAATGCACATATATACCCCATAAAGTGGACGGGAGGATGACCGCCGCCGTAGCTCAGTGGTAGAGCATCGGACGCGTTATTCGAAGGCAGCCGGTTCGGTCCCTGCTGGCGGCAAGTGATCTTTTCGTCCACTTTACTTTCTTCACATTTATATCATAATTGCTACAAATAACACCCCCTATACTTTCCGTGGCATTATTGTCTGGTAGTTCTCATTAATACTTGTAACGAAATGTTACGTATTTGAGCTATAGGACTAGTTTTACGGGAATTTCTTGTCACGCGACTTGTTACGTGATTTTAGTCGTGTGACTACTTGTTACGCAATGGTACGTTATTTTTTGGTCCCGTAACGTGCTCGCCCATCATAGTGACTGCGTTCCGCGGCCGGACAAATGGGCGCACGTGTTGTGCGAGCGAAGGAGAAGAAGACGCGAGCGCGTGCCGGTTGATTTCCATTCGCGCTGCCCGGCGCGACGAAAAGCTTTAGGAGCTCCGTACGTAGTGAAGCACTTTAAAAAGCCTCTCACCAGGATCCGTTGGTTTGGAAAAGCCTTATTGAAAATTTTTTATACATTCTGAAGGTTTTCTGTTGCTTATGTAAAGAAGGGACCTGTAAGGGTGTCCAAATGTATTTGTTCTTGTTCCCTGTGATCAATGTTTGTTTGCCGTGAGGAAAACGTATGTTCTGTGCGAGACGTTGCTTCGAACCCTGGATTACACCTTAAGCTGAAGATAGCAAACAGATAAGTTTTAAACATATTATTTCGTAACTCAGTTGATTATAGGAAGAGTTGCATGATTTCTAACTGTCCTGTTACCGCATTTCCAGAAGACGAACTCCACTGACAACTCAGGCACTGTGTGTCTTTGCCTCGGCAAGAGTCCGCAAGCGGAGTTTCTTTTTCCCGGCTTTCTGATAGACACCGCAGCCTCGGTATTATATTCACGTGACGAGCCGCGTGTTTCTTTTTTCGCTGTTTTGCTTCGCGGCGCCATTCTACTGGCGGCATTGAGCGCCTCGAATTAGATGGTTAACAGAAGTTGCGTGTCGTAGTCAGTGACGCTAAAATCACTGCGCTGACGTGCGTAACTAACATTCGCGGGAAGCTCGACTCCCTCGGAAAGGCCTGACCTTGTGTTTGAAATGTTGGCCACCTTTGTGGCAGGCACCAATTTCAGGTTTCAATAATATGTGGGGTTTTACGTCCCAAAACGACGATATAATAATGAGGGATGCTGTAGTGGAGGGCTGCGGAAATTTCGACCACCTGGGGTTCTTTAACGTGCACCGACATCGCACAGTGCACGGTCCTCTAGCATTTCGCCTCCATCGAAATGCGACTGCCCCGGTCGGGAATGAACCCGAGACCTTCGAGTCAACAGCCGAGCACCGTAACCGCTACAACACCGTGGCCAACCAGTTTAAGACCTTATAGACTTGTTCCCAACGTAATGATGTGCACTGCACTTTTATTTGCCTGCGGTGCGGAATCTATAGCGAAGAAATCCTAAGTACGATACTCACGGATTCAAGCGCGACATCATTTTTTTCTTTTTTTTAGTATAACGACTGGTGTAATAATAATCCATGAGAACTTGCAGCTCACTCTGGCACACGGACGAAGAAGAGACACGAAGACAAGCGCTGACTTACAAGTGAGTTTTATTTCGATGGAACACACATGTATATATACAAACAGAATTGCACATGCGCGCGTACATGCTGTCGAAAACTTATTTTAACAATGATAACACGTAATCATTTATGTCACTCAATGTCAAAAAATGCGTGCATGACAGTTCGCTCCCCACAAGAATGATAACTACTTGGGGGATATAGCACTATTGAAGGTTTATTAATCGTTTTTTTTTTCTCTTCAATATCCGCAGCTTCAATAAGCAGCCGTTTTTTTTCTCACATGCCGTTTAAGCGATAACAGCAGGGTCACCAAAGATAGGAGTGCAGCCGCACTCAGAACAATGCTGCGCCAAAAAGCCACCTCTACCTTTTTCCGTGTTTTGACGGTGTTCTAGCAGACGCACGTTGAGACATCTTCCTGTTTGTCCCACGTATGCCGCACCGCAAGAAATGGGTATGTCATAGACCACGTGTTTAGTACACTCAGCCATCGGGCTCCTATGCCTAATATTGCAGCCTTCTTTCTTATTCACAAGACAGGTTTGCTTACATAACTTTAACAGCTTATTGGGAGCGCAATACAGGACCGTCACCTCTGATTTCTCGCTGATATTCTCTACGTGGTGCGAGATCAGATACACACATGGGATTACCACGACTTTTCGTCTTCGTGGTTCTTGTGCATCTCCAGTGTTTCCATGCGCAGCCTGACGAACGCTTACATTTTTCAACATGCTTTCGGCTACAATAAGCAATCGCTCGATATAACCACGGCATACCAGGACGAATCTGTCTATAAAGATATTGTTGGCTCTGATATACGCGTTGCAATCGAAATTACGCCGGTATGACCCGAACTGAAGCGGGTGGAATGGAAAGTATGTGCGTTACTTAGCCTTAAATTGTCCTGCTTCATTCCGTGAGTAGTGTACGCCGGGGAACCGATGGATGGAAACACAATAAGATATAAACGTTTTCTGAACAGGAATAAGGGCCTCAGCCATTCTAGTCGATGTTTTTATAGGTGGATTTATGTTCTTCACACACATGCATGACCAGCCCTTGCAAGCCTAAAATGTTTAGGATGATAAGGTGCCTTTCACGAATATTGGTCCAACCATTGAACGTCCGCCAACCGGTATGAGACCTTTGTTCCTGTTCAGACAGGATGTAGAGCGCAATGATTCGGCGCTTTCGACTTCAGTTCCCCCTTTTTGTTGCAAATTCAGTCATGCAATACTACCCATATGCACGAACGAAAGAAGTGTAAAGTTAAGGGCGCGTTTTCTTTGTTAGACACAATATTAATGAGAACTAACAGACAATGATGCCAAGGAAAGTATGGGGGATGTTATTACAATTAAGGAATGAGCAATGTTATTACATGTAATTGTAATGTAAATGTGAAGAAAGAAAAGTGGGCGAAGAGACCCCTGCGGGCGGCAAGTTATAACAATTTTCCGCTATCACAATGGGATGCCGTCATCTTTATGAGCAGCAATTCATCTTAGATGAAATTTAATTTATTTATTTCAATTTAATTTAATTTTATTTTATTTATTGTAATAGCTCTTCTCTATCATCGTGTATTCGCCTTACCCCCTTCCCCTGCGCATGGTAGCCAGCCGGTCTACGAACTGGCTAACCTCCCTGTCCTTCCGTTTGTTTCTATTTTCCTTCCTTCGTATTTTTGAACCTTCTGTACCACAAGATATAACCAAGTGGCATGAATAAGTGAACGCGTACGTACACACTCAATAACAAAGCATATGCACGACGCACACAAAGATCCACACGCGCAGACAGACGGAGAAAAAAAAGCCGCACCTCCCCGAAGGGGATCGTGAGGAAATGCGAATGCATTTGGGTGCACCCGATGAATGTGCTATTAATTAATGAAGAGAGACGAGAGTGTGCACGTAGAGGCGTAATGCTCGAGTTGCATTGTGTTACACATCGTCCTAGTGGTATCGTTGCTGCGAGAGATTTGACTTCACCGACTTCCATTGCTATCAAGACACCAAAGCGCGCGCTCCCTGCATGATATATATAGGTCCGAGCGCGGAGAGGAGGAGCGCCCGAGTTCTCTCTCCGCCGAGCGAGCTCCGCGATGCGAGCGCCCTCACCGGGTACACTCCTCCTCTCCCTTACCCTCAGATGCTCCGCGATGCGAGCGCCATCACACACCCGCGTGCTCCTCCTCTTCCTTACCCTCCGCCGCTCACCACCTGCTCCGGTTGCTAGGCGCGGCGCAGCTGTTGCTAGGGGCGAGGAGGAGCGCGCGCGGAGAGATAACACCTGTGCGCACGCCGCCCAGGGACGCAGGACAACCCCCGACTAGGAAATGCATTCGCATTTAAAAACCGCTCGCAACTTCACACGTCTCTCGGTGATCTCGTCGAAACCAGACGCTTCGTGGACCAGCGCGTATGCGTGATGCCTCAGCGGCGCGTCTGAGCGAGCCGCCCGTTGCTATGACAACGGTAATCACATAAGAAAAGATCACTTGGCGAGGTCAGACGAGACGCGCTCTTTCCGCAACTTTCACGGGCATGCGTTCCTGCATTTATTTTATTGTGTTAAGGAGCACGCAGGTATTACTTCTTGGCAATAAACCACAAATGCGCCAGCAAAAAAATTGAACGACGCTTTGTGAATCGCAAAATGTGTTTGGTAAGCCTGTGGCCATTCGACTGACTATGCAATGTCCTTGTGTGTGTGTGTGTGCATATGTGTGCGTGTAGAGCCGTGATTGAATTGTCGTGTGCGCATTTCCAGCGTATTTTCAATCGTCGTTGCTTCAGGGAGAAATCCCTGCATGGTCTTCGGTGGGTTTCTCATCAGCCCAGCAAAGAGCTTTACTCCCCGGATCAGGAAACGAAGCTTTTTTTCTTTGGACATAGCGGGGCCGGCGTGCCGGAACATTTCTTCAGTGAAGAGCGTGACGTTTTCGTTGGGGAGCTCTCCAGGGATTTCAAGCGTAGTTCGTCCCTCTCTTTGCGGATGACACTAGCGAAGGTAGCCAAGGACTCGGTTCGGAAAATGTCCCATGAAGTTTTGGTGGACTCCTGGTTCTTGACCCACGTCCTAGCGGCGTCTTCTAAGGTGGCGTAAAGATGTCCCATCTTGTCTTCGTTGGTCCAATGGTTGAAGACGGTGACCCGGTCGTATGCTTCCCACAAGCCTTTAGGGTCCTCGCACGATGATCCACGGAATTTCGGCGGCTCCCTGGGCTGCTCTAGGAGGATTGATGTCGGTTGTGCAGGTGCTGTCATCTTGGATGCTTGATTTGTTGCCTTGGTCTTTGTATTGTGGGGTAGGGGCCCGAACTCCGGTTGTACTCTTAGCTGTCTGCGGCTAGCTCGATGATCCGGGATGTCTTTCGGGTCTTCTTGGTCACGAAGCGGACTTGTATCTCGGCTTTGCGTGGCCGTCTGGAACACGGACAAAGAAGCACCTCCACCAGGTGGCACGGGGTCGTGACGGTGAAGAAGGCAGCAGTCGACGTGTCCAAGATGAAACTCTTTACTTGGCCGAACTTGTGGCCCAGAAACGGATACTCAAACTATAGCAAGCTATGCACGCTGTACACTGATATCGATGAACAGAGCGTCGGTCTTCGATAACCTAAACCGCGGCGCGTCGGCATTTATGCATGCGGCATCGAGCATTTGAGCTGTATCGCTGGTGGCCGCGTTAGTTCGAGGATAAAGTCAGCGATTTGCCATTGCGCGCTGAAGCCTGACAGATGATCCTAAAATAATCTCGAATGTTCCCAGACATTCTGACGCGGTTTGCGCAAGGCTACACGTGCAATGGGCCGTTAATATAAAACGCAGAGTGAGAGCAGCGTGTGTGACAATATTGATGAAAGCGCAAGAGATTTAAGGGCTATTTGTTGTCAATCAAACGACAGTAGTACTTTTCAAGCCATGCTGAATCAAGCATCTCAGCCATTTGATTTTCCTTTGATGTTCAGAAAAGAGCCTGCGGATCAAGAAGCTACAACTTTTTTCTCGTTTTATATACTGGATTATTTTTGCATGTCGTTATGGCACTTTACCTTTCATAGTGGCGTTTTTGTGTTTCTTGTTTTGTCCTGCCGAGCCTTACTGAGTAATAAAAAATGTCACAGTTTCGCAGCAACGGCGAAGCAATGAATGCGCTAGCAACAAATTGGAATGTAACGCGAAGACGGGAAAGCAGCTCGAAATTGCCAGCGCGTCGCTCGAGCCCAAAGGACGCACGAAAAGAACGCACACAGGACGAGCGCGAACTATCATGCGTCACAGCTCAATACTTGAAGCACACTGATGAAACATAAAGCAGGACGCAGGAAACGAACCAACAGGTACACACAGGACAAGCGCGAACTAAATGTTGCAGTTGTTACTTATTACTGTTGGAACAGCGCGCTCCTTTCGCAAACGCGCCCGCTGCAGCGAGCGAAGTGGCCTTCGTATGCTCTCTGACTTCAGCGCCAACATTGCGCGGAAAGCACAAGACATACAACCCCCGCAGCCCCCCTTCTTTCCTTGAGATAAACGCGCGCTCTTCGTGCCATCGCGCTGGTAATGAAGAAACGCTTATAAGCGCCTGTGATCTCTGAGTCCGGCCAGCGCTAAAGGGTGTGTATAAAACGCTCGCCGTTAGCTACTTAACTATCTGTGTTTCGTGGCGTAGTGCGTAGCGCCTCGCGCTGCGGAGCGAGTGGTCCCTGGTTCGATTCCGCGCCTGGGAGGCATTTTTCTGAATTATTTTTTGGGGGGCTTTTAAATGTATATACATACTTATACATATACGGTGAATGACGGCGGCGGCGACGGGGGCGGACAAAAACCAGCCGAGACTGTGCATATAATTGCGCAATAAAAATACTATGAGGACGCTTAAGCGTCGCTTTCAAGAGTGGCAAACGATAGCGTAATTGGGCCCCATTGGCATCGCCTTCTGATTCGCTTGCTATGTTTCGCTTCTCCGTAGACGTCTGATACGGGGCGCGAGGAACGAAATGATCGTCTGTGCGCGAAACACTAGCCGTTTTAAGCTTACCGGAAGTGCAGTTGCGAAGTGGCCATAATTGACGATTTTGCGAAGGACCCACTATGCATCCGCGCACCGACGCAAGTGCACACTTTGTTGATGTTGTACCTGAATAATTATACCTGAGCGCTATGTAATAGGTGGGCCTTTGAACCACCCACTCGTTGTTCAGTTCACATGGTGTGATACTACGCTTTTCTCAGGTAACACTTCATCTGTTAACGCTACTCCTTTTTCCCGAAACAAAGCCAAGTACTACTGTGGCTCTGGTAAAACAGGGGTTTGAATCCGGCTGGAACCCATGATTTTTATTCTTTCCCTGCGTCGTAATTTTTCGCTCAGAACCAACGCCGTGCACTCCACAACGTCTGGAACACGGGCTGTTTAACAACATCGCGTTAAAACCGACTGGTGGGATTGCATACAGAAATTTACCGTAATGGAACAACACAGGATGATGGAGGACACGAGAACGCCACAGTGTTGTGCCACTGCGTGTTGTGTAGTCGTGCGACGTTTCTTAATTGCACTAAAGCTCAATATATGCATTCAATAAGCGCCATTTTGTAGGAGGCATTGCTAGTTCCACAACTATCCAGGAACATTCCTTTATCGAGCATTGTCACTTCAAGTGTTCATCATTCCCCGGATTTCTATCTCGCTTAGTTTTATACCACAATTTGTGCGTCATTTCAGCAGCCATTAGCGCCTACTGCATTTAGTATTAGAGAGAACAATAAATGAGCTTGTGGTTGCGACGCTGTGTTCGGACCCGAAAGGTACACGCTTGATCCCGGTCGCGGCGATTGCATGACGATAGAGGCAGACTGCTACAGGCCCGTGTACTGTGCGATATCAGTGCACTTTAAAAGAGCCCCAGGTGGTCGAAGTAATTCGCAGCCTTTTACTGCAGCGTTTCATAATCTGAGTAGCTTTGGGATGTTAAGCTCTATAAACCAACCAAAACAAGTGACATCACTAAGACTTTATGTTCTTGTGTTTTTCATCTTTGTTCCACCTAGCAAAAAAAAAGAATACTACAGGCACAATAAATCGTGTTTAATCCTTTTTGACAGCTCCCTTCGAAAATATCAATTAATCGATTGTTGTAATTAAAAATCTTCATCGAAATTGATTAATCGGTGAATAGTCAAATCAGTGAACGATTAATGGTTAATCGATTAAAACATGATCGACCATCCATAAACATGCGACGTTTTAACAAGCGTGGCGTTGGCGGTATACCAAGCCAAGCCGCACAGTGCGCGGAGGTCTGACGGCATCCGTTATGAACTCTATAAAAACACAGAATGTACTGTTCTCGTGTATCTTCTCGACACTAATAACGAGTGTGGACAGGTTGCATCATCCCAGATGCATGGCGCCACTCAGAGGTAATGGCGCTGTTCAAAAGCCAGGAAAAACTCCAGACAATATCGCTAACCTGAGACCTATCTCCTTAACATCATTTCTGCGCAAACTGATGGAGCGAATGCTTGTGACCCGTCTCACGTGGTGGCTTGAGCCACTATGCGAGTCCAGCGGGAGTGTGCGCATCGAACAGATGGTTCGGAAACACAGACGTCTTTCTCGAATGCTTGGCTATGGTCTCAGGAAGAAGCAGCTGCCCGTCGGGAGCTTCAACGGGGCGTGTGAACTGCAAGGACGACGTTGTTCTGATGCAGAAAGAGAGGTCGAAGCCATGTGCGAGCGGATGGCCGAAGATCCAGAGGTTCGAGTGCAAGAAGCTGAGGTTAGACGTGAACGGCTTTCATCGGACACTGAGTTTAAAACGAGGCACAACGAAGCGACGGACAACGCGTCCCTGTTTCATCAGCCTTCGCGACGTTGCGTCAATGAAGCTGGGCTAATTTTTAAATTTGTTTCGGAGGTAGAATGCGCCAGATGTGACGGATTCAGCATAGCACCAGTGACATGACTGTCGCACGTTCAGGTATTTTCAGCAAATAAACAGTGAAGCCCTTTAGAGAAATGGATGTTTAGTATATGTTATATATTGATATATACGAACGTGCCCATACTGGGCGATTATTCACGTATTTGGAGGTAATGATCGTTACGGTTGGAAATATAAAACTGGAGCCGTATTCACTAAATCTCTCTTGCTTGAGTGCGTTTTCCAATTTGTCAACCGGCTTCACTAATGATATATCCCACATCGTGATTGTCGCGAATATTCTGTTACCAAAACTTTTACCGTAAGATGAATTCGGGCCCCGTTTCTTTAGGTTAGTTTCATTACTAATTCCAAAGTTGTTGTAGTATACATGAAAAAAAAATAGTTTCAGCCGTAATATTCGTCAGCGTGAAGATAATGATTCCCAGTTCAGTTCTGGCTTCATCATGGTAACGCTGTCTGTTCCACAGTACCTGCCCAGGACATACCTGGTCGCTTTGTTTTGAATACATTCTACCTGAGAAATTAGAGAGGTTTTCCATGGATCCCATAGTGGACAGGCATATTTTAACATCAGTTTTACACATGTAGAAGACGCATTTCGTTTTATTTCAGACTCGGATATTTTAGGTTTCTATGAAGAAAGTTCAGCGCCCTTCAAACCCCACAGGGGCGTCTGCGCAAGCAGGCGTTTGGTGTGTAGCGACACCACGGACCCGAGCTAACGGGGGGTTTCGACCCCTCCCACGCCTGGCCGTGCGTGGCATCGCCGTGTCGGGGGAAAAGGGGATCCTGGGAGTTGAGCCGACACCGGGGCGGAGGCAACACACCCCTTTGACTCCGGCTTCACGGCACCCCTGGGCTGGGCCGTCACCTCTTCCTATCGTTCTCGTCCCCAAATCTTCGTCTTTTATTCTTTCCCATCCTCTCTCCCTTCTGTTTACTTCGAGTTTTTCCGGGTGGCAAGGGTTAACCTTGTATATATGTCCTTCCTTGGGCATTATATGTTATGTTACAGTGGTTATGTACATCTGGTGTCTGTTCTTCTCTAACATGTCGCAGCGTCCTCTCGTCGGCCTCAGTGGTGGGCGGCTACCATGGCCGCCGAAAATTATCGTACACTTATGACATGTAACGCCCTTCCCAAACTTCTTGATCGCCCTCTCGCAAAGAGATGGTGCTCCGAAGAAACCCACAGCATCTTTGCTAAGCCGAAAGAAAGTTTCCCTCATTTTCATGTAATCCACAGCACAGATCCTCAGAAGACCGTCAGAACCCTTTCCCCATTTATTGTTGCCAAGTGTCTTACTTTCACAATTGGACCCCGCTATAAGGCCACCAAAATGATTTGCGGCGACTTGTTGCTTGAAGTACGAGACAGTGCACACTACGGAAAGCTTTCAAACCTTGTGCATTCGGCGCTGTTCAGTGACCCCTCATCAGCAATGAACACCGTTAGAGGAGCATTCTCCGATGATTACCTTCTAAACTTGAGTGAAGAAGAGCTTCTCGAAAGATCGACGGACCAGAACGTAACCCATGCGCAAAGAATTCAGATCAAGCGCGAGTACAAAGAAGTTTCGACAAAATTTTTGATAATCCCTTTTGGTTCAATTGTTCTGCCGATTCTCTTGAAACTGGGTACACTAAAACAATGATCAGACCCTACATCCCTAATCCACGTAGGTGTTTTAAGTGCCAACGTATCGGTCATGGTTCGCCGAGTTGCAGAGGCCAACTGACCTGTGCCAATTACGGGAACCACGAACACTTCTCCGACATCTGTCACAGTCCGCTCCACTGTCCGAACTGTGAAGGTAAGCACGCCGCATACTCTAGGGCCTGTCCTAGATGGAATTGGAAAAGACATAATCACACTAAAGTACAGAGAAAATATCTCATTCAGGGAAGCACGAAGGCGATGTCCACCTTTTCATGGCACAGTCTGTGCTGACGCGGCGCGTCGGGGGGCAGCGCCGCAGTGGCCTTCGCCACAAGCCCATCTTGCGCGCAGCGAGCTGTCGGCTTCCGCCCCCGTGGTGGAGGTCTGCTCCACCCACTCAGCAAGAAAGTTGCGTTACCCTAGGGTCGCTGAAACTAACACAACCGTTGGCGAAAGCCTGCGCTACGTGAAGTGAAAGCGCAGGGCCGCCACGACCCGTCACAGTGGGCGCAGCCAAGGCTGCCTCCCTCTCTCCGGCTCCAGCTGGTGCTGTCAACGACCAGCGCAGCCTGGACCCGAAGACAGTCCCATCGACCTCCGGGCTGGTTGGTTCAAAAATCTCGTCCTCTGTGGCGAGACTTTCATGCGAAGAACGTGTTGTTGGGCGAGTTGGTGCTTGCTGAGTGACATAATGCAGCGCTAAAAAACACACTCCACAATATAAGGAACACAAACTGACCGGACAGGCGCTACTCACAACATTAATGAAGGCTACAAGATTGTGGCACATATATAAGCATCCCAATGCGCAAACGCAGCATCACAAAAGATAGGGGGCGTATCATATCAAAGATTTGAAAAAATTATGTTTCATCCACAATTTGAAAAAGGTGGCTCACTGGTACGATGTACCTGTGGTTTTTTTCCTCACCCAATAAGCTGGCCCAACAGTGCTCCCGCATTATGGGCGCCTCAAAGACGGGCTGCCAGGTTAAGCATGCCACCCCATACACTCGGTGTGCTACGGGGGTGGTGTATGAACTACCACTAACTTGTGGGAAGTCTTATGTGGGACAAACGGGCAGATGTGTCAATGACTGCATGAGGGAACATGCGCACAATCTAAAGAAAGATATTACTGCGCACCTTTCGGCGCATTGTAAGACGTGCTCTTGTGTGCCGAGATTTAATGACGTGAGGATTCTGGGCAGAAGCCATGATAAAACAGCGCGTGAACTTCTCGAGGCTTTCGATATCAAGGACAAGAATGATGATTGCGTCAGTCAGACGTCGGTCTTTGTACATCTGTACAATGCGGAACACAATTTTTTCAAATCTCTGATATGATACGCCGCCTATGGTTGGTGATGTTGCGTTTGCGCATTGGGATGCTTATATATCTGCCACCATCTTGTAGTCTTCATTAAAGTTGTGAGTAGCGTCTGTGCCGTCGGTTTGTGTTCCTTACATTGTGGTGTGTGTTTTTTAGCGCTGCATTATGTCCTTTTCACGCAAAACTTCTCGCTCGTACGAGCATTTGTCCGGCGCCTCGCAGGAAGCAATGGACACTACACCTATCGTAACGGCGCATCAAGCGCCCAAGGAGCGGCGAGCGTCCCTCGACCGCTCCAAAAATGATAAGACCCGCGTTAGAGGGCCCAGAAAGGGCCCTGTAATCTAAGGCAGTACCTCTTTCATTTGTACACACATCACTAACTCACTTTTATTATGGAAACACAAATTATACAGTGGAACGTGAGGGGTCTTCTTAAGAACTTCAATGACGTTCAAGAACTCCTACGCAAACATAACCCAAAAGTGGTGTGTGTGAAGAAATCCACCATAAATCAATGCATACGAGCTTCCTCACACACTATATCATTTTCCGCAAAGATTTTGATGACGCGCTCGCGTCATCTGGTGGTGTTGCCGTCATAATAGACAAAGTGTAGCTTGTCAACGTATGCAGCTGCAAACGCCACTGGAAGCAGTGGCCGTTCGGGCTGTTTTATTGCGATAGCAATTATAAGGACAGTCTCGACGGTTTTTTGCCGTCACCGTCGCCGTCATGTACTTCCGGTATGAAGTCAAAATTGATAAGATCCCCACGCGCATTGTATGTTGTACCGCACGAGAAGCGCGCGAGTGGGGGCGACGAACGCGGCCGAAGCAGAGTTCAAACAGCTCGGAGGGTGCATGAGATAAGATCACCCCGCTCGGAAGGCCTGCCGTCGAAGCAGAGAGGAAATGCCCCGCCCGTCTTTAGGCGAGCCTGAAAAGACGCGAACACGCGAGCGGGCGGGAGTGTCGCATCGCGCGAGGAGCAGCTTTGAACTTTGAATCTAAGGGCGCGGTGGCGATCGCTGGCGCGCGCTATCTCGAAAGCGGGGGGCTCGTATACCCTTCTACGTGCTGCGCTCTCAACTCGAAGTGACTTTGCGGGGAGCATCTCTCCCTGGAGCGGCCGTATTCTCCTACATCAGCGTTTTGTAGTTACGCGAGATCGGATGCAAAACAGTTAGCTGCCAGCCTCACTTCGTGTAACACTACAATTTGTTGCTATCGCATTCATTGCTTTGCCCTTGCGGTGAAACTGTGACTTTTTTTTTCAAAGTCACAACCAATTGCTCTCTTTATATACCCCCACACTATGAGCTACACACACATGAATTTCAGTCTTTTAAAGATGAGTTGCCAGAACCTTATCTTGCTCTCGGTGACTTCAATGCACACAGTAACTTGTGGGGCGACGCGCGATGCCGGATCATTGAGCAATTTCTGTTTTCTGCCGGTGCTTGTCTATTGAATAAGAAGGAACCAACATTTTATAGGCTTGCCAACCAAAGTTATTCATCCATAGATCATAGCACTGCTCCTCCCTCCCTTTCACCTTATATTAACTGGAGCGTTATAAAAAAACCCTTTTGGGAGTGATCATTTTCCAATACTCCTAAAAACATCAAAAGAAGACGAATGTCCGCCACAAGCTCCGCGGTGGAAGGTTAATACAGCCGACTGGGAAAATGACCAAATTCTTAC
The DNA here is from genome assembly GCF_013339695.2 of Rhipicephalus sanguineus. Classification (NCBI taxonomy): domain Eukaryota; kingdom Metazoa; phylum Arthropoda; class Arachnida; order Ixodida; family Ixodidae; genus Rhipicephalus; species Rhipicephalus sanguineus. The sequence goes on along the minus strand of NC_051176.1, from coordinate 14,224,832 downwards.
TGCAAGCCTCTCTTGGGCCGACATGACTTGCTTACGAATTGACGCTGCAGTTCAATATTTCACTCCTTTTATAATTGATGCTGCCTTGCTAAGTATATCTGAAGTAAGAAGTAGGGTTGGTAAACCTCGTGTTCCTTGGTGAAACGACGAATGCCGTGAAGCTCGCAAGAAGCAGAACAAAGCCTGGGGACTACTGCGTGATTGTGCCACTGCAGAAAATCTAATCAGTTTTAAGTAGGTAAAGTCCCAAGGGCGGAGAACGCAGCGGCAGTTGCCTTGTCACAAAAGGAGGATGTTTTTCTATCAGAATGGACTGCACGCGCAATGAGCATGCTTTTCGGTGATAATTATGTTAGTTTATTTATCATTGACTTGTCATGTTTTGTTTCTTGTTTTCGTTTTCAACTGCGCAGGTATATAATGCGTGGTTTCCCGAGTAAACTTTTGTTGTAAGTCAGCGCTGTTGTATGTGTCCTTCTCTGCCTGGTCTTTCGTCTTTCGCGCTGTTTCCCTCCAGTATGTCGTACCAACTCGACCAAGCAACCACTTTAGCTGCATCGGCAGGCTAGAAGGAAGCGTTGACAAAGATACATATCAAGTATCAACTCATACACGGATGAGGCTAAAGTGTGGAACAGGGTTAGTAGAGTAGAAGGTCGACAAACATTTTCTCTCCTATTGGTGAACACACGTGCAGACACTTTGGAAAACCAAGCAAACGTCCTGGGCACACACTTCGAACATATGTCGAGGTCGTCCCACTACTCCGAACCCTTTCACAGGTACAAAACAAAGGCAGAACGGAAGAAGTTAGAGCGTGAAAGGGCGAAATGTGAGGGATTCAACCAATCTTTCTGCTTAGCAGATATGCAGGCAGGACTAGCTTGCTGCAACAAGCCTGCCCCAGGTGCCGACGGTGTAATAAACGAAATGTTGAAAAATGTACAACATGAAACACAAAACACCCTCCTTGGTCTCCACAACGCTGTATGGTCGTCCGGCGAGATCCCTTTTGCGCGGAAGGAGGCTACTATAATTCCAATTGGGAAAGAGGACAAGAATCCACCTTCAGTTTCCAGTTACACGCTATAGCCTTAACGAGTTGTCTTTGTAAAGTTTTTGAATGCGTGATAAACCGCCGGTTGTTACATTTCCTCGAATCAAACAAACTAATTGACCCCTCTCAGGGGGGTTTCGAGAAGGTCGGTCCACTACTGACCATTTGATACGTTTCGATGCGGAAATTCGTGAAGCTTTTGTCCATAAACAGGTCTTCTTGTCTGTGTTCCACGATATGGAAAAGGCTTGTGATACAACGTGGTGGTTTGGAATTATGAGAGGCCTCTCACACTTAGGCGTGCGTGGTATAATATTAAATGTAATAGAAAGCTACTTGTCGAACCGCATATTCCGTGTTCAAATGGGCAATGTCCTAGCAAGACAATTTGTGTAGGAAACCGGAGTGCCTCAGGGTGAGGCGCTCAGTTGTACTCTTTTTATTCTAAAAAAGAATTCTCTTCGTCTCTACATCCTACGTAACATGTTTTATGCTACGTATGTCGACGATCTGCAGATAGGGTTTAAACCCTGTTCTCTCGCAATCTGTGAGCGACAGCTCCAGCTCGGTCTCCACTAGGTCTCCAAATGGGCTGAGGAGAACGGGTTCAGACTGAACCCACAAAAAAGCACTTGCGTCCTTTTCACCAGAAAAAGAGGCCTACACCCTGATCCTGAAACTGCCATGCGTGATGCGCGTCTACCTGTCATCGGAGAACATAAATTTCTAGGCATAATCTTAGACGCAAAGTTGACCTTTGTACAGCGATCAGGAGTGGTAAGCGCGACTAGACAGGGACGAAGAAAGAAAACAGACAAGGACACAGCGCTGTTCGTCCCTGTCTAGTCGCGCTTATCACTCTTCATGGATTCAAACCAAGTAGCCCACCAACGTGTTTTAGCTTTGTACAGCACATAAAATATCTTAAAAATAAATATCTGCAAACAATGAATATCCTAAAAGTGCGGTCACGCGCAACGTGGGGCAACGACAGAGAATATCGGATGAACCTCTATAAAAGCCTCATACGCACGCGTCTTGATTATGGAGCGATGCTTTACTAGTCTGCAACGCCAGCTGCTCTGAAAATGCTGGACCCTGTCCACCATTTCAAAATTCGTCTTTCTACAGGTGCCCTCAGCACAAGTCATGCAGAAAGCCTCTACGTCGAATCAGACGAGTGGTCTCTTCCTATTTTCTAAGTATTTTTTGAAAGCGAACGCCAGCACTGACCACCCCGCATAGCTTGGCGCAAATGACCTGTTCAGTTGTCAGATTTTCACGACAAACCTGCAATGAAAGAACCTTCTTCGCTGCGTGTACGAGCTCTCGCAGAGGAAGCAGGTGTCCCAGTGCTAGATGACTCCTACTTTACAGGCTGTGCCGTGGGGATGGCGTGTTGCAGATTGTGAAACATCTTTTGTAGATCTCACAAAGCATGACCCCTCTGCACATCCAGATGTATTTCCATGAACTGCAGCACAAACACCCAAGCGCATAAATTTTCACAGATGGGTCAAAGTCTCGTGCTGGCGTATCCTATGCAGTCGTTGGTCAATCCTATTCTCACTCTGGTACTCTGCACCGTAACACAAGCATTTTCAGAGCAGAGGCGTACGCAATACTGGCGGCCGTAAAGCACATTAAAGAAATAAAACTAAAAAATGCAGTGATATATACCGATTACTTAAGCGTTGTCAAAGCTTTAAAAACCTTCGAAACATACAGAAATCCTGTTATTATCCCGCTATACTAACTCCTGTGCAACGTATACTCAGTCGAACAGCAAGGTGCAATATACTGGGTGCCAGGGTATCTGGTATCAAGGGCAATCAGGTGGCTGACGAGCCCGCCATATCAACTCATGCAAACGCTACTGCATCATCTACAGCTGTCCCTGTAATGGACCTAAAGCCCCTGTTAAGGAAAAAGCACAGGGCTTACTGGCAGCGGTTATGGGACCAACAAGCAGAAAATAAGTTACACGAGATTAAGCTACACCTCGGTAACTGGCGACCCACATCAAACATACGTCGTGCAGATGTAACACTGTCGACTTTGAATAGGACACGCACACAGTGCACAATGCACACCTCTTGTCCATTGCTGATGCACCCAGCTGTGACAGATGTGGTGGGCCACCTACAGTTCTTCACGTCCTGCTACAATGTCCAGAACTGGGGGACAGCAGGACGCAACACTTTCTACTACCTGGTCGACAGCAGCTTCCACTACATCTTTCAATGTTCTTAGGTAGGGAGCCACTTTTAAGTGCGAATGCACTTTATAAGCGACCCTGAATCCGCCGTCCCATAGCAACGGCGCGAGGAGCGGAGAGGAGCGTCTGTAGCAACGGCGCAGCGACGTCACGCCCCACGTGACTGCGCGCGCTCCGCCCTCCGCTCCGTGGCTGCGCGCGCCCCGCGCGTTGCCTGTGGTGATGAAGGCCGGCGGCGAGACGCCGAACGAAAGCGTGCGAAGCGAGCCGAGCACCCCGAAGCCGATCTGGCGCGGGGACGCGCGATGCGTGAGCGAGCGCGGGCCCTCGAATTCGATCGGCCGGACGCGCGCTTCAAGCGAGACTTCCTGGACCGCAGCTTCGGATATAGCTGCGCGGTGTGCGATCGACTGTGGTTCGACAACAACCTGAGCCCCATCTCGGCCGTGCGCAACGCCGCCAACAAGTTGAACGCGTTGTGGGTTCTTTGGAACGAGTTCGGAAGACAGATCATCATTATCAGTAAACGTGCCTTGCACTTAAAAACGGCCAGACCTCCGTGGGTCGGCTGGCGCGTGCTCTCTCGCTCCCGTCTCCTTCGCTCGGCTCTGCAGTTTAGTCGCGCGCGCCCCCTCATAGCATCACCCCGTGCTTCGCACATCCTCATCCTCCCCTTCGGGGAAATGCGGGTTTTTTTTAAACACGCATCACTGCTTGCATTTTTAATAGACGTCAATACTTTTCATGTTCTCTTCCGAGCCAATCCATCCCACGGCGTCTCAACAGAGGCTGATGCTGCGATATTTTACATTAGAAAGCCTTTGCCTCCCGGCTTTTGGGGTCAAAAGCTTAGAGGAGGCATTTGTGCTCTTTTCACGGCCAAAATTATAATAGCATTTTCACATCTATTTCATTGAACACTCAGAGACCACTTCCGATATCACTCCCATTATTTTATACCACATATATCTTTTACGCTGTATAGCGCGTGTTTTTAGGTCACTTTACAACAACACTACATCCTATCATAGTAAATTGTTGGTCACAGCTAACACTCCATTAGTTGTCATGGCGCTCTTTGACCAAGCCTGGTCCTTGCACCATTAAAATACACATATCAACGCCCTTCAAAGCTTTTCCGACTATACTCATTCCATGAACAAATCAGCAAAAAGTATGACACCTAAATAACATCGAGTGCACTTTTTAACATCGGAGCTATTTAAGCTGTCCGTTAGTCCACCCAGAACTATCATCACCATGAACTGGCACGCACTCTCTTCTTCATCTTCTGCTTCACCCACAGAACACGAGCGCCGAATTTTTGCGGCGTGAGATGCAATAACTCCGATTGGCGAGAGAACGAGTACAGAGAGAGAGAGAGAGAGAGCAAGAGAGAAGAAAAGAAAGAGAGAAATAAAAAAATATAGATAAGCTGTTGGCGAAAAAAAATATTTCTTGTGAGTCGGCATTCGAAACCGCCTACTCGCGATTCGAAGGCCGGCGACGTGACCACTCGGCTGTCCAGGCACGCGAGCAGAGCGCAGCATAGCCGTGTATAGTATACTATAGCAAGAGTCAACACTTCTTGCGCAAAATTTTCTCAGACAACGGACGAAACAGACACGGACGGGCGCAAACTTCCAACTGATTTTATTATCAACAAGTGACATATATATATATATATATATATATATATATATATATATATATATATATATATATATATATATATATATATATATATATATATATATATATATACAAATTATACAAATATGACTATGACAAAACAAAACCACCAATGGTATAGGTGTGCAGTGTGTCAGCGCGCATCAGCTACTCCCTTCCCCAAATGTAGTCTTCCTTCCAAGAAGGCCACTTCTTTCTGTGTCAACGAAACTGACGTCATGTTCACGCAGTTGCTGCCCTCCCGTTGCATTTTTGCTGCCTCCACAATCTCTCGCGTGCGCTTATCCCCGTCATGACAAACAGCAGTACACTGTTGATACAACGGTTTGCACCCACACTCGTGGCAATGAATGGCTAAATTTCCATCCCTGCCCCCTTCCACCCTGTTCGCATGCTCACGCAGGCGGCGGTTTAGACACCGACCTGTTTGCCCAATGTAGGGTCGCCGACACGATAGTGGCAACTTGTACACGACTTCCTTCGTGCAGTCAACATACTTGTTTCGGTGTTTTACACCGCATTTTTCCTATTCGGGTATCAATGGGCTTGTGGCGATGCATAGTTTCGACAGTTTTTCAGGCGCAGGCATGACCACCTGTACGCCGGCTTTTGCACCAATCTTTTTAACATTATGCGAGATGCCGTGTAAGCAAGGAATCACCGCCAGCTTTCTAGGCCGCCTGGTCTCCTGATTGTCCCCCTGATTGTCTTCAGGTGAAGCAGCCGCAGCTTTCTTCTGCGTCCTCCGTATAGCATCAGCCACAGCGACAATCATATCCTGCGGGTAACCGGGTGACGTCAGGCGAGACACCTGCGCGTCGAAGCTTCGGTCCATACCATGCTTGCACGTCTTACTGAGCACATTGTTCAGACAGGAGCTGATTATGGCTCTCTTCACCAATTTGGTGTGGGCAGACCTAAAGGGCAGCAATGGTTTCTGGCTACGCGGTTCGTACATCCAACACACGTGAGCTCTTGAAAACGTGAGGCAGAGGTCTAAAAACTTGAGACTGCTCTGATGGGGCAACTCGTGCGTGACCACTAGGGGTGTTAAGCATTTTTCAAATATTGCCAACGTCTGAGCCACATCACACGAAAAAAACATCAACACTGTTTAGCAAAACCAAAAAATTGTCAACATACCCAAACTCCTTTACCACGCTTGTGTCTTGAAACTTGTCAACGAGAATTCTGTCCAAATGTGCCATGACAATGTTGCTCAGTACAGGCGCAACGCAGGAACCTATACATATTCCTGTCTTCTGTGTGTACAGACTACCGTTCCATTGAACGTAGGTTGAATTAAGGTAGAGCGCCAATAGATCCAGAAAATGCTGAACAGATATTCCACATTCATTTTGAAACCCAACTGCACCAAAAAGCGCAACATTGTCATGGCACATTTGGACAGAATTCTCGTTGACAGGTTACAAGGCACAAGCGTGGTAAAGGAGTTTGGGTATGTTGACGATTTTTTGGTTTGGTAAACAGTGCTGATGTTTTTTTCGTGTGATGTGGCTCAGACGTGTGGGGATCGAGAGCGTCCTCCTACCTGGCGCCTCGTTCCCCAGCTACCGCGCGCGTGCCGGCCGCGTAGCCCGGGCGCACTTAGGCACCGGCAATCGCCAAGATGGCGGCCAGGGCGCCTCTTTGTCTGGGCGAGCCAAGCGTCGGCTCCGTCCCGCGCTGGCATGTCCGGGCACGCTACGCTGGCGCGCTGCGCGGGCCTACGTCACAACGCAGCGCCATTCCCCATTGGGCCGCTGGTGACATCCTCCTCTCCTACGAGCTAAGGTGCGCCCGACGATTCGCTCGTGGCGGGAGATGCTCTCAGGCTAGCACGAGAGGTTGACGCGCTGCTCTAGCAGGCGGCTTCTCGTTCGTGTGCTCGACCGCTGCCCTTTGTGTGGTAGTCTTAGCGCCGCTGGCAAGCGTACTCGATCGGTCTTGCGGAATTCCCCTTACGGCCTGCAAGCCTGTGACTGTCGTACTGTGCTGCATCTTGGGTTAATAAACCCGTTGTTGTTGTTACCCTGCCTCGTGCGTGGTTTCTGCGCCGTGTCGGAGAAAACGACGAACCAGGCCGCAGCGTCGCCGCACGCATCGGCAGTGGAGAACGTCGCGTCCCTGCACGGTCGCGCTCGTAGGTAAGCCTAGTGCAAACCTATCTCCACATAACTTGCAAACCTATCTCCACAGACGTTGGCAATATTTGAAAAATGCTTAACACCCCTAGTGGTCACGCACGAGTTGCCCCATCAGAGCAGTCTCAAGTTTTTAGACCTCTGCCTCACGTTTTAGAGAGCTCACGTGTGTTGGATGTACGAACCGCGTAGCCCGAAACCATTGCTGCCCTTTAGGTCCGCCCACACCAAATTGGTGAAGAGAGCCATAATCAGCTCCTGTCTGAACAATGCGCTCAGTCAGATGTGCAAGCACGGTATGGACCGAAGCTTCGACGCGCAGGTGTCTCACCTGACGTCACCCGGTTACCCGCAGGATATGATTGTCGCTGTGGCTGATGCTATTCGGAGGACGCAGAAGAAAGCTGCGGCTGCTTCACCTGAAGACAATCAGGGTGACATTCAGAAGACCAGGCGGCCTAGAAAGCTGGCGGTGATTCCTCTCTTGCACGGCATCTCGCATAATCTTAAAAAGATTGGTATAAAAGCCGGCGTACAGGTGGTCATGTCTGCGCCTGAAAAACTGTCGAAACTATGCATCGCCACAAGCCCATTGATACCCGAATAGGAAAAATGCGGTGTAAAACACCGAAACAAGTATGTTGACTGCACGAAGGAAGTCGTGTACAAGTTGCCACTATCGTGTGGACGACCCTACATTGGGCAAACAGGTCGGTGTCTAAACCGCCGCCTGCGTGAGCATGCGAATAGAGTGGAAGGGGGCAGGGATGGAAATTTGGCCATTCATGCCACGAGTGTGGATGCAAACCGTTGTATCAACAGTGTACTGCTGTTTGTCATGACGGGGATCAGCGCACGCGACAGATTGTGGAGGCAGCAAAAATGCAACGGGAGGGCAGCAACTGCGTGAGCATGACGTCAGTTTCGTTGACACAGAAGGAAATGGCCTTCTTGGAAGGAACCCTACATTTGGGGGACGGAGTAGCTGATGCGCGCTGAATCACTGCACACCTGTGCCATTGGTGTTTTTGCTTTGTCATAGTCGTATTTGTATAATTTGTATATGTATGTCACTTGTTGATAATAAAATCAGTTGGAAGTTCGCGCCCGTCCATGTCTGTTTCGTCCGTTGTCTGAGAAAATTTTGCCCAAGAAGTGTTGATCATGGAGTACCAACTAGCTCGAACCCACACCTTCTTATAGCAAGGTAGGGAAAGGAAAGCGAGAGTGAGGAGGAGGGAAATGAGCACGGGGAGAGTAAAGCATCGCATAGTAAGAAAGAGAAAAAAGGAGGAATCGCGAAATAGAGAGAGAGGGAGACAGCGAAAGTAAAGAAACAGAAAGAAAGAAAGGGTGAGCAAAAGAATGAAATACATAAAGAGAGAAAGAAATAGAAATATACACAGACAAAATAGACAGAAAAACAGGGAGATGGGCGATAAAGAAATAAAGCGAGCAAGAGAGGAAAAGAAAAAAGAAACATGGCTTATCTATGCGCCATAGGAGTCGGTTAACACGGAACAGAAACGTGTCTTCACAGAACTCGTTGATTGATTATTGTGTATTGATATATGCGAGCTTGTACAATATATGTTGGTGTTTGGCAGCTATAGCACCGTTTGACGTGGATGCACCCACGTTGACGCCTAGTGACACATCTCCATCGCGACGATCCTAACGCCCATGATAATGGTTTAACCGTTGTGGTAGCTCAAGTTGTTAACATATACCTGGACGCAACATATCGTTAACCCTGCGCAAAGATGGCATCAACAAGTACATAATAAACACTGGTACTTGATATGCACTTCTTCAAAGCGTCGTCACTTGAGGAGAGAAACGGCGTGGTGTGCCCTCCCGAGTAATAGGGAGGGCACACCGGCAACCTACGCCTGTGCTAATGCATGCACTACCACACTGTGCTTCAGCAACACGGGAGGAAGATGTTCGTAGCTTGAGCCGTGAATGTGCGAAGGCCTTCTACGTCACGCTGCCTTCTGTCTAGCTCCACCAAGGCACGACATTTGAGCGTTGACATCGTTGCCTTTCTGCGGCGCTTATTGAAGCAGTTTTATTAGTCGCTGCTATCGCTCCCGAATAAGTAGGCGGAGGAGAAACACCGTTGGTGCAAGTGGAATCTGCCCTATTCCGACAGCGAGCTGTCACACGCTAACACGAAGCGAAAGGCAAGAGCGTAACTGCGCCTACGGCGATTCCTCGATACTAGCGCGGCCACCGTTGATATCGAGACGCTTTAACTGTGTCGTCGCCGAATCGCTCCCTCTCGGCCCTCGTTAGCATGACGCAGTAATTCCTTCACCGCTCAAAGACGGCGGCTCCGCCCCGCTCCGCCTAGCCCCGCCAACAGAGAGCACCGGGCGAGAGAGAATGTGTAAGAGACGCAAGGCGCGCCTCTGGAGCCTCGTGCACGTGCGCCGGTGGCGTAGTCGGTAGGGCGCCGGACGCCTGTCGTCGCGGACCGAGAGGATGTGAGTGCGATTCTCGGTGCGCAACTTTCGTGTCATTAAAGAGAAAGAAAGAAGGCCGCCCAGCTCCCCACTTCCTTTAGGTTCTACCAAGAGGCCATGTCAGTTATTATATTATTTATAAAGGATGGTTCAGCGTGATATTATTAGACGTTGTTGACCACACCTACAAGTTTGTTAATGGGAAGGTCAGATCGCCTGGAAGAAAGCACGATGTGAGTTCCCTCCAACGTTGACGGCTTCCAAAAGTGTTAGCTGGGAGCTTGTTTACAGGGGACAGAGAGCTATTTCAAGGAGTGATCGTTGGTCCTGTACTGATCCTTGACCAGGCTTTCCCGTCGCAGTCAGCCATAATGATAGATAGAAAATTCTTTTATTAGGGAAACAGAGGACCGAAGGTCACTGATGGGGAGAATGGGGGGAGGGGTGGTAGGCACGCACTAAATCAGGTTCGCCAAGCCGCTACTAACTTCGCAGTGGGCTAATGTGACAAGCGGGTGAGGCCGCTCGTCCTTTTGTATCCCTTCCAAATCGGGATCTAGAAAAATGGCGCTGTTCTTCCTTCGGTGATGATGTATGGCAGGAAAATGTAGAATGTTGGCTACGCGTGAAGAGTGGCAAAAGGTGCACATGCAGAGGTGTCATTGTCTGTCTTCCGGTCAGCAAGAATCTGCCAATTATGAATTATGTGAGGGGCTGCGTTTGCAAATGCTTTGTTAATGAATATTTGGTGGAATGGGAGCGAGGTTCCTAAAGTATGAGGAGGGGTGACATCTTTGAGCCTCTCCCAGTTAATATACTTGAGGAAGCATCGAAGGCGTGCCGTCTCAAAATGAGAGCTCGGTGACAAATCTGCGGAGAGGTGGAGATCGGAGATGCACGTAGGAGAGGTTGGAGATGATAATGTAGAATTCCCGCATTTGAGGTGGCAAGACTGTGGGCCACCTCGTTAATTCCCCCTTGAATCCCCACGTGAACCTGAGTAGAGGTGACTCTAGTGTCAATGCCATTCTTAGAAGCAAAACGTTTGGCCATTGGACCGCCCTACAGGATAACATAGCGCCATAAACCGCCTACACAGACTCATTTCAAGCATTAATGATCATAGAAAATCCAAATGCAGAAAATGTCGCAGCTTTACGTATCCGTAAGATTCTCCTGCACAAACAGAAGAATCGCATTGTCACTTGTAATCAAACCTAATCCACAACCTGGCCCAACACCTAAGCGGATGTTCATCTACCATCCCTGCAATGTTCTTTCCAATAAATCAGTGATTCGTTGGCACCAGTCCTATCATTTCTTTTCCTCGTTTCTTTGTGCCTGCAAATTTTTGTAAGACCCTGCGCCAACTAGCCCATGAATACGTTTTAGTCGATGTCCATCTACTGTCTGTCGAGCGCCAGGCGTGTGGTTTAAGATGCACTTTGCCGGCTGAAGGCACGCTTTCGCGTCTTACTTAAACTTTACTGCGATATTCACAATGTCAACTGCATCATTCGTGCTTGTTTGTCCGCTGCATAACATTTACGAGCAGCCAAATTACCACTGCAGAGGATGACCCAAACCAGTTTGCAAAATCTGAGAGGTGCGACCATTTGGTACTGCAGTAAGGAATGCAGTCGCTGAACACTTGTATTGCAGTGTATGAACTATAACAAGTGAAGGGTTCAAGAAAGTTTGAAAGGCGAGCACAAGATGAAAGAAAATGCAAAGGACAAGGCGGGACTATAGTTGTGAGATGCTGTGAAGGATGTTTCTAAATTGAGAAACGAAAGAAAACTTTACGCTATCACTTTGTTTCCGGCTAGCATGGATTTACCGCCATCAACCAATCATTCTGAGTTTGTCATAGAACATTTAAACTCGGCTGCCAGGTTTGGCTACATTACGCCAATTTGGCTGCATTGTTGGTTCGCTGCATGTCAGCTTTGCACTAGTGGTTCCAAGCTTGAAAGAAGTGCGGTGCTGAGCGGTTGTCTTTCCTTGTTTTTATTTTTCTCATTTTGTCTTCATCTCTTCCTTTTTGCCCCGTCTTCTTATTTCTTCTGTGTCTTCTTTGTCTCTGTTTATTGCTATGTCTTTCTTTCTCTGGCTATATATTTATTTTATTGCGGTAGCAATTATATGGACACATTTGGCTGGCTTTTACCGCCGCCGTCATGCACCTCATATGTACATGTATGTATATATATATATATATATATATATATATATATATATATATATATATATAAGTCCCAAAGAAAAATAATTTAGAAAAGTGCTTCCGAAGCCCAGAATCGAACCAGCGACCTCTCGGTTCGCAACGCGTGGTGCTAACCACTACGCCACAAAGCGCACATTCTTCTGGCAGCTAAAGGCGCGCGTTATAGACACACCCTTTAACACTTATAAGCGTTTCTTCATTAACAGTGCGATGGCGCGAGGAGCACAACGGGCGCATTTAAAAGTGGTCGGCCAGCTCGCTCGGAAGAACCTTGCCCTTCCGCTGTCTGCTCGCGCGGTAGTTGCTGCCGGGGGGTAGATGTTTCTGCAGCGTATCAACGCGTTCATCACGGGCCGCATTTCTTGCTATCGTATTCGTTGCTTCGCCCTTGTGGCGAAACGGGGACTTTTTATTTCTCGCTCCTTTTTTTTAAGTACCTGCAGCGCCCGCACGCATTATTGCAGGGGAGAATACACAGGGTAACATATGCTTACATAAATGGATAACTATGAAAAGAAGATCAACAACAACAACAAGAACAACAACAACAAAAAAGCCTTTGTTCTTTTTCTCTCGTTCTCTCGCTCTCAATTCTTGTTTCTTTCTTCTACTTTCTATGCTATGCTTTTCTCACTCCCGTTCTCCTTTTCTTCCTCGTCACCTGCACATCTCTCCTCCTCACTCTCTCTTCCCTTTCCCACCCCCTTGCTATATATAGAGAGAGAGATAAAGGGAAGGCTCGGAGGTTAAGCAGGCTGTACCCGCTTTGCGACCCTATACGGGGGAGGGGTAGCATACTATACTAGACCGGACTATGTTATGCTAGCCTCCCTGGATAGCAGGGTAGTTACGATGCTCACCTGGGATCATGGGTGCGCGAGTTGGAATCCCGCCACTTCAAGAAATTTTTTCGCCAACAATTTCTCTCTCTCTTTCTATATCTCTGTACTCGTTCTCTCATCCATAATCCATACATCCATCCCACGCCGGTCAAATAGACGCACATAAACAGCTCCGGGGTGAAAAACGGCTAGGATACTTCCCTCTTTAAATGCGAAGCTAGCGAACTTGTGCGACTTCGAGCGTATCTATCTATCTATCTATCTATCTATCTATCTATCTATCTATCTATCTATCTATCTATCTATCTATCTATCTATCTATCTATCTATCTATCTATCTATCTATCTATCTATCTATCTATCTATCTATCTATCTATCTATCTATCTATCTATCCGCCCACGACTTTGTGCTCTCCTGGCCGTCTCGTTAATGGGACGTATACCAAAACTGGCATTGCACAATATGACAGTATGACGAACGTGATAGGCTTTAACATGAAAATCCTGACATGCATGTCATGAACGGCATAATATACATGCTACGGCCTTGGTGCTCTTACGGCCGTATCGTTAATTTGATATATACTAAAATTGGTATGGCGTGACAAGATGGTCTGACAAACATAAGTGACAGGTCCTATCGTGCAAATCATGAAACGCATGTCATGTACAGCATAATTTGAATGATATGGTCACGTGGGGCTCGCGACCGTTTATTTATATGGATATATACCAAAATTGGCACGACGAAGCATTTCTTATAGCGAACCCAAATGACAGGTGGTGACATGAAATCATGACAAGCGTGTCGTTTACGCTTGGACATACATGCCCCGCTCATGGTGCGCTTGCGGTCGTTTCGCTATCTTGACATGTACCAAATTTGGTATTGCATGGCGTAACTGTATGAACATAAATCACAGGTGGTAACAAATAAATCATGACATGCATGTCAGGTAGAACATGATTTACATGCCACGCTCATCGTGCGCTCGCGGCAGTTTCTCTAGGTTGATAAACGCCAAAATTGGTACTGCATGACTTCACTGCACGACGAGCATAAATTACAGGTGGCAACGTGACAATCATGACATGCATTTCACATCCAGCATGATTTACATGCCACGCTCATGGTGCGCTCGCGGCCGGTTCGCTAGCTTGGTATACCCCAAAACTGGTATTTGGTGACGCGACTGTAGGACGGACATAAATGACAGGTAGTAACATAACAATCATGACATGAATGTCATCTAGGGTATGATTTACATGCCATGCTCATGGTGCGCTCGCGGCCGTTTCGCTAGCTTCATATGAACGAAAATTTGTATTGCATGACATGACGGCATAACGAACATAAATGACAGGTGGTAACATAGTATTCATGACATGTATTTCATGTGCAGTATGATTTACATGCCACGCGCATGGTGCGCTCGTGGCCAGTTTGCTTGCTCGGTATACACCAAAACTGGTGTTGCGTGACGCGACTGTATGATGAACGCTAATGGCAGGTGGTGACATGATAATCATGACATGCATTTCATGTACAGCATGATTTACATGCCACGCTCATGGTGCACTGGCGGCCGTTTCCCTAGCTTGATATACACCGAAACTGGCAGTGCGTGACGTGACTGTATGACGAACCTAAATGACAGGACCTAAAACGCAAATTGTAACATGCATGTCATGTACGGGACTATTTACATTGCAGTGTCTTGTTGCGCTTCTAGCAGTTTGTTTGGCTGGATGTGCACCGAAATTGGTATGGCATGACTTGAGCGCGTGACGAACATAAACAACAGGTCATGAATTGCATATACCAAGATATACACTTCATTATAATAAAGATTGCACATGCATGAATGCATGACAAACATGCGATATACAGTGAACTAGATGTCATGTCATGAATGACTTCATCTGCCTCGAAGGGAAACAAGGCAATGTATGCAGCTCTTTGCTGGCTCCCTCGAATTGCATCAATTCCCACAGTGCGTAGGATCTGCGAGATCTTTTTGGCTACTTTCTTGCTTCTTCTATTTGAACCAAAATATTAATATCTGGTGACGTCGCATCACTGGCGTTCGACCATGCGGTGTCAGAACATGGCGCCACACGCGTTCTTCGAACTCCCGAAATTGCATTTGGCACTTACACTGCAGCAAGATGGCAAGTTGGGCCAGTTGGATTACGTTCATAATTGAAAATTTTGTTGAAGCGCACTAAAAAAAGACGGACAGAAGAGATTGACAAGGACAGCACTTGCTCTGACAACTGAAGTTTTATTAATCAGAAAAAGGTATTTAAAGCGGTTACATGGCTCATCGCGCATGTGCAACAGAACAGGGTGCAACAGAAACCACTCGTATCGGGATTACATAATAGTCCCTGTTATTTGTCATCTAGTATTTTGCAAAACCTAAGTGTCGAGATACGCGTATTCTTTATCATGCAGTACAATCGTAGCTTGGCTAACACAATCAAGTCCCCTCTTTCGGATGTGGTAAGATTCCACTACCTCACGTGTTAGCTGATCCCTGTGCCGAAATATTATTTCTGTTTCTTTAAACACGGGGTAACATCCGCAGTTTCTACAGTGATCTGCAAGATGAGAGTTGCCTGATGCCTTAACAGATGCGTGGTGTTCTCTAAGGCGGTCGTTCACGCATCTTCCCGACTGGCCTATGTAGACTTTTCCACAAGAAAAAGGTGTCATATATACCACTCCCTTTACGCACTTCACGAACATGTTTCTGTGTTTTACGGAGCAAGCTTTCGAACCTATGGGCTTATTAACGCGTGGACACAAGCTTGCTAGTTTGGTTTTTGCCGAAAACTTCACGTCTACGCTGTATCTATTTCCAACGTGCTTTAGGTTGTGTGCCAACTTGTGTACGTATGGAATAACAGCCATTTTCCCTCGCTTATTTGTCTCCGAACTGGATCTTTGTTTTTTGCCCTTTATTTCTCTGGCTAGGACCGTGCACACTGAGAAAATTAACTGTTTCGGGTAACCTGCTTTTTGGAATTTTTCCACCTGACTCTTGAAACTTTCACTGATTAGGTGCCCACACGATTTTTGCAAAGCTGACATAATACAAGATTTCACTATCCCCCTCTTTACCAACTTTGAGTGCCCAGACGCGTAATCTAGTACTGGCTTAGCGCTTCTTGGTTGGTAACACCAGCAGATGTGTTCCCCACCAAGTTTCAATTTTAAATCCAAGAATTGCAAAATAAAGAGCTGCAATTCTTGGATTTAAAATTGAAACTTGGTGGGGAACACATCTGCTGGTGTTACCAACCAAGAAGCGCTAAGCCAGTACTAGATTACGCGTCTGGGCACTCAAAGTTGGTAAAGAGGGGGATAGTGAAATCTTGTATTATGTCAGCTTTGCAAAAATCGTGTGGGCACCTAATCAGTGAAAGTTTCAAGAGTCAGGTGGAAAAATTCCAAAAAGCAGGTTACCCGAAACAGTTAATTTTCTCAGTGTGCACGGTCCTAGCCAGAGAAATAAAGGGCAAAAAACAAAGATCCAGTTCGGAGACAAATAAGCGAGGGAAAATGGCTGTTATTCCATACGTACACAAGTTGGCACACAACCTAAAGCACGTTGGAAATAGATACAGCGTAGACGTGAAGTTTTCGGCAAAAACCAAACTAGCAAGCTTGTGTCCACGCGTTAATAAGCCCATAGGTTCGAAAGCTTGCTCCGTAAAACACAGAAACATGTTCGTGAAGTGCGTAAAGGGAGTGGTATATATGACACCTTTTTCTTGTGGAAAAGTCTACATAGGCCAGTCGGGAAGATGCGTGAACGACCGCCTTAGAGAACACCACGCATCTGTTAAGGCATCAGGCAACTCTCATCTTGCAGATCACTGTAGAAACTGCGGATGTTACCCCGTGTTTAAAGAAACAGAAATAATATTTCGGCACAGGGATCAGCTAACACGTGAGGTAGTGGAATCTTACCACATCCGAAAGAGGGGACTTGATTGTGTTAGCCAAGCTACGATTGTACTGCATGATAAAGAATACGCGTATCTCGACACTTAGGTTTTGCAAAATACTAGATGACAAATAACAGGGACTATTATGTAATCCCGATACGAGTGGTTTCTGTTGCACCCTGTTCTGTTGCACATGCGCGATGAGCCATGTAACCGCTTTAAATACCTTTTTCTGATTAATAAAACTTCAGTTGTGAGAGCAAGTGCTGTCCTTGTCAGTCTCTTCTGTCCGTCTTTTTTTAGTGCGCTTCAACAAAATTTTCAATTATGCACTTACACTACAGAAAAGAAAAGGTTTCTTGGACACAAGGCTGGCACTTAGGGAAAACTGCTGGATGACACCTCATTATAACGTGATAGCGTTAAAAAGCTGCTTTCGCAGAAATTCTGGTGTCGGCGTCGTTGGATGTGGGCAAAAAATAGAGATAGGTGCAAGAAAAAAAAACATTGAGAATCGAGCCCAGGGCTTCTGCTTGGTGTTCTACCACGGAGCCACGCCAGTGATTGAAACTGCTTTATACGAAAACTGTCTAAGAAGGTCTTGTAGTGGGAGGAGTGTCTTTAACGCATCCAGTATTGCGCGGCAAAATCGAAGAATGGCACCAGGCGTCAAACCATGTCAACTGCACAACGAGTGGGTGATTCAAAGCTGCACACCCATTACAGAGTGCGCAGGTGCGCGTGGCACCTCAGGGGCAGGAGTAGGCACTTTGCAAAAGGAAGGCTCATGGCGTAGTGGCCACTTTGCAACCACACTTGAAGTAGGCATTCGAGTATAGCTTGGAACGGTCGATGTTACGCGCACAAAACTTTCCTTCCTTGCAGCACGGTTAAAAGCGATGACCACGGGGCCCGATCACGCTGTCGCGTTCTGCTCCTGCAGCAGAAGTTCACGCGTCCTCGAAATTTGGCAGGCCACCTATTGCTGAAGGCATACCTCAACCAAAATTGGAAGTGAACAGGACAACCGAAAGCGCTCCGCGTCCATGGCGCTCTGCACTAGTCGGCATTGGAAGTCACATATCCGAGGAACTCCATGTGTGATTGTTAAAATTTTGTGTCATCACGCTGGTGGCTAAACTACAATTACTGCTCCAATCCAAGCAACTGTGATTTTGAGCACACATTAGACCGCACTCATTTTGAATCTCACCGCGGGCTTACTTTTATTCTTCTTCACCATATTTAGCAAGACTTGTGGAAAGAGTGCTGTTCTTGCAACAGCGCAACAAACATCCTCATTGTGCAAGAAATAATATCCGAAGTAAAAAAAAAAGCTTTATTCACAGATAGTTTTAATTTGGTGGGTTTATATGCTGCAATTATTTGCATTTTCACAAAAAGGCTTGTGCATTTAGTCAGTTAAAATCAAATCCTCGCAGCTGTTCTCTCGTACGCATGGATATTCTTGGCTACATTTACTTCCCTTGTCTCAAGTTGGCTACTGTTTCGCTAGTTTTTATAATTCTCTGAATATATTTAGTCTTTTCAACCTGGCAACCCTGGAAGAGCATATGACGATAGTGCTGCATTAGCGGTCTGCGCTGTGCGAGAAGAAAAAAACATTTTCCGCAAGTAGGCTTGGTGTGCTCTTCCATGGCTCTTTGACAAAGTAGCACTTTCCAAGATTATATGTAGGCGCAAGTTAGCACTGGTAAACCTTGAAGCTTTAATATTTTAGCCATTTACATTGTTTTCAAGTTTCAGAAATTTTGCTTGACAGTTGTCATTCTTTTGAGTTTCCGATTGTGGCGCTACATGTGTAGCTTGCCACTCCATTTGTTCTCAGTGGTTCAGAATAAAACTTATCAACTTCCCCTAGTTCCAGCAATCACTCTACATGCATTCAAGTCACGAACAATCCACATGGAGCTCAAGTGCTCAATAATGCGTACTTTGGGCATTGTTCCATATTTCGTTGTTCATCTCTAGCCTTAGTAAAGCTTCTTAATTTAATGGGCCTATTTACCTGCGGTTAAGGTTGGGACCAATGATGACATGACTCGTAAAATGACTACGTGGTGGCAAATGAACGCTGTGAAGTTGTTTTTCAATGTTTGATACTTTATGGAGTGCAGTCGAAGCAGCATATATCGTAATCGCAAAAAAACGGGTATGACTTAGACATATTGAACATTTCGATAGAAATCTTTTGAAGAATTTATTGTATTTTTCTTGTGAATTTAGGTGTGCAAGTTCGCTTCACGATAATCCGAGAAAGACGGCTGCATAGCAATACGCAGGCATTTATTTTATTTTTTAATTCTTCGTGCTTTGTGGTTGGAGACGCGGGTTATATGGGATATAGCCACAACCAGGGGCCACAAAGCAATCATCACTTTATTCTCGAGCGCATACATTTTATAGCCAGATGTGACGTCATACATGCGACGATATCTGCGCGGCAGCATGCGGTGCACGTTATCACATTCCTTCCCTCTAACATTTTGTAAGTTTATTTTGCAAGGTCTTTGTGCTAGAAACGATCCGGTGGTTTGCGGGTTCGTGGGGTGCGCCGTGACGGTTGGCTTTCCGCTGACGGCGAAGCTGACCGTGCCTCCGTTTGTGACGTCGGAGCTGCTAGCTCTGTCGGGCAGTTCACGTTGACAGGCGGGATAGGCTGTTGAACAGGAGGCGTCGGATCAGTAGCCGCCAGTTTATCTGGAACGGATGTTCTGGCTGAGTTTCCTGCGGCCGGTGATTTCTCCTCTGTGACGTCGCTGTGCAGCGTTAAAGGGTGTCCGAGTCCGGACTTGGGATTCCGGCTTGGTGTCGGGTCCGCATGGCGTGGTCGCAGGTGGTCGGCATGCGTAAACCGAAGTTGTTCGCGCACTTTCACCACGTATGTCACAGCACTCACAACTTGACGCACCACACCTTCCTTCCACGAGGCACACTCACCGCGCACAGTTTTCACGAACACTTTATCACCAACGTCAAACGAACGCTCACGCCCGCGACGCACATTCCGCTGTTCTTTGAGTTTCTGCTGCTTCGTGTGCATCGATCTCGAAAAGTCTGGTTTCAACAATGCAAGTTTTGTTCGTGGTTGTCGCTTAAGAAAAAGCTCGGCGGGTGTCTTTCCCGTCACGCTATTTGGTGTGTTGCGGTATGTCATCAAGAAACTATCAATATTTTCCTGGAACGAATGACACGTACCTAACGTTTGCTTTCCAACAGTGTCTTCGTCAGAGCGCGTTTCACGGTCTGTACGGTTCGTTCAGCCGCACCATTCGAAGGTGCATGGTAGGGGGCAGTGCGAATGTGTTTCACGCCGTTGGTGGCCATGAAATCTGCGAACTCGGCCGAGATAAATTGTGGCCCATTGCCGCTTACTAGTGCTTCCTTGAATCCGTAAGCGGCAAAAGCACTTCGAAACTTTTCAATTGTCTTTGCTGTTGAAGTAGAGAGCATTGGCCACACTTCGACCCACTTGGAATAGGCATCCACAAGGACAAGAAACACATTTGCACTTGTCTGCTCAAAGTCTATATGGACGCGTGACCAACATCTGGCTGGATAACTCCAGGGCTGAAGTGGTGCTAACGGAGCTGCAGGTTGCACTGCTTGGCATATTTTACATCTTTTTACATAGTCTTCTATGGCTAGGTCAATTGCTGGCCACCACACAAAACTGCGGGCTAGCATTTTCATGCGGCTTGCCCCAGGATGTTCAGTGTGCAGAATGTCAAGCACGCGATGTCTCAGTACTTCAGGAATAACAACCCGAACTCCCCATGTTAAGCACCCCTGCTCCAGTGACAGTTCGTCTCTGCGTACGTGATACGCCCTTAGGTCTTCCGGGCATTCGCCAGGCCAACCACTCAGAGTGAAATCAGCTATACGACTTAAAGTCAGACATCGCCTGGACGCTTTGGCGATTTCATCGGCTGTCAGTGGAAGGCACTCAAATACTGACAGGCACTCGGCTGATTCTACTCCTGCTGGCACTGCTTGCGGCAATCTGGACAAGGCGTCAGCCACGTCCATGTTCTTGCCCTTACAGAACTTAAGGCGGTACCTGTATGCTGCAAAAGCCATTGCCCAACGTTGCATGCGCGCTACGGCCAACGTTGGTTAGGTTTTCCTTCACCGCTGGTGGTCTGTGTAAATTGTGAAGGCTCTACCATAAAGATAGCGGTGAAACTTTTTAACACCAAATATCAGGGCCAACGCTTCGCGTTCACACTGTGCGTACTTCTTTTCCGCTGCTGTGAGGGTTCGCGAAGCGAACGCGATAGGCCTTTCTTCTCCGCTAGTTTCATGGAATATTACCGCGCCTAGGCCGTAGGAAGACGCGTCGCAAAGCACTCCTATCGGTTTGTCAACGTCATGGAAGGTGAGGACTTTGCTGCTAACGAGCAGCTTTTTCGTATCCGCGAAACCATCGCTACATTCCTTCGTCCACGACCATTTCGTATCTTTCTTTAGCAGCCGATACAGTGGCTCAGCAATGGTTGCACAGTTTCTCAAGAACTTTGAGTAAAAATTCAGCATGCCCAAGTATGCTTTTAGTTCGGTGACGTTAGTGGGCTCAGGCGCGTCAACAATCGCCCTGATTTTTGCTTCCGTGGGATAAATCCCTTCTGCTGTATCCGTGTGGCCCAAATACGTCACCGATTGTTGAAAAAACCGGCATTTGTCGGTGTTCAACGTGATGTTGTAGTCCCGTAGCCTTTTCAAGAACCTGCTCTAGCGTTTTTTGGCATGAAACCATATCAGATCCAGCCACGACCACATCATCGATATAGCACCCTACGTGTGCAATGCCCTTTAGCACTTCGTCCATCAAGGACTAGAATATTGCGGGTGCACTAGCCACACCATATGGAAGGCGCTGAAATTGGAACAAACCCAAACTGGTGTTGACCTGAGGGAAAAACTGTAATGACGCAAAGAAGACGGGGACGAAGCGAAGACACGAACAGACAGACACGTCTTCTTGCGTCATAACAGTTTTTCCCTCAAGTTATGAACCAACTAGCTCAGCAACAAGCCCTGGTGTTGACCGTCAGAAATGATCGTGACTCGGGGCTCAGTGGTACCTACTGATACGCCGCCGATAGGTCTACAGCGCAGAACACCTTACCCCCTGTAATTGCTGAATACAGGTCTTCTGGCCTGGGCAGCGGGTAATGGTCTGTTTTTAGGACCGGATTAATTGTAACTTTGTAGTCACCGCAAAGTCTAAGGCTGCCATCTTTTTTCTGGACTACCACAAATGGCGTCGCCCAGTCGCTATGCGATGCCTGCTGTAGCATGCCTGTTTTTACCATCTCCCGGAGCTGTTTTTCCACTTTTTCTTTAAGTGCAAATGGAACAGACCTGGCTCGACAGAATACTGGTGTAGCATCTGCATTCAAAGATAGTTTTGCCTCAAAACTATTTACGGTGCACATTGACTTTGAAAAGACTGCAGGGTATTTCTTCCCCAATGACATTGCTCTTTCCTCCGCGGTTACTTGACCTATTGCGCTCCAGTCAAGCTTGAGATGCTCAAGCCAATTCCGGCCCATAGGCGTATCTACCGGGGGGATAAGGGGGGCGCTATCCCCCCCCCCCACTGAGAAATGTTGGGGGGCCGGAGCCCCCCCACTTTCAACAGTGGTTATTGTCGGCTGCAGACTGAGAAACTAACAAGTCAGGCAAAGTTTTACTTGAACGCAGCAATAACGTAATTTTGTAATAAAACTTATCCTCTGATTCTGCTGTGACGACTGTCCTCCGTGTGTCATGACCACGCACTGTAGGCTACCTGCGGTGCGGGCTGCCTATCCCACGCTTGTGCGCCTTGCGGTCTAGCATTGCAGAGGAGGCTATCGCTCAGCAGGGGCTCTCTAATATTACAGCAATCTGTCATGATTTTATTTTTTCTTGCCTGGCCTGCACTTTAAGTAATGCGCAACGCAAATATGGGCGGGAACCAGTAAACGTTTTACAGCCCGATTAAACGCTCTCCTTTTTCAGGAAATTCAGTTTCTTTGAAAACGAATAGCATCACCATTGCTCCATATTCAAGCTGCTGTGAGTTGATGAATGTGCAGAAGTGTCCAGTATTTTAGTTGTGCCTAGCCAGGACAGCTAAAATAGATTCCCACTTTAGTCTCAGATTAGCCTGCTTCACTTGGCTTACCATATGGTAGCCTGCAGCGATCGTGGCAGCTTGTAACAAGGCAGTGGACTCGACTACATTGAGAAGCCCAGCTTTCAAGTTTGCCCCATAACTTGATCTGCCTCTCCAGGGAGATGATCAGCGTCCACGGTTTTCTGGACTAAGAAGGCTGCCTACCTGCAAAGGATTGTGTCTGTTCCTAATAGTGTCTCTCTACCTCTTTGTCAGCAACGATGAGTTCACAGAGAGTTGTACAGGCGTAAAAACAGCTCAGCATCGTTATACTACAACTGCAGCGGGCAAGATGAATCCATCACACCCGCTGCTATAAGCAGCCGCTGCCAATGTGATTGGCGGGCAGCCTTCTTAAATTACGTTCAGAAAGAGACACGGTCTGGCTATTCTGAAAAAAAAAATGAGTTATTGTTCAGCACTGTAATGTGCTGCTTTTTTGCACACTTCATTTTAACGCCGCGAGTTTTCGCAGACTTGCGACATCGCGTAACAGTTGGAGGCGATTTTATGGCACATTGAAAATTTTTGACGAATAGCGAAGAACCGATGACAAACAATACGCCGTATTGAAACTAGTTCATTATTATTTTTTTACGCAGTCATGCGTACTTGGTAATTACGTGGTGGATCGCTTACGCGTCATTTCTTGAGTCGTTTTACGAGCAGGTGCTGTGAGCTGACCCCAAAAATATCGACCAATCATTAACAGCTAACGACCTATACAGAAGGAAACAATGCGGGGTAGTTTAACGTTACAATCGCCCACATTTTTTGAAGGAAAATTTGAGCTTATATGGTTTACGTAGGCTGTTTACTTGGTGGAGCCGGAGGGGAGGAGTAAAGGGCCACTTCAACGCTTTTCCGACCACGCCCTCCCCCCCCCCCCCCCGTCCCAAGCTGGGAAAAGTAGGAGGGCAAGGAACGACACCTAGTATATAAATTCGTAGTCATTTATAATCTTATAACTACACACAACCAGCTCAATGTGGTTTGCTTAAGTATTTATCGACTGAACTTGGTCTTCTTCTTAAGAAATACTTTATATTAGAGGGCTCTAACAGTAAACAAATTGGCACTCGGCTTATCCTGAAGACTCTTGCGAAGTACGTTGCTTTGTCAGCCACATGCTTTGTTTAATAAGTTAGAATTTAAGGTACTAGAGTCAAAGCAGGTTCTTCATACTCGTTGTATCTGCAAAGCCAAACTAAGACTGGGAAGTTTGCTGATGGAATGCTCAGATGGTCAGGTTAAATTTGGGTGTACTTTCTAAACTTCACGGTAATATTTCCAAGATGTTATTAAACACTGCTGTGTTGTCGCGGTATACGGCAGTCCAGGATCCAGCCTGCACAATCTGTTTGTGCACATTCTTCCTTGACTTAAAACAAACAGTTTTGAAGAGCAAGTCATCTGATCAGCTCTATGAATATGAAAAATCGCCTCAACTATATATATATATATATATATATATATATATATATATATATATAGTGTGAGCGACGCCAGCCCCCCCACTCGCGAACGAGTTGGTACGCCACTGTTCCGGCCAAGCAATGCTGGCAGGTCTCCTTCCGTTATCCTTAACTACTACTACTAGAAGAATCATGCTCTGACCTTTGTACACGACTGCAATCTCACACTGTCCCTTAAGTGTCATTTGTTCGCCGTTGTACGTGCGAAGTGTCACTTTGGTGGGCTGACATGTAACATGAGCGAAATGTGAATCATAGACATACTCTGGCACTACAGTAACAGCCGCTCCTGTGTCAATCTGCATGTTCAGGGGTTTGCCTTCGACCTGAATGTTGACATCGTAAGAAGAGCGTGTCACATTTATGAAATGGTATACTTCGTGCTCAGAGTCCTCGTCAGAACATTCTAAGGCATTAGTTATCTTTGTCTGCGCAGTGGTGCACATTTTTCTCAAGTGTCCTACTTTCGAGCAGTTACGGCACACAGAGTTTTTATACCAACATACGCTTGAAGAATGCCCTCTGCCGCATCTTTCACATCGCTCTTTCTTGGCAACGTGGCTCTTTTGAGTCTTCTTCATCCCTTTGTTCGACTGACTCCCAGCCGCATTTAATGACTCCTTTTTGTTCTTTTCTTTCATTAGCACTGCCTCTCTTGCCGCCATTTCTCGGTCCAAGGCAATCTTGCAGGCGCTGTCAAAGGTTAGGCTTTCTTCCGCGAACAAGGCTCGCTGCGTTTCTTCATTGCGCACACCTGCTACTAGCCTGTCGCGAAGTGCATCCTGTAAGGAGTCGCCGTAGTTACATTTCCTGGCCAAGTGCTTCAGCTCGACTATAAAATTTTCTACGCTTTCCCCTTCGTGCTGAGTCCGCTTGTTGAACCTGCAGCGCTTAGCGATTACCGAGCTCCGTGGGCTGTAATGTTCTGTAAGCAACCGCTTTGCTTCCTCGTAAGTTTTCTCACGTGGGAAGCCGGCACTACAAGGTTCTTCAAGACTTCATAAGCTTCTGCTCCTATTACAGTTAGGATAACCGCTAGCTTCTTTTCCTCTTCTATGTCGTTCGCTTGCACAAACAGTTCGAATCGCTCCAGGTAAGACTCGAAATTCTGTGACTTAGGATTAAACTCAGCGATCTTCCCTAAGCGCGACATTCCTGTCTGCTAGTAGAAAACGTAGAGTCACCTCTGTGCGGTCGTGTTTCTCCGTCCTTGGCTCAGGTTGCCGTCGGTCGCCCTTCAGCATGAAGCTCCGCTCGCTGCCACCACGTCAATGCTTTCGGTGCTTGTGTGGGGGCGTTGCTCGAGGGGCGTTGCTGTCTGGTCCACGTTGCAGGCTGCGGTGTCGTACTCCGAGAGCACGTACATGACCGGATGGCTTTTTCAGTCGCCGAAACGCGCCTACTTTTTCGCCAGTTCCTTCGCCGCACCTGCCTACGGGATTTGAGATCCCATCCTCGTCGCCAATGATATAGCCACAACCAGTGGCCACAAAACAATCATCACGTTATTCTCGAGCGCATACATTTTATAGCCAGATGTGACGTCATACATGCGACGATATCTGCGCGGCAGCATGCGGTGCACGCTATCACAATATGCAGGGGCGGGTCATACGCGAGGGCATATGGTCTCGATGTGAACAGTGGCTGAGCATTTCATACGAAGCTTTGCGTACTCGATGGGTGCCGGGCGCCTCTGGTCCGGCTTGGTTCTAATGCCAGCCTTGTTCTTCATTATCGTGCTTCTTGGGATGCTTTACACAGTGGCGATGTCATACCATGCTCCATGTTCGACTGTGTTGATTATCGCCAGCTTTGCGGAGAAGCGCAGGTTCTGTTTTACGGCATCCATCTCGTTAACAAAGCGATCAGAGAAGGGAAGAGCCGCGGGCCGATGGGCGCGACGACGAGGAACTGCGGGACAAAGCATGGGATTGCAGCCGGTAGCTTCGTCTCGCTCCACGCTCTCCCAAATGAATGTAGGAAAGCCCCTCTTATGTGGCGTTTGCCCTGCCCGATGTTCGATATATCAAGTGACCGGCAGCTTTCGTTCGATGTAGCCGTGGTTTTTACTATGCATTGACGTTAAAGGCCCGTATTCAGGAACGCTCCTCACCTCAGGCCATTTCCTTACTTTTCTTGGCGAGCCATTCATGTGTCCTTATCTTAAGGTGCTCGTAGAAAGAGGGAACCTTTTGTAAAAATTTCCCTCAAATTGCACGTACAATTAGCCGCCTCAGTAAGGTAAGGCGCGTGTTTCACTCGTCTGATCTCGAGAGTACGTGTGAAATAATAAATAAACATTCGCTTTCAAGCAACAATAACGAAGATGATTTACGCATACCGATGAATAATAACGTGGACACTGCTTTTAAATGCGAAGCATTTCTTAGCGAGCCTCA
Source organism: Rhipicephalus sanguineus (assembly GCF_013339695.2). Lineage (NCBI taxonomy): Eukaryota > Metazoa > Arthropoda > Arachnida > Ixodida > Ixodidae > Rhipicephalus > Rhipicephalus sanguineus. Next base: position 14,198,165 of record NC_051176.1, on the reverse strand, counting down.
GGCACTTTGGCCGTTTCTATCTATCTATCTATCTATCTATCTATCTATCTATCTATCTATCTATCTATCTATCTATCTATCTATCTATCTATCTATCTATCTATCTATCTATCTATCTATCTATCTATCTATCTATCTATCTATCTATCTATCTATCTATCTATCTATCTATCTATCTATCTATCTATCTATCTATCTATCTATCTATCTATCTGTCAAGCCGCTTACGTCTGGGCGCTCTCCTGGTCGTCTGCATAGGTTGTAATATACCAAAGTTCGCACGGCAAAGGAGCAGTGTATGAAGACCACGAATCACTGGCTATGACATGAATAACGCGAAATTTCTGTCGCGTACGTCATGAAACCCTTTCTCTCAGTCACGTGTGGCACATACCCGCATACCAGAGTTTACGTTATGTGGATATATGCCACAGGTGATACAGAGTCTCAGTCAACATAGTATCCGCGAACATACGCATTGACACGCGAGCAAAGTGATGATAATAATAATAATTTTGAGGTTTTACGTCCTAAAACCGAGATATGATTATAAGAGACGCCGTAGTAGAGGGCTCCGGAAATGATGACCATCTGGGGTTCTTGAACGTGCACTAAAGTCGCACAGTACACGGGACTCTATCATTTCGCCTCTCTATCATTTCAAAATGCAACCGCCGCGGCGGAGATCGAACCCGCGACCTTCAGCTCAGCAGCCGAGCACCGTAACCGCTACACCACCGCAGTGGACGCAGAGAAATTGAGGGAGCTGAAGACTCAACACCCCTGGAGGACGCTCGACTACCATGCACTCGTCCACGTGGTCCGCAACATGTACCACGTGCATTACGCAAAAAGCGGGGTCAGTTCTTCCTACAATTACTCTGCCAAGAGGACCATGCCCTCAACATTACCGGTGACTTCAACATTGTTTTATGAAAACCCAACAACTCCTGCTGGTTACAGTGCATGAAAGACGGCTTGGATGTGAAAAGGGCATCGCAAGACCTCGTTGCCACGTCCAGCACAGGAGCCATATTATATCATTTCTTCGGAAGAGGCGTCCACCATTTCCACCAGCTCTATTCCGTCCCGTTCTCGCGCTCATCCCGCGCATTCCGTCCCATTCCGCTCAATGTGAAAAAATACGCCACAGTCCCTTTCCCGCGCATGCTTCGCATAACATCGATTCCCACGGTACGTGGGATCTGCTGAATTCTTTTTTTTTGCAATACAGGTGTACAGCCTTTTCCGTATATAGTTAAAAAGGGCTGTTGCAGCAGGCAACAAGAGGGTGATCAGGTAACATTCTACCTCAATGCATTCATTGATGCACTTAAATGAGCCGTTATATGGGAGCGAGTAATAAATATCATTTAATGGGCGAGACCTTTTATAAACCAAGTGTGGTAAGCACGTTAAATTTCCTAAATTTACTGCAATCTAATTTCGAATCTACGTACGTCTAAATTACGATGTTTACAGTCAGAACGAGCGCGTGTCTATCGGGTTGTACATCGAGCATTTGCAGAGCGGCCTGCTTCTAGAAAAACGAGAAAGTCGTACAGTGCGCTGCCTCGGGGTTGCATTCTGAGTTGTCACAAATGGTGGGAGTGCTTGGACAATGTCAGTACCCCCTGTTCATAACACATGAAATTCACCTGAGGATTCTATCCGTTTCCTTGACCTTTCGCTTTCACCATCGGTCATGTTTGCTGAACATGTGAACCACGCGCTAACGAACCACTCTCACGTGCGCACAGAAGACTTTTCAAAACGCCTAATGTTGATGCTTTCTCCTCTAACTGATTAAAGCAGTGCTCCTGCCACAGAGTAGGCACCAGCTTTGAGACACATGTCACTCGCCTGAAAGCTTCACTACGACGACGGATTACCAATCTCATTAGCTATGACAACCCGCAGAAAATGAAAGATTGATAGCAATGAAGCAACGGTCGCCTGAAAGCAGACGGCGCCTCCAGTTTTTTTCCGCCCCTTCATCAAGGAGAACCGTTCCGACAAGGCATTAGAGATCTCTTTGTGACGTGGAGCACCGCAAACTATTTGTGGCATGTACGAAGGGCATCATGTGCACAATGCCCTTGAGCTGTGGTGCATGTTACGGGGGTCAAACTGGCAGATGTTAGAACGATCGTCTGTTAGAACATGCCTACAAAGTTAGGAAAGGAAAGACGGGTTTCCTGGTAATTCATTGCAGCATATGCGGCTGCGCCCCTGATTTGCTTAGACCATTTGATTTTTCTCCCACGCGGACGACCCCACACGCATCGATGTGGAAGCAGCTCGCATGCCATGTGAAGAATAGGCGTACATAAGAAGCCATCGCTGGCTTTATCCAAGCGAGAGTTGTCATTCATGGAAGACGCCAACACGAACGGTGGGCGATGGGGCGGCTTTCTATATGTGCCATTTGGTATCCCTTGTGTATCTTCGTTCTTTTTTTCTCTCCTTCTCTAAAATGCCTGTAGGAAATATTACAACTTGAGTTGGCAGTAAGCGCTCCGTCTTCGTCGTTTCTGTGCACCTTGTCCTCTTCGCGCTGCAGCATCTTAACGGAAAATTTTGACAGCCGTTAGGTCGCACCTTGTAAAACACGCCTGGAAAAAATCTTTTCAGCGACCACGAAAAGAGCTTGTGCCAAAGTACGAGACACCGATCCAAAATAAGAAATCGAATAGTGTCGCTGACAGGAAAGCTAAAGGCATCAAAGCCCTTAGCTGCAGACTTGAACAGCGCGGAAAATGTGCGGCCGCGAACTGTTGCCCAGCTGTGGAAGCTGTGGGACAGTGTGAAACAGCAATGCAGTTTTATGCAGTTGAACTGAACGTGAGAGGTGTAGGAAGTGAGGAGCAGTGATTCGCCTGTCTTAAAGCGACGCACTCAAGGAGCGTGTGTTGGGGGGGGGGGGGGGGGGGCTAGGCGGTAATACATTATTACGTGAACTCAAACTGAGCTTGGGGCAAGACACCAGAGTCGAACGAAGCCTTTGACTGTGAGCGTCGCTGAAAGATCTGCGTACCTTCAGCTACGCTCGCGTTCACGGGCAAGCACGCCCTTGCGTTCCAACCCTGCAGCCTCCATTTCGGGAAAGGAAACCTTCATTTGTGATGCAGTGGCGACCTCTCGCCTCCGCCTTTTCCTCACGTCCTTTTAACGTCCTATTGTTATTTTTTCCTCTACGCGGCTATGCTGTGCTCCATCCTCTCCTCCTTTCCCTCACTTTCCTTTCCAACCCCTTGCAATACACGGCAATGCTATTCATAGTTTTGCCTGCGTAATGCCTTACACGTAAGACCGAAAGACGAGCTAGATGGAACATGTACACCTTAGAAACAACGAGCGCGAACTATGAGAGGGACAAAGAGGGAGGGAAGGACACCAGCGCTGCTATCAACTGAAACTTTCACTAGGCTAGATCAAACATATATACCCAACCGGGGCGCGTCCCCCGCTGTAGATGCAATACCAGCCAGTATCATACCGTCTATACTTACTAACCCCTTTCCTTTAGGAGTGACACTTCTGTGCTGGAAATTGTTAATGACGGGTGATTAATACAAGATGACCCCTTAATGTGAATGTGAAATGTCTCTGCAAGTTCCCGTGCGGTGCGATCACGGTGCTTAGACAGAGTGACCGTATTATAAAAGGGCAATTCACAGTACACTGCGCATGATGCATAGCGAAATGCGTGAACGCCCTTCCTTTCTGAGACTAAAGGTGCTCCCTTAAAGGGACACTAAAGAGAAACAATGGAGAGGTTTAGATTGATAAATTGTAGTCTAAGAACTCTAATGCCGTTATTTCACCATCATAGGTTCATTAATACAGGAGAAACCAAGTTCAAATTCTCGTTTTTAAATTTCGCACCGGAATCTCTGTGTGTGACGTGACAGATTTCAAAGTGTAATTATTGTCTTTTGACGCCATTGGTTAAACAGAATTTCTTCAAACTTGGTATGTTAAGTCTATGGCCACCTCAGAGGACAATGTACTTCATTTTTACCGATTAGGAACTACATAGGCCCTAGTAGGCACCGTCAAAATATGTGACGTCGCGGCGATAGGTGCGGGTGAAAATGTGGGTGGCGTCACCACCCACATTTTCTTTCTGCGCGTTTTCTCGCTTACTAAGCGTCTTCTCGCAGCAAGCGCGGTGTTTTTGATATCGTGAAAGTGTACTTTACTAATACGAGAAAAATCGTTTTGCTCTTTAGTGTCCCTATAAAGATACATTAAAGGGACAGCTGAGGAAAAAAAAAGGTCCATCAATGGTAGTCGAGTCCACAACGCCTCCGTTAGCGACAACAGAAGCCGGGAACGGTATCCACTGCGCCACAGTCACAAAATTTAGTGGGCTTCACAAACGCGCCTTTTATAGATCACACTTTCCTTTCTCAGTACTCTTGGTCGGCGGGATGGTGTCGCCCTATGGAAGTGGTAAAGTGAAGCAATGCGTCAGGACCGTACAGTGGCGTGGACAGAAATTTGTTTGGGGGGGGGGAGGCACCGCCTTGATCCGACATGAGATCCAGGCAGGAAAGTTGGTCAAGTGTCCTGCAGACGCCGCTCTGCTTAACCTTGTAATAAAGTAGCGAGAGAACGGCATGGCCAGGTCGGCCGTCGTCACATCCTCTCACATCTCCCTCCCTCGCTACATTGGTGACCCGGACGAAGATGCCCTTCGACCAGTGCCCCGCTGCCATGCTTCCGCGAGTCTGCCCGCCAGTGCCACCGTTGCAGCCGGTCTAACCGCTGCAACGTGGTTCATGCAGCTTGATGCCATTCTCGCGCTGAATGGCGTCACCGCACAATCGCTGATGCACGCCGTCCTGCTCGACGCCCTCCAGGTTGAGCTGCGTCATCTCACGGCCGCTTCGAACTCTAGCCCGCACCCTGCTACATCTGCGCTGCGGTGGTGGCCTGCTACGGGGAAATCTGCCACCCACTTCCAACGAGCCACGAGTTCCAGGCTTTCTCTCCGACGCCGCGAGCAGTAACAACTAGCCCGCAGCCCTGCCTTACCCAAGACCTAACTCCACCGGCTACGCTCCCTTCCACCCCACGTCCGGCCACCAGCGCATCGATTCACGCGCCGCACCACCCACCCGACGAGATACAGGACTTTCCTGCTGCCATCGAACAGTCCACTGAGAGGTCCGTTTTTTGAAACCCTCGGCCCATGGTACTTCAGGCGTGCCGGCCATGTGCACGTCTTCCCCGAGCTCCACGATCCACAGCCCCTCTCAGACGTCAGGCTCCACGACGGCTACCTCATCGCATGGCCTGTAGTCTGCCACGGCGACGAACAGAAAGAATGAAGCATGCGAGAGTTAGTACCTTATACAAATCTGCTGACCGAACTATTTTTTCTAACCATCGTCCCATCTCCATACTTCCTTTCATATCTAAAGGGCTAGAGAAAATCATATATCAACGTGTCATATCTTTTTGTGAAAAGTACTCTATATTATCAGCGCATCAATTCGGCTTCCGACGGGGTATGTACACGAAACTGGCTCTGCTAACAGAAAAAGAACTCATACTTAACTCATTTGAAAAGCAACTGTTAACACAGGTTGTTTTTATTGACTATTCTAAAGCTATTCTAAAGCTATTCTAAAGCTAAAACTATTCTGTCGAGGCTTCCACCAAAGGAACGCAGCGCAGTGTGCTGCTGCCTTATCGCCACAATGACGTGCCGAGCGAGGTTGCTAGCCTTTCATCTTCGAAAAGGTGTGTGCCCTCTTGATGTTGCCTTACTTTTTGGGGTCTTCCCTCCTTCTGAAGGCCATTGGAGAAGATTGTGTAAGATCCCGAAGTCTGAAACCTGGAAACAAGTCCGACTCCTCGATAGCTGGCTCAGAGCGTCGTGCATGGAGTACAAGGGTGAAAACACCGGGTTCACTACGATATTGAGAAAATACCGAAAGTCTGCTGATGACGCAACGGAATTTCTGTGGCGCACCGTTATCCTGCACCTACCGAAAGGTAGGAAGAGGGTCGTTGGTACCATGCGGGTGGTGTTCCAAGACGGCGCGGCAGTTCCCAGCGGCGTGCAACATGTACTAGAAAAGGGACCGAAATTCAGCCTGGCGGCGTCCCTTCCCAAGCACGAACTGCTAGCCACGGTACATAAGATAGCAGACAACGCGCCTTTTGATCAAAGGGAACGATGTATCTCCGAAGGCGTGGACGTCTTACTACGTGCACCACGGAGCATCCCACAGGGTCTCTCAGTCCTGTAAAGAACAGCAGCTTTCTTCAGAAAGTCAGAGCTTGCGCTTATGCAAAGTGACAAAGAAGGCGGCTTTGTTGTCCTTCCTAAGCGCTTCTTCAAAGAAAAGGCTGCCGCAGCCATGGGAAGAAGTTTCAAAGAAGCTGATTTCCTTCCTGCAAAGGCAAAGGCCAAGGCGACCGCTCTTCTTCAAGACATGAAGCTGGATGCACTATGCAAGATGGTCAAGTCGTGCAAGGGTGAGGGACTCAAGGCTTTCTTTACCGCAAAAACTCATAAAGCACTGTGCCCTTTTGGGGTCATCGTTACAGAAACTGGCAGCTGGCAGCGTAACGTCAGCGCCTTTCTTCAGCTTCACCTGAAGGTACTCACACCGGTGGACCCCTTTGTGCTGAGGAATTCGGACACTCTTGTGCAAGACTTGAAGATGGATTGCCGGGAGCCAACTACGCGCTGTCGGTGGACATTGAGGACTTATTCTACTCTGTTCCACACGACGAACTGTTTGTCTCAGTCCTAGAGGCAATTGACTCGTATGGTGTGGTGTCCTTCCAGAATGACTGCCTGGTTACGGTTGATAGTTTCATGGAGTTATTGGCATGCTATCTGGCTTCTACCTTTGTTAGCTTTGACAACAAAACGTTTCTACAGAAGAAAGGAATCTGTATCGGTTCGTGTGTGGCGCCAATTTTATGCGAAATTTACCTTGCCAAGTTTGACCGTTTGCTTCAGCAAGAATTGAACCGCTCACTGGTTTTAAAAGTATGTAGTTATGTCGATGATTTTATTGTTTTTATCGCGGTCCCCATCACCGCTTGCCATGAAGGCGTCACTGAAAGTGTATTGAATTGCTTTAAGCAGTCTTCACCTTCATTATCTTTAACGAAGGAAATTCCTGACCATGATACACTCCAGTTTTTAGATTAGCATTGTTTTTCAATTGTGACGACCACATTTGCTGGGAGTATAAACCAAGGTCGAAAGAAGCCATCCTTCCTTTTGACTCATATCAAACTAAACTAGTAAAAAGATGGATTGCTTCATCATGCCTCTACTCGGCTCTGACAAAATCATGTTCTCATAAAGCCAGCCTTAGCAATAACCACCACATTTCGCGCCTTCTTACGTCGGGTTTTCCTTCCACTTTGCTCGTTGCCAGTTGCTTCCACCCTTTTTAGACAGATTGGTGCCTCACCCAGCGTTACAACACGACAGAGGCCCAACAAGTTTGTTGTCATGCCCTACATACACAAGGTTTCACATAACCTTAAGAGGATAGGATCAAAGCATGGGGTAGAGCTCGTCTTCACGGCACCCCTTAAGCTTTCCCGTTTATGCAATCTTGCCGGTGAAAAACAGAGAAAACAGTCTGCGGTAAGAAGCATAGGGAGTCATTTGTTCCCTGTGCTGCGGAAGTCGTATACAAGATACCACTCAGTTGTGGAAAATCTTACATAGGCCAAACGGGCCGCTGTCTTAACGACAGAATAAGGGAGCATGCAAACACGGTGAAAGCTCAGAATGATGGGGCGCACCTTCCTGCGCATTGCAGGAATTGAGGATGCAGAGCACTTTTCGAGGATACTGACGTCATGAGCAGAGAAAAAGGCAGGCGAGAAAGGGAGATCGTAGAGGCTGACCAGATAAATGCTGCCGTAGACACGTGCATCAGTGCACCTTCGGTGCATCTGACAATGAAAGAAATTGAGTTCCTTCAAAGGGGATAAGTGTAAAAGCTGATCAAACGCAACCCTTCCACGTTTATTGTAGTTTGTAAACGCGATATTTCCCAGGAATTTGTAATCGGGTGTTGACAATCTGCCGTGAAGCGCCTGCGCATACGTTTTCGTGGTGAGATGTCTTTCAAAATAAACTCAGTTGCAAGTTGAGCGTCTGTTCCTATGTGTGGTCCTGTTCTTCCTTCGAAGCCTTTGCTCTCCCAACCCAGGTTCTAAAGCATTCGACAGAATTAACCACGAAATACTCTATGCAAAATTGCGCCATTATGGTTTTCGCGGAGCGCCCCTTGACTTTCTGAAATCGTATTTATCACAAAGAAAGCAATCTGAAGTAATAATGACAGCGAATCCTCCTCACTAACCATAACGTCATGTGTACCTCAGGGCAGCATATTAGGGCCCCTACTGTTTAATATCTATATCAACGACATAACAAGTGTCAGCAAATGTGTGGACTTTATAATTTCTGCAGATGACACTAGTATATTTTCAATGGTAATGATTTGTGTTAGCTTGCAGACACAGCCAATAACATTCTTAACGACATCTTCATATGGAGTACTGCAAATTATTTATTGATCAATACAAAAAAATCCACAGCTGTGGTATTCGCACCGGTTCAGAAGGCTGTCTGCCGTGGTGTGGATATACACCAAGGGCCCAGAAAAAATTGAGGTCAAAGAAGTTTCGTCATTAGGAGTAACTTTTAATGAAAATCTTAATTCAGACCAACACGTTAATAAAGTGACTAGAAATATAGCTAGGACGTGCGGTATGCTCTCTAAACTTCGACAGATGCATCTAGCAAACATTAAACTTTTACTCTATAATGAGTTATTTTCATCTCACATAAACTACTGTAGTGTAGTGTGGGCAGATACATCTAAAGAAAATCGGAACAAAATATTTTACAGTAGAAAAAAGCAATTCGTCATATAGCAAACGTACGATGCGACGCACATAAAAGTGATTTATTCAGAGCATATTACATTTCACCGATTGATCACATACACAGCTTTAACCTTATTATGAAATACGAACAAAGCTTGCTATCAAACAACGCTTGTTTTCTTAAACTGTGTAACCTCAGGAAAACTACACAATCCCATTATGACATTCGGAAAAGGCCTTCCTGGTTCGTACCTTAGCCCCGCCACGGTGGTCTAGTGGTTATGGCGTTCGACTGCTGACCCGAAGGTCGCGGGATTGAATCCCGGCCGCGGCGGCTGCATTTTCCATGGAGGAAAAAATGTTTGAGGCCCGTGTACTTGGATTTAGGCGCACGTTAAAGAACCCCAAGTGGTCGAAATTTCCGGAGCCCTCCACTACGGCGTCTCATAATCATATCGTGGTTTTGGGACGTTAAACCCCAGATATTATTATTATTATGGTTCTTACCTTATTCGCGAACTAATCATGGTATGAGAAGGCTCGAACACTCTATTCCCGCTTGTTTTAACATGTTTGAAAATAAAAACGTTGCCATCTTTATTATACGTAAAAAAGAACTTAAGAAGCTTCTCATCCAGAATAGCAGCATGTAGTTTAGCTTCTTCCTATTGTCCGGCTAAAATGTTATGTGTAAAAGAAACACCCTATAATAGTGCTCATGTGTGTAGCATGCCATCCTACGCTGTTGCTTTCTTTGTCATTTTTTTACGAGTTAAACATGGTCACATTTCCCTCCTCAGTGTTTGCCGTGTACTTCTCCAGAACTTGTGTTTTTTGCATACCCAATGTTGTAGACTTTTTATAATAATTTGTAATACTTTGCTAGGCGTTTAGCAACTTGTGCATTGTTTCATGATTGACCGCACACTGTTTTCTTGTTTTATTTGGTGTCTTTCTCTTTTTGTGGTTTGCTCATTGTTTGTAAACCTGAAACTCTGATGTAATGTGCTGTTTTTTGTTTTTATTTCCTAATTTCCTGAATTTTGAAACTCAAATGTCAAATTGTAGTTTATATGTGTGTTCTGAGGATGTGTGATGCCAAGCGAAAAAGGGGTAAGAGCCTCGTCAAGATGCTAACATAGCAGCTTTTTGCTCAGGTTCTTGCGTTTTATTTCTGTAATTCTGTGAAGAAAATGCTCAATAAAACTGAACAGAACTGAAATGAGCTGTACTGAATATCGTCTCGCCCCCAATTAGCAACCCAATCGCCGAGGAATCGCCGTCGACGGTGTCCAACCAACCCGCCTTTTCATCAACCTCGACACTTTGCGAATCTTGCCAGCAGTGACCACCATCGTCCTCAAAGTCTACCGCAGCAGAGGTTCGCGCCTCTCACCAGCCACGGCCAAACGTGTGGGATGCTGCAACCGTGACCGAAACTCTCAAGGAGCGCTCATCTGGCTCGCCACAGGTAGAGGAGACATCGTGTGCCCATTTAACCATCAGGCAGACAACCAAACCGCCGCCCCGCATGCATGGACCGGCCACGCAAGGTTTTTCAGCGACTGCAGTTGATGCACCTTCCCGTCCCTCTTCTTTGTCCAGTGCGCTTTCTGTCGTTCCCAACATCAGTTCTCACAAGCAAATGTCGCTCAAGAGCAATTGGACGAACACAGGCCACGGGCCTGACAACTGCAGCAGCACCGACGCCCTTCCCCACGTGCCGGCATAGCTGTTGCCCGCATGGAAAATTTCGACGTCGGATCGAATCACAGTCGGTCTCGCTATTTACCCAGTCCAGAGTCACTCTGCGTGCCAGCGTCAGTCGATGGCCATGCTCGTACAGGAAACCCCGATAACATCTAGTGCAGTTCGCGCAGCGCAATCGTTAGAACCACTCCCATTCGCACCCCGCGTACATCCACCACACACCGTGGCACTTGGGTATGGGACAACGACTTCAACGTTCCTTTGACTCTACCGACCTTGGGGTGTCCCGCATTCACGCCACTTTGCTCGAGTCGCCCGAACCGGAGTGCGCACAACAGTCACCTTCATCGTTTGGGCTTCTGCCGTGCCCAGCAGATTTCGTACGTCCGGCTACGACACCTATGTCATCGACGCCAACTACTCCTTCCGACTGCTTGCCTTCGTCACGTCTCTCGGCCGGTAGGCAGCTCCCAAAGCCGCCCGCCAGGGACCCGCTCGTTCCCGATGCTCCTATCACGTTGACGACCTGGACTGGCCACGGACACTTTGTTTCGCGTTACGGCCACTTGTATATACGACCCCGTATGTTTCACTTCGAGTTCATTTCTGTTGGGTGGGGGGGGGGGGGTAATCTGTAGCATCATCATCGCCCCTCATCATCATCAACCTGATTTTCCAGTCACCGCGCCGCGCCTCTCGCGCAGCTCTTGCCTAGAGCTCGAGGAGAGAGCCAGGGTAGAACGCACTCACGCTCCTGGCGGTCAGGACGCCTGCAGCCGCCGCCCCTCCGCTTATCCTTGTAATAAAGTGGCGACACAACGGCATGGCGACGCCGGCCGTCGTCACGTCCTCTCACGTCTGGCTCTCTCGCTACAACGGCTACATCGGCTCGTTCCGTTCCTTCTACGTGGTGACGTAAGGTCTTTCTGTCGCGAAGTTCCGTCGTCCGGGCTCCGTTCGGCTTGCGGAGTCTCCTTAAGATTTCATTGAGGCGTCGTCGTTGGTGACGGATGATCTTCGGTATTTCGTCGTACAGGAGCCGCACCTCCATCCGTTACTGCCCTTAGTTTTCCGGTAAGGCCTCGGGGAATGGCCCCGATCATGGCCGGCGTACTGCCTGCTATAGGAGCCTGGCGACGGTGATCGCGCAGGTTGTCGGGGTGCCCAATGCGCTCCTACGAGGTAGTCAGCTATGTCGCGTGGTCGTTCACCTCGCTCTGGATGCGGCGCGTTGATGGCGAAGCCGGGTAGTCTCATCTGGTGGTAGTCGCAACGACAGTATGTATGACCAGCTTCCCCGCAGTGGTAGCAGACCGGGGGTGGTCTGGGGCGCGTGAAACGTCAGTTTTCCGTGAGGCGTATCGTTGACTCATAGGCGGCCGGGATGGCGGCGGTGTCTGCCGACGGAAACTCGATGGCGCGGGACCTTGGCGATTGCGCGAAGTGACAACAGCATGACGTGCGTCAGCAGCATAGCTCATAGCTTCCTGGTCAGGTTCGGGTGGTCCAGCAATTCCTTGCGACTGCTGAAGTTTTTCACGAACGGTCTCCGCTATCGAATCTACCTGAGATTGCGATATTACGATCATCTTTTGCAGCTCCTCACGCAACACCGCCCTGATCGTCTGGCGCAGGTTGTTGATTCCAAGCGCTTGAACAACGCCGTAGCTCGTCGTGGGCAATCGACGGTTGCATTGCCTGGTGCGGATTTCGAGCGCCTTTTCCGTTGTTGTGGCGTCCGAAACGAATTCGGAGACCGTCTTCGTTCGGTTGCACACAAGTCTGGCGAAACGTTCTTCCTTCACACCCTCCATCATGAAGCGAACCTTTTTTTCTTCGGACGTGGTGGGGTCGGCAAGGCGAAAGAGACGAGTCATTCTTCGGTGTACATCCCGATGTTCTCGTTGGGAAGCTGTACACGAGTCGCCAGAAGGCTTTCAGCCCTTTCTTTCCGGACGACGCTCGTGAAGGTGTTCAGGAATCTGGTGCGGAAGAGGTCCCATGATGTTAGCGTGGACTCTCGATTCTCGAACCAGGTCCTTGCGCCACCTTCAAGGCCAAAATAGGCGTGGCGTAACGTCTCGTCTGTCCCAGTTGTTGAACGTGGCGACGCCGTCGTATGCCTCCAGCCAACTTTCTGGATCCTCGCGTGGTGATCGGCGGAAAGTCAACGGCTCTCCTGGGTTGATGCATGACGACCATTGTAGGCTGTTGTCTTCTTTCTTGTGGCTCTCGTCTTATCGGGTAGGGGTCCGTATTCTGGTGGAGGACCATGCTACCTCAGCTTGCCTGCGGCTTACTCGCTGGTCAGGGTTGGCGTCGATGTCCCCTTGACGACGTGGGCTAGGCTAGTCGGAATAAAAAATCTGCAAAAGTGAAACGTGTCCGAACTGTGGCAAAGTTCACTTAAAGTAATGCTTACATAGTGGCTTCATTTTTACAATGCAGTGCTCCAACTAATACTGTGACTTCTGCAGCACTGCATGCTTCCTTGCCTCTTATTCACAAAGTTAAAAAGCAAAGTCGTTATTTTAAGCGAGAAAGCAAACAAATCCAACTCAACTAACATCTAACAAAGTTACGCGGCGTTCTCCTAAGCTGGTTCCTATACTAATATAAGCAGAACCAATGTAGCTTAGAACTTTGCGAAGCCTATATTATTTCTTTTGTCTTCATTTATTAGTTACCATAGAAGAGCCCCAGAAACTGGAAGAAACTAAAGGGTACTTACAGGAAAAAAACTGAGAGACTTTAAGGACGAGAAAAGAAGAGGCTTTGGCGCCTAATCGAAAGGAAGGAGAAGGCGCAATATGGAGCGAATACGGTTCATGTTCTACGTGCTTGAACTATGTCAGCAAGAACTACTTAATAAACTTGCATGCTTTCAAGCACAACTACTTTTTGACAAAAAACTACTAAATGCGCAGGAGCCACTCCAACATAGTTACGGCCGAAGAACATCAGAGTTGCGTGATGTGGCACTAACAGTTTACGATGAAGATGACTACAGGCAAGTATGAAAAGACTTATTTTAGGAAATTTTTAGGGAACCTGCAGATATGCCTGCATCCATACCTGCTCTCACGCCTGCATCCACACCTGCACCCACGCCCATGCCCGCGTCTACACTTCAGTCATGAAAGCCATCTGGCAAGAAGAAGTCGGACAAAGATCTGGAAACGTTGACGAAGAGCTAGGCGCTGTTAGGAATGCCCTAGCTGCGTTTCAACCACTTAGCCAGAAGCTATGAGCTATCCTGCTATCGCACGCCATGCTGTTGCCACTCCGCGCAATCGCCAAGGTCCAGCGCCATCGCATTTCCGTCGCCAGACACCGCCGCCAACTCCGACGCCATCCCGCCCGCCTATGAGCCAACGATACACCCCATAAAAAACCGAGCGAGGTGAACGACCACACGCTATCGCCACCTCGCAGAAGTGCAGTGGGCACACCGACAACCCTCGCGATCAGCGTCGCCAGGCCCCAACATCTCACCGCATCGAAGGCAGTACGCCGGCCCTGCTCGGGTCCGATTCTCCAGGCCTTACCGGAAAACTAAGGGCAGCAACGGATGGAGGTGCGGCTCCTGTACGACGAAATACCGAAGATCATCCGTCACCAACGACGACGCCTCAATGAAATCTTAAGGAGACGCCGCAAGCCGAACGGAGCCCGGACGACGGAACTTCGCGACAGAAAGACCTTACGTCACCACGTAGAAGGAACGGAACGAGCCGATGTAGCCGTTGTAGCGAGAGAGCCAGACGTGAGAGGACGTGACGACGGCCGGCGTCGCCATGCCGTTGTGTCGCCACTTTATTACAAGGATAAGCGGAGGGGCGGCGGCTGCAGGCATCCTGACCGCCAGGAGCGTGAGTGCGTTCTACCCTGGCTCTCTCCTCGAGCTCTAGGCATGAGCTGCGCGAGAGGCGCGGCGCTGTGACTGGAAAATCAGGTTGATGATGATGAGGGGCGATGATGATGCTACAGATTACCCTCCCCCCGACATAAATGATCTTGAAATGAGAAATACGGGGGCGTATATACAAGTGGCCGTAACGCAAAACAAAGTATCCGTCGGCAGTCCAGGTCGTCAACGTCATGGGGGCATCGGGAACCAGCGGGTCTCTGGCGGGCGGCTTAAGGAGCTGCGTACCGGCCGAGAGTCGTGACGAAGGGAAGCTGTCGAAAGGATAAGTTGGCGTCGAGGACATAGGTGTCGTAGCCGGACGTGCGAAATCCGCTGGGCACGGCAGAAGCCGAAACGATGAAGGCGACTGTTGTGCGCAGTCCAGTTCAGGTGACTCGAGCAAAGTGGCAAGAATGCGAGACACTCCAAGGTCAGTAGAGTCAAAGGAACGTTGAAGTCCTTGTCCCAAACGTAAGTGCCGCGGTGTATGGTGGATATACGCGGGGTGGGGATGGGAGTGGTTCCAACGATTACGCAGCGCGAAGCACACTGGATGGTGTCGGGGTTTCCTGTACGAGCGCCGCCATTGACGGACGCAGGCACGCAGAGTGGCTCTGGACTTGGTCAATAGCGAGGCCGAGTGTGATTCAATCTGACGTTGTATTTTCCATACGGGCAACAGCTATGCCGGCACGTGGGGGAGAGCGTCGGTGCTGTTGCAGTTGTCAAGCTCCTGGCCTGTGTTCGTCCGATTGCTCTTGAGCGACATTTTCTCGTGAGAACGGATGTTGGGGACGACAGGAAGCGCACTGGACAAGGAAGAGGGACGGGAAGGTGCGTCAACTGCAGTCGATGAAAAACCTTGCGTGGTCGGTTCGTGCATGCGGGGCGGCGGGTTGGTTCTTTGCCTGCGTGGTCAGTAGGGCACACGCTGTCTGCTCTACCTGTGGCGAGCCACATGAGTGGTCCTCGAGAGTTTAGGTCATGGTTGCAGCATCCCGCACATTCGGCCGTGGCTGGTGAGAGGCGCGAACCTTTGCTGCGGTAGACTTTGAGGATGATGGTGGTCGCTGCTGGCAAGATTTGTAAAGTGTCGAGGTTGATGAAAAGTGGGTTGGTTGGACGCCGTCGACGGCGATGCCTCGGCGATTGGGGGGCTAATAGCGGGTGAGACGACGTTCAGTTCAGTTCACTTCAGTTCTGTTCAGTTTTATTGAGCATTTTCTTCACAGAATTGCGGAAAGGCAAGGATCAGAGCAAAAAGCTGCTATGTTAGCATCTTGAAGAGGCTCCTACCCCTTTTGCAATGGGCATCACAATTCCGCAGAGCAGATATTTCATATGCAAATACAGTACACCGTCGATGGCGATGCATCGGCGATTGGGGGGCTAATAGCGGGCGATAGAGGGGGGGGCTAATAGCGGGCGAGACGATCTTCTTCGCCGTGGCAGACGACGACGAGGTAGCCGTCGTGGAGCCTGACGTCTGAGAGGGGCTGTGGATCGTGGAGTTCGGGGAAGACGTGCACATGGCCGGCACACCTGAAGCAACATGGGCCGAGGGTTTTCAAGAAAAAAACGGCCCTCTCAGTGGACTGGTCGGTGGCAGCAGGAATGTGCTGTACCTCGTCGGGCGGGTGGTTGGGCGTGGGCATCGATGGGCCGCTGGCCGGACGTGGGGTCGAAGGAGGCGTAGCCGGTGGAGTTAGGTCTTGGGCAAGGGAGGGCTGCGGGCTAGTTGTTACCGCTCACGGCGTGCGAGAGAAAGCCTGGAACTCGCGGCTCGTTGGAAGCGGGCGGTAGGTTTGCCCGTAGCAGGCCACCACCGCAGCGCAGATGTCGTAGTATGGCTACGGGCTAGAGTTCGAAGCGGCCGTGAGATGACGCAGCTCAACCGGGAGGGCGTCGAGCAGGACGGCGTGCATCAGCGATTGTGCGGTGACGCCATTCAGCGCGAGAATGGCATCAAGCTGCATGAACCACTCTCGGGGGTTGACTGGCTGCAACGGTGGCACTGGCGTATAGAAGCGCATTGTATAGCAAGAGCTGGCATCACATGTATCAGCGCCCCTTTGTTGGCGTTATCTGAACGGGAAGTGGCCTTCCTTAATCAGGGGTACCGTCTATGAATTCTTGGTGTGTGACGGTGCGATGGTGTGTTTAATCTTGGCGTTGCGTTAGGGTGTTCTTATATGTTTGCGCAAGTCTACAGATTTGATGCGTTTTGACAATAAAGCTGAGTTGGAAGTTAGCGCTCCGTCCTCTTGTGTCGGTCTGCTCGGCCGTTCTTTCTTCCCCGTAATGCGCTATACCAGTTCAAGTACGACGAACCAACTTGCCCAATCTTGAACACTTGTGGACTTCATTTCTTGTACATCGGGCTCCCTCCTACCTTCTTCTGCGAATGCATCTTTCATTGCTGATCTTGTCGCGCTAGCCGTGTGTCGTGCGCGTTCTTTTGCGTACTGCATTGGAGTCAAGCTCCTTCCACCCGATGTCAAAGCGCTCCTAGCAGGTTTTACACTACCTGCTGTTCACGGAACGCCACTCTGTAAGATTCTTCGCGCCGAGTAGCTTCGCCAGGCTCGCTTCTACAGGGATGCGTTGCGCCTGCCGAAGGCGTTATTAAGGCGAAGATGAAGTCGCGAGAACTGTCTGCTTCAGTTGACCGAAAAGCGGAGTACCTGGGGCAGCATATGCTCTTCCACCTCCGTGCCATGACCCCCAAGAAAGGGACTGCGACGAGCAACCCTGTACACCTCTGGGCGGTGTTGTGTTCCCTGCACAGGTTAGACGCGTGTTGTGCCGCGGAGCCAAGTTCGCCATGGAACTGGTCAATTCTCCATACGATCTGCTCAGCTACGTCAGGCAAGTGGCTCGCCAGATTCCTGAAGGTGAGAGGGACAAGTGTGTTGCCGATGGTGCCGTTCGCGTTTTGTGCCTTCCGCTAAAAAACTGCCAGTTAAGAAAGTCGTGGGTACTTCAAAGACAATTCACTAGCCCTATTATCTTCTGACAAAGAGGGAGGTTTTGTCGTTTTGCCTAACTATTTATCCACAGCTGTTCATTCTGTCGTTAGAGCTGAGGACGACACTTCCATCTGCAAAGTTAAATCCCAACCAATAAAGCTGTGCGCGACCTTGGGTTTTGAAAAACTTGCCAGAGCAGTAGATAAGTGCGAGAAGCTAAGCCTTGATATGTTCTTCACGGCCAAAACACACAAGGTCGATTAGGTTGATTGCCCCGTGCGGGTAATTGTGACAGAGAGAGGAACATGGCAAAAACTGTGGCATTATTTCTGCAAGAAAAGCTCAATTTACTCACCATGGATGACGCCTTTTTAATCAGCAATTCGGACATTTTGGTTAACTTTCTAGAACACAACGACAGGGGCTTAAAAGCATTTTCTGTCGATATAAAAGATTTATATTACTATTTGCCGCATGGGAAGTTCTTACAGTGTGTTGACGATGTCATTGACTCATTTGGTGCTGTAGCCTTCCAGAATCTCACGGGTGTTCATAAGAGTAACCTCTTGGAGCTTGTCTTTTGAAGACGATAGTCTTTCTTGGGGAACTTAAACGCAGAAATGTTGGTCTGTCTCTCCTTCTATTTGTCGGCACGTCACTCGATTCAACCACCCGGCCAAAGTTGAACCACTTGCCCAAGGGCCAGCCATCTTGAACGGTTGACTAGGTTCATACTTGTGTACATTGTCGATCAAAAAGCAAACATTACGCATATCTGAGGCGCAACATCACTAGGTAAGCATTAGGTGGTGTGTTCCTTTACTAGAAAATGCATAGATACGTAATTCTAGGGACCCTAGTTTCTTAAGCTGCGCTGAAAATGCGACTGCGCTGAAACTTGCCTTCCTCCGTGCCCTCTGCACGAGCTCATTGTTGTGTTTCGGTTTCGGTTCAGTATTGCACTATACGAATGCCATGGGGCGCCGCTCTGGCATTCCTGTTTTACCCAGGCGACGCGTAAATAAAATAGTGTGTGCAGAGTTCTCGTTGAGTGCGGAAGTTTCTTCTGCTTCGGCGCTTCGCGCCAAACCCCGTGTTCGGGCTGGCTGGCGTCCCCGCCGGTCGCGTTGGTCACCGCCGGTCTTCGCCTGCTGCTGCACCGGGACTACCAGCCTGCAACACAGCACTCATGTTTCCCGACGTATTGCCAGATGGCGTCCATATCTCACGCAGCGCCTCTTTTATCGTCTTTAGACGACATTTGCAGCGAAGCACGCAGATACGCGGCCAATTTTTTATGTGAAGTCGACTTTTGGATTTTTTAATGATCGTACATACATACCGAATAGTGGTGTCAGCATCGGGTCATGCCTCGCCCCGATCCTTAGTGACAGATACCTTGCATACCATGACCAATTACTGATGAGCATGCTTGACGAAAATATTGTCGCCAAAGTCTGTCGTTACGTAGACGACTTTGTGATATTCATCGACTACAGCGACGCTGCCTGCCAGCACCTAACCGACGGTATTGTAATGACTTTTAAAGAATGTTTCGAACCTCTTTTATTGACTCATGAAATGACAATTGACAACAGCTTACGGTTTTTATATTTCAATCTCATTTTTTCACCTGGCCATATGTGCTCGCTATATGAACCTAGAACTACAAAACCTCTTTTACCCTATGACTTCCCATTCCAAGTTAGTTAGGCGAAGTGTCACAAATTTTTGTTTCATTATTCTCCTTAGGAAATCATCTCATCATGTCATGCAGCGCAGCTTTGCAGCTCAAGCTGAAAGGCTGGGTACCCAGGGATCTACTGGCATCTATGGCTGAAAATCTATTAAAACAGATAAAGAAAGACTGCAACTCCGAGGCTCAGCCGGAATCTAACGACCGAAAAAGACCCGTAGTTTTACCCTACGTGCATGACATTTCCCACCTACTAAAAAAGATAGGGGAGAAAGTCGGCGTGAAGGTGGTGTTTTTGGTGCCGGATAAGTTACAGCGGCTTTGCAAAGCAGTCAATCCCCTCAAATCACGCGCCACTGTTTGCTCAACCAAGCGCAAAACACGGGTTATGCCATGTGAAGCGGGGGTTGTTCACTCGATACCAGTCTCATGTGGTTGAGGTATATCGGCCAAACGGGGCGCTTGCCTTAATGAAAGGCTAAAAGAGCACCATTATAATGTTCACAAAGCAATCCAGTGCCACATTGGAATTCACTGCCACGATTGCGGATGTTTCCCTATGTTTGATCAATGTGAAGGGATAAAATGCATCCGTCACAAATCACTCGAGAAGTAATAGATGCGCATTGTATAGCAAGAGCTGGCATCACATGTATCAGTGCCCCTTCGTTGGCTTTATCTGAACATGAAGTGGCCTTCCTTAATCAGGGAAACCGTCTATGAATCTGTGGTGTGTGACGGTGCGATGGTGCGTCTAGTCTTGGCGTTGCGTTAGGGTTTTTTTTTGTGCTGGCTGAAGTCTACATATTTGATGCATTTTGACAATAAAGCTCAGTTAGAAGTTAGCGCTCCGTCCTCTTGTGTCGGTCTGCTCGGCCGTTTCTTCTTCCCCGTAATGCGCTATACCAGTTCAAGTGTGCGGTGACGCCATTCAGCGCGACAATGACATCAAGCTGCATGAACCACGTTCTGGGTAGACCGGGTGACACGGCGGCACTGGCGGACAGACTCGCGGAAACATGGCAGCGGGCCACTCGCAGAAGGGCGTGTTCGACCGGGTCACCAATATAGCGAGAGAGGGAGACGTGAGAGGCCGTGCCGGTGGCCGGCGTGGACATGCCGTTCTCTCGCTACTTTATTAGAAGGTTAAGCGGAGCGGCGGCTGCAGGCGTCCAGACCGCCAGGAGCGTGAGCGCGTTCTATCCTGGCTCGCACCTCGAGCTCTAGGCATTAGCTGCGCGGGAGGCGCGGCACAGTGACTGGAAAATGATGATGTATATGATGATGATGACCGTGATCCGCCGCCGCAACCCAACCGCAGAGCAAGACGACGAACTAGCTACCTTGACGTTCTCATCGACGGCTACAACGTCACCGATCTCTTCGACACTGGGGCTGACTACTCCGTCGAAAATGGGCTCTTCGCACGAATCTTCACAGTGAGTCACCATTAACAACCGCATCTATCCTGCCAGCTTTGTAGTCCTGCAATGATGCTCGAGAGATGTATCCTTGATACGGACTCCTTAAACATACATGCTGCAGTCATCGACCTGAGATCCGAGTCGATAACGCTATCTATCAGAAAAGCACAACGCCGCGCACACCGCCAGAAAAGCACACCTTGAATGTTCGGGAAAACCAAGTACCCCTGACTCCAGCGTCATCATTTCTGTCGGCACTTAGATATCAGCAGACTTCGTTGAAGCGGCGGCAGCACCTGCTGTTCAACCGCGAGATTTGTGTCGCAAGGGAAATAGAAGAAATGCCGGGGGGAAATGAGCAGTGATTTTCGCTATGTGTGCAATATTTTGTACCCAGAAACGATGTGCAAATGGAAACGTTACTACCTGCTACTTTAAGAGCATTTAATGCGGTAGGCGGAGGTTAGAGTTTCACTTGCGAGGTGCCGGTTAAAAAAACCCACAGTTTCTAGACCTTACCCTGATTTTTTTCAGCTGATCATATTGCCACGCCCGCTTCTTGTTTTATTTTGATGTATTCGGATTAGACCCGCAAGGACAGTTAGCGACGCTCGACGCTGACAGCGCCGCAGTGTTCGAGAAGCTTAGCGTTTTTAGTAGATCCATTTGTTAACATTGCGCGCAGGACGCGAATAGTCAAGATTAGTCCAGAGCTTGCGCGACTACCAGTGATAAGGCTGGAAAGTTCGATGCGTGATGTATAAAATACGGCGCGTCCCAGCCATGATCAGTTTTATCGACGGCCGACGCTCCGTTCGCCGCTATCAGTGTGCAGTTTGTATTGCTGTAGTTTGACTTTCCGTTTCCCGGCCACAAGTTTGGCCAAATAAAGAGTTTCATCTTGGACACGCCGACTACTGCCTTCATCGACGTCATGACCCCGTGACAATTAATGTATGTTGGAAGTGTGCCCCTCGGTTTAGCAAGTCCCTCTTAAATTTCTGTTCCTTCCACTTGAAAGTAATCAAAAACGGAATAGCCCTCTCCTGCCTCAAATCAGCTGTTACCAGGTCGTGCCATCATTTCGCATAAGACAGCTTTAATGAGCAGATAGTACGGATAAAAGATGCTGGCTTCCCCGAGTCCGTGCTACAGGCCGTTTGCACGCGCATAATCAGGCATGTCAAAGGATGCAAACTTCGCCAGCAGGAAAAGGAACGAAGCAGATTGGCGGTAATACCACATGTGCATGCTCTATCGCATAGAATAAAAACATGTTTGATCCCTCCGCCATAGAAATCGGTATAACACGAAAGCAAAACCTGTCTTTACAGAAATACTTGAATGTTTACAGTACACTGATATAAGAAAGCTTGCACCAATGCAGTGTGACAGCCAGAAGAGCGTCGCTGACTGGACTCAGAACATGGGCTAAGGTCGCCATCCCGCGGCACGTTAAAGAGGTATTAAACACCATCGAACAAGGGGAAAACGCAATGCGCGCCGTGTCTACTCTCTAGCCCGGCCGCGATTTTTCTTAGGGTCAGCGTAAGCGGGGAAGCTACGCGAGGCAGGCGTGTGTCGCAGAGCTATTGGTACTATGCATGTGTGTTATGAGCGAGGCAGAGGCTTGGGCTAAGCTCGCGGTATGATAACGTCGTTGACAAAATTGCACTGAATGGGACGCACGCGTAGCAATGACGCCTTGCAGGAGCTAATCGCGGAGGCTGTGGTCATGATGCATTACTTCGCTTTACTGCTTCCAGACGGCGACACCACCCCGCCGACCAATATTACAGCGACAGGAAAGTGTCATCTATAACGGGCGCGTTTATAAAGCCCCTAGAGTGTGCGACTGTGGCGCAGTGGATAGCGTACCCGGCCTCTGTTGTGGGTTCGGCTCCCGTTGATGGAACTTCCTTTCATCAGGCCTTCTTTGTCGTCTGATCAACTGAATTTTTTCGACGTCATTTCCAAGACGGAAATAAGTCCCTAAAGTCTTGGTGGACCCCGGCATAAAACTCTTTCATGCTAAAATGATCCCCCATAGGTAGAGGCTAAATGTTGTTTTTTCAGCAAAAAAAAAAAAAGCTGGGCAAGTTGTGCTCTCTTGTTGGAAATAAGCTGGAAGCTGGAGGCCGAGTGGGTACTCGTACTTGTAACGCTAGCCACAAAGCTAGCTTTGTTGCATATGTGTCGAACCTTAATTATTGTATTCCGTTAACTTGTGGACGAGTGTATGCGGGGTAGACGTGTCGCTGCCTAAACACACGCTTAAGGGAGCACCTTTAGTCTCTCAAAGGAAGGGCACTCACGCATTTAGCTATGCATCGTGCGCAGTGTGACTGTGAAGCGCACTTTTATGATATGGTCACTGTGTTTAAGCAGCGTGATTGCACCACATGGGAACTTGCAGAGGCATTTCACATTCACCTCAGTCACCCGTCATTAACAATTTCGTACAAGGAAGTGTGACGCCTAAAGGAAAGGGTTTAGTAACTAGATACGGTGTGATAGTGCCTGGTATTGCACCCAGGACGGAGAGCATCTGCAACGGGTGACGCGCTCCGGTTGGGTATATATATTTTATCTTGCCTAATAAAGGTTTATAGTAGCGCTGGTGTCGTTCCCTGCCTCTTTGTCCCTGTCATAGTTCGCGCTCGTCGTTTCTAAGGTGCACATGTACCAACTAGCTCGTCTTTCGGTCTTACATGTATGGCGTCAAGCAGGCAAAACCATGAACAGCATTGACGTGTATTCGAAATGGAAGTGAGGGAGAGAATGGTGGAGAGCGTGGAGCATAGCATAGTCGTGTAGATGACAGTATGACAACAGGATGGTCAAGGGATATAAAGGAGAGGCCACCACTGCATTACAAATGAAGGTTTCCTTCCCCTAAATGAAGGCCTAGCAGGGTTGGAACGCAAGGGCGTGCTTGCCCGTGAACGTGATCGTAGTTGAAGGAACGCAGAGTCTTCAGCGACGCTCACAGTGACAGGCTGCGTTCTACTCGGGTGTATGGTCCCAAGCTCAGTTTGAGTTCACGTAATAATGTATTACCGTCTAGCCGCCGCCCCCCACCCCCCAACACACGCTCGTTGAGTTCGTCGCTATAAGAGGGCGAATACTGCTCTGCACTTCCTGCACCTCTCCCGTTTGGTTCAACTGCATAAAACTGCAGCGCTGCTCCAGTCTGTCCCACAGCTTCAGCAGCTGCGCAACAGTGCGCGGCCGCACATCTGCCACACTGTTCATGTCTGCAGCTAAGCCCTCCGATGACTTTAGCTTTCTTGTCAGCGACACTATTCGATTTCTTGGTTTTGATCGGTTTCTCGTACTTACGCACAAGCTCTGTAACTATATCCTTTTCGTGGTCGCTGAAAAATTTCTTGCCAGCCATCTTTTTCAACGTGCGGCTCAACAGCTGTCAAAATTTTCCGTTCAGATGGTGCAGGGCGAAGCAGACAAGGTGCGCACGAGGGGACGCTTACTGCCCACTCAAGGTCGAATATTTCCTACAGACATTTTAGAGAAGGAGATAAAAAGCGAAGGAAGAGACACAAGGGATACAAAATGGCACATATAGAAAGGCCCCCTCGTCACCCACCGTTCGTGCTGGCGTCTTCCACGAATGACAACTCTCGCTTGGATAAAGCCAGCGATGGCTTCTTATGTACGCCTATTCTTCACATGGCATGCGAGCTGCTTCCACGGCGATGCGTGTGGGGTCGTCCGCGTGGAAGAAAATCAATTGGTCTAAGCAAACCAGGGGCGCAGCCGCATATGCTGCAATTAATGGCCAGGAAACCCGTCTTTCCTTTCCTAACTTTGTAGGCATGTTCTCACAGACGATCGTTCCAACAACTGCCAGTTTGACCCCGTAACGTGCACCACAGCTCAAGGGCACTGTGCACACGACGCCCCTCGTACACGCCACAGATCGTTTGCGGTGATGCACATCACGAAGGGATACCTAATTCCTTGTCGAAATGTTTCTCCTTGATAAAGGGGCGGAAAAAACTGGAGGCGCCGTCTGCTTTCAGGTGACCGTTGCGTCATTGCTATCGCTCTTTCATTTTCTGCGGGTTCTCATAGCTACTGAGATTAGTAATCCGTCGTGATAGTGAAGCTTTCAGGCGAGTGACCTGTGCCTGAAAGCCGATGCCTGTTCTGTGGCAGCAGCACTGGTTTAATGAGTTAGGCCTGTATTCACAAACCAACCTTATCATTACCTTTATGCCTCCTTACCTTTTCCGCACCTTAACGCGTTTCATAAACAAACCTTATGCCTCAATCCAACCTTTCCTTAACCATATCACCGTGAAAAGGTGGCGTTGGATAAGGTACCCCGGCAGGTACCTTAAGGCGCAACTTATGCGGCGTGCTATGGCCAATTACGCAAGAAGCTTTACAAAATCGTTAAAGAAAAGGTGACGTACGCTACCGGCGTCCATATGTGCAATTTACGCTGCGAGTGCTCGGGAACCGTCAAAATTCTATGGAAGAGTTCAGCGACGGTGTGTTGCTGAGCAGATCTCGAGCAAGCACTTCATGTCCCCGAGCTTGCCACTGGAAACGAGCCCGCGCTACGTCGGTGTTCCCGTGCCACCACTCCTTCAGCTGGTGATGGAAGAGTTCAGCGACGGTGTGTTGCTGAGCAGATCTCGAGCAAGCACTTCATGTCCCCGAGCTTGCCACTGGAAACGAGCCCGCGCTACGTCGGTGTTCCCGTGCCACCACTCCTTCAGCTGGTGGTGGCACTCGGTTTCTACGGCGCAGGCACTTTTCAAATTGTGAATGGTGATTTGGTGGGCATACCTTAGCCACACTGCCCCGCATTAATAAACGTGTGAAAAAATCAGTGCGGGTACGGCGCGGAAGCGAATGTGTTTCACTGCAGGATGGGATATTATTTCTCCCTTTTTTTGCACTCACGTAGCCGCTGCTCGGTGCGCGGCCTCTCGTCCCTCTTGCTGCCGTTTCTCGTGGTGTCCTGCAATAACACCGTGTGCTATCACAATGCGACGCTTTCAAGTCGATGAGCAGTGCTGGATCATTAGTAAAATTCAGTTTTCGCCTTTCTGCTGCGCTCAATAACAAGGTATATGTGTGACACACGCAAACAGCCACACACGTACACACGCAGGCAGACGGACAAAAACCGCTCGCAGCTCCAGGCGCCTGTTGGTGCCCTCGTAGAAACCAGCGCTTCATGGACCGGCGCGTCTACACGACCGCCGGTCGTTATGACAACGGTAAAACGTTAACAAAGAAAAGAAGCAAACAGCGCGGCCAGACGCGGCGCGTTCTTACTGAAACTTGCACGGGTATGCGTTCCTGCATTTTTCTTTTTCTTTTGAGGAGCATACAGCTTTTTTTTTTCTTGCCAATAAACCAAAAGTTCATAGCCTCGCTCCCATGCTCGTTCCTTATGACGACAAGGCCGCCTTCCGTAAGGCTGCCTTAAAACCGAATACGGCGAGTTTATGAAACGCACTTTTCTTATCCTTACACTTTTCCCTTCCTTACAAAAGGCCGCCTTATAGCGTTAAGATAAGGTTGGTTTGTGAGAGAAGAAAGCCTGAAGAAAGCCATGTCCAGCAAACATGATCACTGGTGAGAGCGAGATGGTCAAGGAAACGGATAGAATAATCATTTGAATTTCATGTGTTATGAACTGGGGGGCACCGACATTCTTCAAGCATTCATTTGTGGCAACTCGGAATGCAACCCCGAGGCTGTACGACTCTCTCGTTTTTCTAGAAGCAGGCCGCTCCGCAATAGCTCGATGCAGAACCCGATGCGCTCGTTTTGACTGCAAACATCGTAATTAAGACGTACGTAGATTCGAAATAAGATTACACTAAATTTAGAAAATTTAACATGCCTAACAGTGCTTGGTTGATAACATAAGTCTCGCCCATGTCCGAAATGCATTAATCATTACTCGCTCTCATATAACGGGTCATTGAAATGCATCAACGAAAGCATTGAGCTCCAATGTTGCCTGATCATCCTGCTTTTGTCTGCTACAACAGCCGTAATTTAACTACATACGGAAAAGGCTGTGAACGTATATTGCATAAAAGCAGTGTGCAAGTGATCATTCATCGGTATGCATAAAACATCTTCGTAATTCTTGCTTGAAAGCGAATGGTTAGTTAATCTTTCACGCGTACTCTCGAGGTCAGACATGTGAATTAGGCGCCTTACCTTACTGAGGCGGCCCTTTGTAAATGAAATTGGAGGCAAGCTTTTACAATAGGTTGGCTCTTTCAAGGAGCACCTTAAGAGAAGGACACATGAATGGCTCGCCAAGAAAAGTAAGGAAATGACCTGAGGTGAGGCGCGTTTCGGAATACGGGCCTTTAACGTCAATGCATAGCAAAATCTTCGCCTACATCGAACGAAGGCAGCCGATCACTAGATATATTGAACATCGGGCAGCGCGAACGCCACACAAAGGGAGGGCTTTTCCGTATGCATTCGGGAGAGCGAGCGGTGGGACAGGGAGGGCGCGGAGCGAGTCGAAGCTGCTAGCTGCAATCACCTGCCTTGTCCCGCAATTCCTCGTCGTCGCGCCATTCAGCCGCCGCTCTTCCCTTCTCTGATACCTTTGTTAACGAGATGGAAGCCGTAAAACAGAACCTGCGCTTCTCCACAAAGATGGCGATAATCAACACAGTCGAACATGGAGCACAGTATGACATCGCCGCTGTGTAAAGCATCCCAAGACGCACGATAATGAAGAACAAGGCTGCCATTAGAGACAAGGCCGACCAGAGGCGTCCGGCACCCAACGAGTACGCAAAGCTGCGTATGAAATGGTGAGCCACTGTTCACATCAACACCATATGTCCTCGCGTATAACCCAGCCCCGCATATAACGCGCGTCTCCAACCACAAACCGGGAAAAATAAAAAGTCACAGTTTCGCCGCAAGGGCGAAGCAATGAATGCGATGACAAGAAACTAATGCTATACGAAGTGAGGCTCGCCACTGGATACTCTCAGCTTGAACAGCGCTCCTGTTGCAAAGGCGGCCGAAGCAGAGAAGGAAACTAGCGTGCTTCAAGTGTAGAGCTGTGGCACTTGATAGTTCGCGCTCATCTTCTGTTTGTTTGTTTAGCGGCGTGCCTTGTGCTCGAGTGACTTCGTACGCTCGTACGCTCCGTAACATGAGCGCGGACATCACGGTGAAAGCTCGAAAAATCCCTCTTCCCCTTACCACGAGAAAACCGCGCGAGCAGAGAGCGGAAGGGCAAGGTTCTACCTGCGCAAATATAAGGAGAAGCGAGCGAGCTCGCCGACGACTTTTAAATCCGCCCGTCGCGCTCCTCGCGCCATCTCGCTGGTAATGAAGAAACGCTTATAAGCGCCTGCCGTCTCTGAGTCCTGCCAGCGGTAAAGGGTGTGTATATAACGCTCGCCGTTAGCTACCTGGAGGATCTGCGCTTTCTGGCGTAGTTGTTAGCGTCACGTGCTGCGGAACGAGAGGTCGCTGGTTCGATTGCGCGCTTCGGAAGGATTTTTTCTGAATTATTTTTCTTTGGGACTTTGATATATATATACATACTTATACATATACGGTGTATGACGGCGGCGACGGCAACGACGACGGCAAAATCAAGCCGAAACTGTCCATATAATTGCTATCGCAATAAAAATAAAGTAGATTCCAGCGTATTGCTGTACAGCAGTCTTTCTCTGATTAGAGTGAAGCGAACTTGCACACAGAAATTCACAAGGAAAATACAATAAATTGTTCAAAAGTTTCATATCGATTTATTCGATTTCTCTAACTCGGATACACGTTTTTTAACACGAAAGTGTTCTATGCCGGGTTCCACAAAGACTGCAGTTACGAACACACGGGCCCACTGTTAAAGGGAACGCTTGCGTGCAGGGCATGTTTGGATTTGGCTCTCTTGTAAAGACATAGTGGCTTAGATTTGCATAAGACTACTGGTGGTTGACAGTTCTGCCTCGTCTTGACAGACTCGTGCAGTGCATGAACAATGTTTCCCTGTCCGCTTGCTGTTAGAGGGCCAGCAAAATGAAAGGTACTCACTGGAGTGCTCGCTATAACAGTGGACCGTACTGTACTTCCGTCACTGATATGATGTTGATAAAATGGACGCCAGAGGGTGACAAGAAAAGAAAAACACGACAAAGATCCGTCCCTGGGAATCGAACCCACGACCTTGCGGCCACGACAGCAAGCGCCGACGCTCGACCGACTAAGCTACCGTGGCAGATGGTGGACACTTCACGAACGCGCTGTATATCTTTCCCACATTCTCTCTCTCACGGTGCTCTCTGTTGGCGGTGTAAGTAGGCGGGGCGGAGCGGGGTGTGCCGCCGTCTATGAGAGGTGAAAAGAAGTAATGACGATCCACACTTACTAGCGCTTAGTCCGAGATGGCGCGCGATCTCGTAGGTCATGGTTAGAGCGTCCCGATACCAGCGAAGGACACTGGCCGCGCTGACGTTCCGGAGGCACCATAGACGCAGTTACGTTCTTTGCCTTTCGCTTCCTGTTAGCGTGTGCTGGCTCATCGGAGAAGTGCAGCTCCCACATGCACCACCGGAATTTCTCCGCCGCCGACTGCTTCGATTGCGAGAGCACCGACTAACAAAACTGCTGCAATACGCATTGCAGAAAGGACTCGATTTTGATGGGCGAACGTTGTGCCTTGGTGGAGTGACACAGAGGCCAGCGGGACGTGCGCGTTTGCGGCTCAAGCTATAAACCTCAAGCTCAAGCTATAAATATGTGCTCAAGCTATAAATGTGTGCGTTTCCTTTCTTGTGCTCGTGTTTCAAATTGCTGGAACCCTTCAATATAAACCTCGGTCTCCCGTGTTGCTGAAGCGCAGTGTGGTAGTGTATGCATGAGCACAGGCTTAGGTTACCCATTACTAGAAAGCACACACTATGCCGTTTTTCTCTCTATTTTACGACGCTTTGAAGAAGTGCATATCGAATACCAGTGTTGATTATAGGCTTGTCGATGTCATCTTTACGCGGGATTCACGATTCGTTGTGTCCAAATATATGTTAACAACTTGAGTTACCACAACGGTTTAATCATTATCATGGGCGTTAGTCGTCGCAATGGAGACATGCCACTAGGCGTCAACATGGGTGCATTCACGTCAAACGGTGCTATAGCTGCCAAGCACGAATACACATTGTACAAGCTCTCATTCACAACTACCCAATAAGCGCTACTTCTGTGAAGACACGTTTAACTTTCGTGTTATACCGATTCCTATGACAGAGGGATTAGCCACGTTTTTTGCGGGTTCGATATATGCAGCTTCGACTGTGCTCCATAAAGTGTCAAGCATTGGAAAACACGTTCACAGCATTCCTTTGCCACCGCGTAGTCATATTTAGGAGTCATATCATCATTGGTCCTACCTTAGCCTCAGTTAAGTAGCCCCATTAAGAAGCTTTACCGAGAAGCATTACTAAGGCTGGAGATGAGCAAAAAATACATGGAACAATGTGCGAAGTCTACATGATTGAGTACTGCAGGTCCGTGTGTATTGTTCGTGACTTGAATGCATGCAGTGTGATTGCTGGTACTAGGGGAAGTTGGTGAATTTTATTCTGAACCACTGAGAAAAAACGGAATGGCAAGCTACACATGTAGCGGCGCAACCGGAAACACAAAAGAATGACAACTGTCAAGCAAAATTTCTGAAACATGAAATCAATGTAAATGGCTAAACTATTAAAGCTTCAAGGTTTACCAGTGCTAACTTGCGCCTACACATAATCTTAGAAAGTCACACTTTGTCAAAGAGACATGGAAGAGTACACCAAGCCTACTTGCCGAAAATATTTTTCCTGTCGCATAGCACAGACCGCTAATGCAGCAATATCGTCATATTGTGTTCCAGCGTTCCCAGGTTGAAAAACTAAATATAGTCAGATAATTAAAAATACTAGCTAAACAATAGCCAACTTTACACAAGGGTAGTAAAAGTAGCCAAAAATATCCATGTGTTCGAGAGAACTGCTGCGAGGATTTGTTTTTTAACTGACTAAATGCAAAGGCTTTGTGTGAAAATGCAAGTAATTGCAGCACATAAACCCATCAAAATAAAGCTGTGAATCAACCTTTTTTTTTACTGCAGCAATTATTTCGTGCATAATAAGGAAGTTTGCTGCGCTGTTGCAAGAATGACACTCTTTTCACACTTCTTGCGTAAATATGCTGAAGCAGACTAAAAGTAAAGGCGCGTTCACACCGAGCGCGGAGCACGCAAGCGGGCAAACGGATTTTCGAAGCGGAGAGGCAGCGAGCGCGCCCGGCTGTTCAGGCCGACCGCGTTGCTTTTTGCCCGCTCCGCAGGAGGGGCGGAGCAATCGACGAATGCATGGTGGACGTGCCGCCACTTCGCGGCACTGCGCGATACTGCCGATACTGAACACGTGCGCTTTTCTGGTGTTGTGGTACATTGTCAACATTGTCGCACTGCTGCCCACTACGCGCTGGAGCAAAATGATGAGCTCAGATGAAGAAGACGAGTTGGTTGCCATTGTACTTGCAACTTCTCTAGCTGCTATTCAAGAAAAGCGGAAGACGCGGAGGAAGACACCCCGCCAACGACGGTGGTGGGTTCGGCCAGCGCGCGATTAAATGGGTCATGCAAGTGGTTTGTTGCCCCACCTTCGTTCGCGCGATTTGGAGTACTACAGAGAGTGAGTCCATTCGGTTTCTCGTACAGCACCGGGTGCTGCTTGATGGTATCCAGCAGTAGCTCGACGGAGAACTCCACAGCCGGTTCGCTCATGATGGAAGCCATTTGCACGGACCCATCTCCGTCGTCTCGGGCCCTGATTTTCCGCTTTTGAGGAGGATAATCTGCGTCCGCTTTCCGGATCCGCGCTCGGTGTGAACGTGCCTTCAGCCCGCGGTGAGAATAAAAATGAGTGCGGCCTAATGTGTGCTGAAAGTCACAGTTGCTGGGATTGGAGCAGAAATTGTAGCTTAGCAACCATTCCTTGCATGATGACACAAACTTTTAACAATCACACAAGGAGTTCCTCGGATATGTGAGGTCCAATGCCGACTAGTGCAGAGTGCCATGGACGCGGAGCGCTTGCGGTTGTCCTGTTCACTTCATATTTTGGTTGAGGTATGCCTTCAGCAGTAGGTGGCCTGCAAAATTTCGAGGACGCGTGAACTTCTGCTGCAGGAGCAGAACGCGATAGCGTGATCGGGTCATCGCTTTTAACCGTGCTGCAAGGAAGGAAACGTTTGTGCGCGTAACGTTCCAAACTATACTCGAAAGCCTACTTCAAGTGCGGTTGCAAAGTGGCCACTACGCCATGAGCCTTCCTTTTTCAAAGTGCCTACACCTGCCCCTGAGGTGCCACGCGCACCTGCGCACTCTGTAACGGGTGTGCAGCTTTGAATCACCCACTCGTTGCGCAGTTGACATGGTTTGACGCCTGGTGCCATTCTTCGATTCTGCCGCGCAATATTGGATGCGTTAAAGACACCCCTTCCAATACAAGACCTTCTTAGAGAGTTTTTTCTTGTGAAGCAGTTTCAATCACTGGCGTGGATCCGTGGTGGAACACCTGCTTCGTTTCTCACTGGAACGTAAGATGTTTATGTTTATTTTCTTGCATCTATCTCTGTTGCTCGCACACATCCAACGACGCCAACGCCAGAATTTCTGCGAAATGATCTTCTTAACGCTATCGCGTTATAATGAGGTGTCATCCAACAGTTTTCCCTAAGTACCAGTCTTGTGTCCAAGAAAGCGTTCTGGGACAAAGTCCGCGAACAAAAAGTATTTTGCAGCAAATAATCATATAATGAATCTAAGTGTTCGGGAGGAGCATTCGGAGGACGATAGACAGCTCCCAATATTATAGTGTTACTAAAAAACTTTAATTTGCACCATATGCTCTCGTGATCACTGATGCCATGTAAGCGTGTGAATTTAATGCTATTTTTAATCGCAATTGCGACTCCGCCACCCCTTGATCCTTTGTGCCTACGGATCAGTGTGTACAAAGGAGGTATTATTTCTGAATTTTCCACATCGAAGTGAAGCCAGGTTTCAGTGATCACCAAGACATGCCGTTGATAAGTCAAAATTATATCTTCAAGGCTCTGTATCTTATTCACTACGCTGCGTGCATTGCATTTAGCGAAACAAGCCGGAACGTCTTGACGGATTCTCGTCATTTGTTATCGCGCTTACGCGTGTTCGCCCGTGTGGACCGAGAAGAGGACATTTCAGGTTGCGCAGGCGCAGAGGATTTGGACAACTCTACTCTGCAATTACGCAATGCGTCCGATACGTAGAGCCTGCCGTCAACTTTGAGCTTATCAAAACGAAGGGAAACCTTAGAACCACTGCTCCTTTCTTCAGCAGCGGAACGCCATAAGTTTGCACGGATATCCGGAACGCTTTTTTGAAAAATCTTCCGATATAGCGATTTCCGTGCCCTTTAATTTGAAGCAGGATGACATAGCCGTCCATCTAGTTAAAAAATCTCAAAATGATAGGACGATGTCGCTGTGCGTGTTTTGGTCCGATTTGGTGAATACGCTCTATGGAGCCTATTTCGACACCTAGAATCTTCTTAAAAATTTCTTTGTTAACTTTCCGCTTCAGTTCTTCAGAGTCCTCCCCTCGATCTTCATTTACTTCATAAACTACAATGTTGCTGCGACTTCTATTTTCGATACTTAATGTAACTGCGCAAAAAACGGACGGAAACACGAAGGGCGAGAAAAGGACAAACAAGCGCAGACTATCAACTGAAGTTTTATTGCAAGAACGAGGCAATATAAAGGGCAGGAAAAAGCGAGAGAGGGCAAAAAAAAGGAGACAAAAGGCACGAGGGACCAAATCAACAAAAACATTGGCCACATCAGGCAAGGCACGCCCGTCATACAAAACCAGGATAACTTAACTCTTTATCAAGTAGGGTGACAGATGGAACACTGACGCAATTCTTTTGAATATGCGCAGCCTCAATTAGTTCCCGCGCTCTTTGGTTCTTATGCCGGAACAACACAGAGGTATCACCAAAGAGCGGAGTGCAGCCGCATTTCTTACAGTGGGCTGCTAGATGAAGACCGGAGTGGCCTTTCAGAGAATTAAAATGTTCTCGAAGTCTAACATTAAGGCAGCGACCCGTTTTTGTCCCACGTAAACACGTTTGCATGTCAAGGGTATGGAATAAACAACACCAGTGATACAAGATACATAATTATTAACATGACTAACATTACATGTACCTTGCCGAACATTTTGCTGATTTGCGATTCGTCTGTCTACTTTGGCGCATAAAGTGGACAACTTGTTCCTGGCAGATATAACCACTTGGACGTCATATCTTGACGCAACCTTTTTTAGGCGGTGGGTAAAACCGTGAACATATGGCAGAACAGCAAATTTCTTATGCTGCGCCTTCTCATCCAAGTCGCAACCATCACCAGGAGCTCTCTTTATTTTCTTAATCAACTTTTCGCAGACCTTTAATAATACGTCCCGTGGAAAGCCCGCCTGTCGCAGTTTTTTCACCTGCGCAGAAAAACTGCTTTCAACCAAATGCGTGCAGGTTTTCTTCAGTGCAGAGGTAAAACATGAGAGTGCAATGGCATTTTTTACCA
The DNA here is from genome assembly GCF_013339695.2 of Rhipicephalus sanguineus. Classification (NCBI taxonomy): domain Eukaryota; kingdom Metazoa; phylum Arthropoda; class Arachnida; order Ixodida; family Ixodidae; genus Rhipicephalus; species Rhipicephalus sanguineus. The sequence goes on along the minus strand of NC_051176.1, from coordinate 14,163,917 downwards.
GTTTTGTGTGACCCGATTTATAGTTTAGCAGAGGTTTCACAGGCCTTAGAACCTATTTTCGAGGTCATCTACCTTTTCGACTAACTAAAGAACTAGTTTGTTCGTGTTATTGCAAGCTTGGTCCATTTTTTCCATCTTTTGCGCACATTTCTCAATCCGGCACAGTTCTTTCTCTATACTGGGAATCCTGGTTTGAATATCTTCGACTACTGATTCTACCTGTTTCAAATTAGCAGTCAGCGAAGCCAGAGTCTTATTTGTCTTTGTTTGCTTTTTCAAAATTTTCTTAATTGACTGTTCAACTGTGTCTCGGATTCCGAGTCGGAAGAGGGACCAGGATTCAGTTCTATGTCTCCGCATGTTAGTAGCAATAACCTGATCACGTGCAAACAGTCACACAATAGACCGAGCAATCACTGTGGGCTTGGCAACACCGTCAATGTGACCGAATTATCTCTAATAGAAGAAATTGAGTATTTGTCACCAACCTGGGCAAAACGAATCGGGATCAGCATCCGTCTGCTAGCGGAGTCTCCAAGCCCACTGAAAGAATCTTGCAATGGCCTCCAGTATTTATGCTTGAATTGGTCGCTATCCGATGATGCCACCGAGCTGATACGCTGATACGCTTGATGAACGTGGATCGCAGTTTCTTGAAAGAGCCATGGCGGTGGCATGACGACCAGGTCAGTCGACGCATGCTCGTCTGAAATCCGCTCAAACGTAGGGTCAGTTGATCCCACGGCGAAATGCGCCCGCCAAGCGATCTGGAGAAAAAAACATGGCTGATCCCTCTGTCAAAGGAATCGGTATAACACGAAAGTGAAACGTGTCTTCACAGACGTAGTTGAGCGTTTGTTGTGCATTTCTTCGCCCCAAGCGTGAAGGAATGAATGCTACAGCATTAAATTGTAATGTTACGCGAAGAACGGCAAGCCGCTCGAAACTTGCAATGCGCTGCTGAAGCAGAAATGACGCGCGGAACGAACATACACAGGATGAGCGCGAACTGTCACACTTGTAACTTATTTCTGTGTGAGCAGCGCGCTCCTTTCGCAAAAGCGCCCGCTGCAGTAGGCGAGGTAACCTTCGTGCTCTCAACGGAAACTTGCAGGCAGAGCGCAAGACGTACAAACCACGGAGATCACGAGATAAACGCCCGCACGAGGGACGACGCCCTGTCGAGGCGCGCGCTAATTTGCGTGGGAGACGACTTTTAAAGTGCGCTCTTCTAGAGTCACTGTATATGCTACCTTTAGGTAGCATAGTAGCGCATAGGTCCGCGTAGCAACCACAGCTATGCGGTGAAGTCGCACTTCGTTTTTGCAGGCGACATGCCTACTGTGTCGCCGATTAACCTGTCTGGCGTGTCGAAGACCGGCGATAAACATCGGCTGTCGAAGCTAGTGTTAATTCAGTTCGCTGCAGCGGTGGCGTCGAGAAATAAAAAAGTTGGCCCAAGCGGCAGCTTCCCCGCAATGCATGGTTGCTAGCGGCGTTGGAAGACAGATGCGCAACTCTGCTACCTAAAGGTAGCATATACAGTGACTCTACGCTCTTCGAGCCCTTCGCGCCATCTCGCTAGTGATAACGAAAACACGCTGTACCGCCGATCTGTGAGTACCGCCACCGGCAATTGGTGTACATAAATAGCTCGCCGTTAGCATAGCACATAACATGGCGTCTGTGGCGGAGTCGTCTCGCGCTGCGCGCTGGCGATCGAGAGGTCGTAAGTTCGACTCCCGATCACGAAAATTTTTTTGTATAGTTTTTTTTCTTTGCCATATGTTAGTCTTTATATTTTACAACGTCATATCCGTGACGGAGATGCGTCAGTGGAATCGTGGTGGACTCCGGCATAAAACACTTTCGTGTTAAAAGAATCGGGATCAGCATCCGTCTGCTAGTGGTGTCGCCAAGCCCACTGTAAATTGCTTGCACTGCAAATTGCTGCAAATCGGAAGCGGAAGCCGTTTTCCTGGTTAGGAGAACGGACTAAGAATGTGCCTTCTACAGTGCCTGCTTTCACATGAAGCACACCGTAGTCAGCAGCTCTTGCCAGTCGATCCACAATGTGCTTTATCACAGCAGGAGGTCTACCATGAAGAAATTCAGGTACAGTGTCATGATAGAGCCTGTAGCTTGGGGAAAAGCTTATGTTCGTTCGCAAGAAGTGTGTCTCTTTCTCGGGAAAAACGTTTCAGGGAGGATTCTAATGAGTTCATGAAGACTGCGACGACAACTATTTCCTGCCAGTCAAGCTTTTAATTCTTTATTTTTTGACTTCGTTCCACAGTTAGTGTTAAACGGAAGGTCATTTCTATACATTTAACACACATTTGCTTCACTGCAAGCCACGTTTGAGATGTATATGTTTGCAGCTTCTGGTTTTGTGTCCAATGAGAGGATTGCTCCAATTTTTCTATAGCCAGCTGCAGTTCAGCCTAATTCTTGCTGCAGGCTACTCGACGTAACATTTTCTTCACAGCACTGATGTCACTGACATTGTTTTTTTTTTTTTTGACAGCCACCTGTGGCAAGCTTGCTCGCGGTAGAAATCACACAATACAGCGCGGCTGGAAGTAAATGCTGCAGACAGTGCATTGATTTCTGCTACGCTGTAATCCACCATCCAAAATTTTGGTTCAAGGTTTGGATTGCATGCCTTGAAAATGTCTAGTGCTTCTTGTACGGAGGCAGCAGTCTCAAAGTGAACAAAAAAAGCACCAACTATAACGTAACCACTCGGACTTTTCACTACCAATAAAAAAAGAGGCAGGGTGTAGTCATATCAGGGAACAGCGCAGAAACACGAGACAAGAGAGACTGACAGGACTTGGCGCTGCCTGGACTAGAGCACTGCACGGGCCGATTTTTCCGGCCCGGGCCCGGCCCGGCCCGAAAACGCCATGCTCCGGCCCGCCCGAGCCCGGCCCGGTGTTCTTAAATGAGGCCCGTACCCGGCCCGGGCACGAAAGGTTTGGGCCCGGCCCGGCCCGGCCCGTTTAGGACACGCCTCGCCGGCAACGGGAAATGCTCTTCGACGGCGCGCGTTATTGCGCCCGCCGCCGTGTGCTCTTTACCCTCATTTCTGTTTGCTGTTTTCGTGCTTTGCTTACATCTGCGGTGACGTTCAGCAAAATCGAGTGAGTATACGTGACTTTAGGAGCTATGTGTGGTAATTCTAGCATATGCCATGTCTGATGTCAACCTAGACTGCGTCTACGCGCGTTGGTGTCGTTCGGGAGTTCGCACTCGCACGTGTTTAACTGAGTATTTAAGGATGGGTTACGTTTGTAAAACACGCGGTCGGTAACCCCTCACGGCGTGCCCCTGACATCTAGAGGATGGGCTTGGTTGTCGGATTATGCCGGGGGCTTATTCTGAAAGCAAATTTTGAAGCGATTTCTCATATAGAAGTTCTTTAATTTGTGCATAGCCAGTGCCTAAGCGAAACAAGGTCCCCGCCTTCTTTTACGTAAAAATTTGTTTTCATTGCGAAGTTATTTAAAGCAAAACACTCGTGTCAGACGTGTGTACAGCAACGGTGTGTTGAATAAAGGGTGGTTTAAATAATACTAAGCAGTCTGTGTGTGTTTGTGTGTGTGTTGGTTATTCTCAGAATCCCGAATCGCTTCTCAAGCCTCATCACTCCTGTTGTCACACACTGGTCACGACTAGTAATGGGAAAATCAACAGCGGCGTTCGCCCTGTGACAAGAGTCGCTCCACATCTTGCACTTAAACTGCACGAAAAACAGCTCCTGGGATGTTAATGACTCATAAGTCGCGTTGACCAGTCTACGGAGTCACGCAGGCAGAAACTGGCCCGGCGGGCATGCGGGCGTAGCTGCATACTCAAAATGTTTTTCTAGATAAAAACGCGCACATCTTATATACACTAATCTAGGCAGTTTACCGTTGCTTTCCTTACACGGTATAATTGTAGAAACTTATATTAGGCGTTTCTTGAAATTATGTGTAGCATACCGATTGAGCAAAATTGTAGACGTCTTGTATACTGTGCAATTTCTGTGCACGCCAATACACTCCAGGTGGTTTAAATTACCCGGAGCCCTCAACGACGGCGTCTCATATAGCCTGAGTCGCTTCGGGAAGTTAAACACCACAAAACAACAAAAACAAAGCCAAACAACGTACACACGAAATTATACAGACACGTATGAGACCCGGGCCTAATACGGGCCTGGATCAGGCCCGAGCCCGACCCGAGCCCGAAGATCACTGGCCCGAGCCCGATCCAACAATCCCTTACCCGGCCCGGCCCGGCCCGCGGGCCGGGCCGGGCCCGGGCTTTCGGGCCGGCCCGGGCCCGTGCAGTGCTCTAGCCTGGACAGCGCCAAGTCCTGTCAGTCTCTCTTGTCTCGTGTTTCTGCGCTGCTCCCTGCTATGAAGCCAAGCCAACAAGCTCAAGTTTACACCCTTTTAAAGGGTGTACTCAGTTGCTTTGTACGTTGCATCTAAGTATACCACAGTCGCACCATTTTTTGCGTGATGTTCTTCATAAAATCTGTTTGAATGCAGAGAAGCAATGTTGTTTTGCACTTGTTTGCCACACTCTCGAAAATGTCACTATGAAGCTCTGTGTCTTCTTGCTCATTATCTTTTGATAAATTTGGACATTGTTCCTGATGGGCACGTTGTTGGCATTTTCGTCTTTAACTGTTCTACGTAATTAGCAACACTTTGTTGGGGCAGAGTACTGACCCGACCCTTACAAAGTGCACTTTGAATGTGATCACGAGATAGTCTGGTGCCTGGCCCATGCGGGCCAGGATGACAATGAACTAGTTCATTGCCAAGCTCGAGTACTCAGTGGCCGAGCCCCAGAACCACCCCCCACTGAAGAGGACACAGATGATGGGGTGACACGGCGTGGCATCCTAGACAAACAAAGATTAGATCGCCGCATCGGGGCAGCTCCTCACAAGGACCTCGACAGACACCAAGCGCGGGACTAGCGCCGCCTGCAGACCAATACCCTTCCGAATCTGCATAAGCTTCACGTCATGTACCCAGAGAGGTATCCCAACGCATGCCCGTGGTGCGAAGATATTCCAACACTCACATACATAACCTACCGCTGTCCCGAGCGACCGGATACAGTCGACACAGGACATACGCACCCAGTACACACGTGGTCGTGGGAGGCGCCACTCGCTGAACGGTCCCTGGGAAGCCAACTGGCAACCCTAAGTCAGGCCCGCCGAGCCGCTATAAACAGTGGAACCTTGGAACAAGGGCCCCACCCGCAATGAACCACTTTTTTTTTCAAGAAATGTTGAATGTGATTTGCCATGTCTCTTTTCGTAGGGTAAAATTCTCTGCATGCCATTGGTGGGCTCTGCTTATTTGCAAAAAAAAACATGGTTGATCCCTCCGTCATAGGAATCGGAATAACACGAAAGTAAAGCGTGCCCTTACAGAAGTAACTGAATGTTTACTGTACAGTTATATGTTTTCAAAATGTATATTGATGTCTGGCAGCTATAGCACCGTTTAACGTGGATGTGCCCACTTCGATGGTTGGTGGTATACATCTCTATCCCGACGACTAACGTCCCTGCTAAATGATTAAACAAACCCTTGTGGTGTAGTAGTTAACGGTGAAAGCATAATCAGAGAACTAGGTGTGATAGCCAGAAGAGCGTTGCATATTGGACGCAGAACTTGGTCGCTATCCCGCGGCATGTTAAAATGTGATTGAAAACCACGGCCGGACTAGAGGGAAACGCAAAGCGCGTCGTGCCGCCCCAGTAGCCCGGCCGCGATTTTTCTAGGGGCGAGCGCCTGAGCGGGGAACGCGGTGTCACAGCCAGGGGAGGCAGGCGCGCGTCGCAGAGCTATGAGCGAGGCCAATGCTTTTACGACGCTTGGCTAAGGTCGCCACATCGCGGTGTGTTAAGGCATTAACAAAATTGAACTTCTATTAAAACGCGCCGAATGGGAGGGGCGTGTAACGCCTTGCAGGTGCTAATCGCGGAAGCCTCAGTAATGACGAATTACTTTACTCTACCGCTCCCAGAGGGCAACACCACCCCGCCCACCGGGAGAGTGGTAGATATAAAAGGCGCATTTGTAAAGCCTCTAGAGGCTGTGACCGTGGCGCAGTGGATAGCGTGCCCGGCATCTGCTGCTGCGGACCGAGCGGGCATGGGTTCAATGCCCGTTGACGCAACTTTTTTTCTTTGGCATCTGATCGTGTATATTTTTTCGACGTCATTTCCGTGACGGAAATACGTCACTGTAGTCTTGGTGGACACCGGCATAAAACACTTTCGTGTTAAAAGACTTCTTTAACATAAAAGTTTAGGCAACTTTCCATAGTTTTCACTGATGTGACTCCTTGCTGCACCAAGTCAATTACCTTTTTGATAAGTCTGCACTGACAGGCTGTGCATAGCCTGCACAACATGCGTCGACATCATGGTTGCAGTGGCTGTCTTATCACTCATGCTTACATAAAACCGCCTCATCCAGAAAATAGGTTTGTGAAGGAGATCGGCAAGCACGGAAGCCCATCGCCATCGGCTGGCCCACACCGACAAATCGCACTATGGCTACGCCCTGCGCGCTGCTGCTACGATCGTCGCTCGCGTAGAATCCTGAATAAACCCCCCGTAACAAGTGGTGGAGGTGCTGGGTAAGAAAATCTGGAACCACGCAACGGGAAACTGAAGCCCGCATCTACAATGACGGAAGGAGGACCAATGCAACACCAACAACCCGGTGCCGCGGTGACTACCGTGCTCTGCCTTGGCCCGTTCCCTCAACGCGAGCCACCAATCTTCAGCGGTGCAGAAGAGCAAGATGTGGTAGACTGGCTCGCTGAATACGAACGAGTGAGCGTTATAAACCGCTGGGACCGACGCAGGAAAGCTTAACTACCTGTCATTTTACTTGAGCGGTGTCGCAAGCGTGTGGCATCGAAACCACCTACGAGACCTCCCGACATGGGCTGCTTTCAAAACTCACGTGACGGAGGTATTCGGGCGCCCCGCCGTTCGCAAGCTTCGAGCTGAGCAACGTTTGCGTGCTCGTGCGCAGCAGAGCGGTGAGAATTTCACAAGCTACATAGAATGAATACGTACCAACTAGCTCAGCTCTCTGTTATTCTAAACAGAGAAGACGTTCTGGACCTATGTAACCGCGTTGATGTAGCAATGACCGATGCCGAGAAGATTCGGCATATCTTGAAAGGAATCGAAGACGATGGTTTTCAGATGCTGCTGGCGATAACCCATCAACAGTCTCTGACCTAGTCAGCCTTTGCCAAAGCTTCGATGAACTGCGCAAACAACGTGCAGCCACCCGCCAATCTCTGCCACCCGCCACTTCAATGTCCGGCTTGGCTGTTGCTCCCGATCATACGTCCCTGCTGCAACAGGTTAAGGATTTTGTTCGAGAAGAAGTTGCACGTCAGCTTTCGCTGATGCCGCTTGTTCACGGCCAGTCGAGTTTTCGATTGGCGCCCGCTCTCCAGAACATCATCAGAGATCACGTAGCCGATCAAGTTTCACCTTCTCTCCTTCAGGCTCCAACTGCTGCTCCCCTGACGTACGCTGAAGTCGCTTCGAGGCCTGTGCTACAAAGTTACGGCCTACGTCGCCCCGCACATGCGCCCGCCAGCTTACTGGCATTACTATATAATCAGCCACACTAAAAATCTTGCTTGAATAAGAGGAAGAAAACCTACTTTGTGTAGTTGATGCTGTTGGCAATGGCTCCTGTGCCCCCTGGGATGCTTGCTCTTGTGCTGGTGGAGACATATTGAGGGGCACTGGAAAAGAATGCTGTATATCACTATACAAAATTAAGCAGGGGGAATGGCATTGTGATTTATTTTTGGAAACCACCAACTTACGGGTCTTAGGCCTTGATGTCGACAGCTCTGGAGAGAAGTCGGAGAAATCTTGGTATTCTGAAAGTACACATCATTACATTATTCTATATCCGCTTTAGAAAAAACACATCACAGGAAATACACACTTTTAATCAAGTAAAAAAATGAAACTTGCCATCTATGGAAGCCTCTATGGAAGCAGCGAAAGGAAGCTTCGACACTTGTAACACATGTAATATTATTCGCGAAACCACGGCCGTTACAGAGTTCTGGCACACTGAAGCGCAAAAAAACACACAACGGACGGAAAACGAATGACGACGACGGAACACGATCTTAGAATAACAAAGAGCTGGGCTAGTTGGTAAGTATTCATTTTAAAAAGATAGGGCGTGCAAACAAGGACACAAGAGACAAGTCAGGACACCACAAACGCGTTTGTGGTGTCCTGACTTCTTTCTTGTGTCCGTGTTTGCACGCCCTATCTTTTTAGAAGGAACACGATCGTCGTCGTCGTTCGTGTTCCGTCCGTTGTGTGCTTTTTTGCGCTGCAGTGTGCCAGAAATATGTACCAACAAGCCCAACTCGACACTTCATCCGTTACAGGGTGGAAGTTACAAAATACTCATCAGGCAAAATTTGTTAAATAGTTTAGATTTCATAGTAATCGTGACACCATGGAAAAATGTAAGAGTTTCTGAAGAGTCTCGACGGTCCCAACACACACACACACACACACACACACACACACACACACACACACACACACACACACACACACACACACACACACACACACACACACACACACACACACACACACACACACACACACACACACACACACAATCCGCTACATTCTGGCGAGATGGGTCTCGGATATCAATATCGGTGGAGGGGTATGAGACCCCCTGAGACCCCATTAACTTTAAGCCCCCTTGACTTTAAGCACTGCTGATAATAATCTAAATGGTTAACACGATGTAATGATTCATGAAGAATACCAGAGCACTTAAACCTTCTCTTTTATCTAATGTGATTACCTTATGTTCAATAATCACCACTGCTCGCGCCCCTCGCGGATATAAAATCTCTTTAAAAAGTTGTGCTCGCTTATTAGAAGAAATGCTGCAAGCATAACCACTTTAAATTGCCTACGCGTCCTATTGCAATTCACGCGCAACAGACAATCCCTTTGTGTACAGTACACTGAAATCACAAACCAGACGTGTCGCGTGTGCAAGTTACACGGCAATGCAAAGCTCACACCGAATAATATGTGGTTTATGTATTCGTCAATATAGCAATCATATGCAGCTTTTCTAGACACCAGCGGTCTAGTTCGCGTGAACGCCACCACGTGGCGTATCGACCTTAAAGAATTCAAAAGTCCCGCCAAGACGTATGCAGTGACGCGGCACTAAATAAAAGAGAATCAAAAGAAACGGTACACACGCCCCGAGACCGTCGCTTCACTTCAGTGCGCAGAAAAGAGAGTGCTGTGTGTCGGCGTTATCTCGACGGTGACGACTGGCAATGACGCGGCAGTTTTCCTAGACGTACCGTGCCAAATGTCTGGCCGTTATAGACGCACCACGATGCATAAAGAGAATCGCGTTTTTCAAAACACGGAAGTGTTTTATGCTGGGGTCCACCAAGTACTTCCGTCACGGTTATGACGTTGATGAAATGGACGCCAACGGGTGAGAAAGAAAAAACCAAGAAAAAGATCCGCCGCTGGGAATCGAACCCACGACCTTGCGGCCGCGACGGTAAGCGCCCGACGCTCTACCGACTAAGCCAACTTGGGAGATAACGGACACTCCACGAACGCGCCTTATATCTTTCACACATCCTCTTTCGCACGGTGCTCTGTCGGCGGTGTAGGTAAGCGGGACGGAGCGGGGCGGTGGCGCCGTCTGTGAGATGTGAAAAGAAGTAACGCGTCACGATCGACACTTACTAGCGCTTACTCCGAGATTGTGCACGATATCGGAGGTCATGGTTAAAGCGTCTCGATACCAGCGAGGGCAGGGGCGTAGCCAGAAATTTTTTTCGGGGGTGGGGGGGGGGGGGGTTCAACCATACTTTATGTATGTTCGTGCGTGCGTTTGTATGTGTGCATGTAAATATACACAAGCAAAACTGAAAAATTTCGGGGGGGTTTGGACCCCCCCCCCCCCTTGGCTACGCCCCTGAGCGAGGGACACTGGCTGCGCTGGCTTCGCCGAGGCACACTAGACGCAGTTACGTTCTTTGCATTTCGCTTCGTGTCAGCGTGCGCCGTCTCATCGGAGTAGTGCAAGTTCCACATGCACCAACGGGATTTCTCCGCCGCCGACTGCTTCGATTGCGAGAGCACCGACTAACGAAACTGCTGCAATACCCGTTGACAAAAGGACACGATTTCGACGGGCGAATGTCGTGCCTTGGTGGAGCGAGACAGCGGCCAGCGGGACGCACGCGTTTGCGGCTCATGCTACGAACCTCTGCCACCCGTGTTGCTGAAGCGCAGTGTGGTAGTGTATGCATGAACATAGGCGTCGGTAACCCATAGGCGCACACAGTGCCGCTTGTACCCTTAATTGACGACGTTGTAAAGGAGTGCATATCGGGTGCCAGTGTTGATTATGAGCTTGTTCATGTCATCTTCACGCGCGATTCACGATTCGCTGATTCCAAATATATGTTCACAACTTCAGTTACCACAACGGTTTGATCATGGGCGTTAGTCGTCGCGATGGAGACATGCCACTAGGCGCCAACATGGGTGCATCCACGTCAAACGCTGCTATAGCTGCCAAACACCAAAATACATTGTAGAAGCTCTCATATATCACTACACGATAAGCACAACCTCTGTGAAGACACGTTTCACTTTCATGTTATACCGATTCCTATGACGGAGGGATCAGCCATGTTTTAGGGGCGAAGCTCCTTAAAGCGGCACCCGTTCGTCCCTCGTAGTTGGCGTAGTCGTATAGCGTAACCAGTCGTAACGCTAGTACCAGATCTTGACCTCCAACGTGGTGCCGGTGGGAGATTTTTCCTGTGCGTTGTTGAACAATAAAAAATTCGCAGCGTGCGCGTTAACTAAAAGCCGAATTCTTCTGTCTCTCATTCCCCATTAGCAGCCATTGGCATGTTCCAGTAGGAAACGTTAGTAGAAGTAGAAGTGTAAGTGTTAGCTAAAAGCCGACTTCTGTCTCTCATTCCCATTGCAGCCATTGTTTACCTCCAAGGTAGTGCCTGGTGAGATTTCTCCTGTGTGTGATTAAACAATAAAAATTTTGTTCAAAACGCCGTTGATTGATGAAATAAACCAACGAAAGACGCCAGATATTTTCTAAAAGCAAAACGAAAGAACGCCAGATGTTTCTAAAGCAAAACGAAAAGACGCCAGCTGCTTAACGAAAGACGCCAGATGTTTTCTAAAGCAATGGTTTTCTAAACAGTGAAAATTCACAGCGTACATGTAAAATTAAAGTGAGCTGCAAGTCGTCATAACTCATCGAACCTTTAGTATAATCGCGCCCGATCTCACGTCGGTGATGATGTACTGGGCAGAATTCACGGAAGATTCACGGTTTACCGATGAACCTCCGCAGCTTCGCCCACTCATCATCATTCACTCCGTGGATATGCTGTGATTTTTATTTGTTGTTTGTTTAGTTTCTTGCGCTGGGGCCGTACCGGTGAGCTTTTGGAGAAGCATGCTGCTTTCCGAGTTTCTTTTTGAGCTAGCGGGAACCATTATGTTCGGGTACGAACAGGATATTGTGGTTGCATAATAACAAAATTTACTTTGGTGCTCGTTCGCTCCTTGCGTTACCTCAAATTAAAACTAGATAAGTTTGAGAACGCTACGAATGACAGTAAAAAAAACGAAGATAAAGATAGTGTTTATTGGTTTTCATTTAGTTCTTATCGAAATGTGGCTGCCACCGCAAGCTTGGCGCCGTTGAAGCGGGTGTGCAAAAATGATAGCGTCGTTGAAAGATGATCTTGTACACCGGAAAATGTGCACTTGGTTAGTTTTTTGTTAGGAATGATTGTATAATAGAATACATACGACCGACGCGTTGTGCAATAACCTCTAGATCTGCCGTCTATACCGCGGAAAAAAGGCACCTATCTAACCTATTATATTTCTTCTTTTTCTTTTTTTTTTTCCACAGTCGACTAACTGATATGCTGGAGGTGATTGTCTTGAATCCTGTTCGCGCAGGTACACCAACAGGTTACTCTAATGGCCTGGAAGCTGTCGTGAAGCTCTCTATTCATGTGCTGTAAGCGCAGTCTCTTTCAACTTTGCACTTCAGCAAGCACAAAGTCGATCATGAGTCACCTACTGGCCCAATCGTCCAGTTTGATCAGCACAAAGAGTTTCAGAAAAGCGAATTTTGGCGTTTTTGCGCTGACAACAATGATTGTTAATGAAACATAATATAGTAACTGTTCGTACAATCTCTGAAAAGCACTTCTTTATTTTGTATCACTCCTAATGTAGAATACAAAATGCATTTGACTTGCTCACCAGTCAGGACACAGCAGGGAAAAGCGAACCCTCACAGCAGAGAAAAGCGAAGACATCGCTTGCCGAAGGCATTGATATACGATCAACATCTATCTGATCTGAACAACATTTCTGATGTGAATATTTTTCAGCCTGAAACTAGGAAGGAACCTTCACAAGAATGTGTCCAGCACCACTACGAATTCGCGTTCCATACCCAGACAACCGACCTCACCGAGCGAACTAATCCAAGTACTCAGGGAAGACTCGCTTCGTATAATGCAGTAGAGCAGAAAGGAGAGGACGAATGGGACGCCCGCTTTCCGGCAGCTGGCATTGCAGTTAATACTTCGCTGCAGACGTCTACTGGTGTGAGGCCGTATATAGACGTGTATGAAAAGCTGCCCAAGTTGAAATCCATTCTCAGTCTATATACTCCTGTTAGCGTCACATTTATGTACACGTTAAAGAACCCCAGATGATTAAAAATTTCGGAAGCCCTCCACTACGGCGTCCCTGAAAATCATGCCGTGATTTTGGGAAGGTAAACACCAAGAATTATTGTTGCTCTTAGCCCCACATTTTATGACAGCCGCAGCGCGTGACAGCCGTAACAGTCTGCCAGAAGATCAAAGTTGCGGCGATGAAATAAGCCAGACAAGCGCAAAAAAACAAACAAAAGACAGGCGCTCCTATGACTGCTGCCGCCTACTTGCCCCGGCATACAACATCGCAGACGCGTTGTGGGTGCGAAAGGGAGGCAGCTGACCGGGCAGGAAACTACTCGTGAAGTTCGAGGGTGCCACTCCCAACGTTACTAGAACAAACTCAGATTCAAAGCTCCGCATCTCCGCCAGCGGAGGAGGGTGGTCCGAACGTCGGTCGCGAGAACTAGCGGCGCTGCAGTTCCGTCTTGCGCCACTATCGGCGCGTCGTCTGCTGCCACGGCATAACGCTGCGGTCCGCCGCGCAGTTGCGCAACTTTCTTATTGTACTAGTTAGGTGGATACTTAGGTGGATATGCATAACGTCGTCTGTATGCCTTGGCCCGCGTGCGTTGTTCATTGATTGGCTAAGAATCGATGTTCGGTTTATATTGCCACGGCCACTTCTTTTATTTTGATGTATTCGGGTTTGACCAGCAAGGACGGTTATCAACGCTCGACGCTGTCCGCGAAACAGTGTTCGAGAAGCTTCGCGACTGTAATCGATCGTTTTGTTAAGATTGCGCGCTGCACGCGAATGTTCCAGCTTTGTCGAGAGATAACGCCGCCACCAGCGATATCGCTGGAAAGTTCGATAGCGCCTGTATAAAAGCCGACGCGCTTTACCGCTTGTCAGTTGATCGACGGTCGACGCTCTGTTCACCGCTATCAGTGTATTGCTGTAGGTTGACTTTCAGTTTCCCAGCCACAAGTTCAACCAAATAAAGAGTTTCATCTCGGACCTGCTGACTGCTGCCTTCGTCGACGTCACGACCCTTTGACAATATTTGAGCTGTCTACATTGCGCTTAACTTCCAAGCATAGGAGTTTCTACGCGAATGAGGGTTTTCAGCGTAATTTTTATAACTACCACCACAATTTTAGCCGCTGCCGTCTTATCTAGACCAAGAACAACCCAACACGTTTGTAAAAGCCTTTATAGTGTACAAAGTAGCGTACTTACTCCAGATACAAAACGTTCTAGAAAAACAGTGCTCATGTTGTCTACAATTTATTGAAAAAAACTTTCTCGAAAAACATCACCAATGCTTTGCAATGTTTACAAGACACGTTTTCGCGACGGTTAAAGGGATACTGACCCAAAATCGGCAAATTTTACGAGAACTCGGTAAATGAAATCTCAGTGTGCGAATACATCGAACAGATGTCGTCTCTGAGCAATTTTTTCAGCGGATAGTTGTATTTTCGGTGTCTCATCTTTCTACGTCGCATACTTCTACGGTGCCTTAAACAATTCGAACAGATCGGCCGTGTTGTGAGCATCGAGCAGTTATTCGCACGTACTCTGTCGCTAGAAGAGTCGTCAGTATTCAACTTCAGTTTTTCAACTTCGCCCTCAAGAGCTCGGAATATCAGCATCAACTTTGGGCTGTCCAGAGAGCCTGCGATGCGGCGGTTAGGCTAGGTCTAACTGTCCCCACGTGGGAGAGGCCCGCGGTGTCACCCTAAGGGGTGGCACTTCTCCGGATCTTTAAATAAAGTTCTCCGTACCGTACCGTACCGAGCAGATGTTCCATTCCCGCAACTTTACACTGTACGACAGCCGTTTGCGTTTCGTGCTGTAGCCGTTCACTACGCAGTTAAACTGCTCGTCAACTACAATTATCTTTTGCACAATAAGTCTCCGTTCCCGAAGCAAAGTGTGGGATTGGGCTAGTTGGTATTCCATTATTAAACTGCCCAGCGCAAAAAATTTGACACGGTACACATAGAAAAGACGAGGACCAGCGCTGGTCCTCGTCTTTTCTATGTGTACCGTGTCAAATTTTTCCGCTGAGCAGCCCGTTCCCGAGCCGGCGAGTGTAAAATATTCCGCACATCTTGTTCAATACCTCGTCGTAAAATCTCTCGAAAATCCACTGCTTTGAAGGCATAACGACAGCTGACAACTGATCGAATGTCAGTGTGATGCAACCAGTGGGAGGTTACTCCGTATACCTCCCATAGGACGCCTAAATTCATGACGTCAGCGCTGGCAGCGCCAAACGACCCTTCAGTTAATGTCCTGGCGGCTGGGATTCAGAGACTCGAACGGCAGAATGGCGGCGCACACGGTATGCGTCGTCATGGCAACACTAACACCAGCCGCGCCTCCTCCCCTAGCTCCCTCGCGCGCGCCGGTTTTTTTTTTCTTTTTGTTTTGTTTGCGTGCGCAGGCTCCCTCTCCCTTTCTTTTGTGACCACCTCGTCCGCGTGCTGCGCCGTGCAGCGCGCCGGGCGCTTTTATTTTTCATCCGCTGCGCGTACTGCGGTGCGCGTTCGTTGCGCGTTTGAATGTGCGCAATTTGCAATCAGGCATTCTGCAAACACTGCAGTCGTGCAGCATGTGCCAGAACACAAAAGAATAAAATGCACTCACAACACAAAATATCTTTGGTCTCGTTTTATTGTCCTCGTTTCCGATAATCAATATTTTCATCAAATGTGGTGTGATACAGGCTCAGGAGATTAACATACACGTGTTCATGATCACTAAACAACACGAAAGTTCTCGGCAAAGTTAAGAACTTAAAGAACAGTGGAATAAAAAACAGAACACTAGGGCACATATTCAAAAACACAATTTTTATACTGACAAAAGTGCATAACAGCTTCTGATATATGAGCACGATATTGCACAAAATTATCATAACTAACAAAATTGAACATTCCTGGAATGCAAAAACAATGAAAGCAGTTGAAATACCTAAAAATAGAATAATAATGTAAAGATCATTTTAAAGATGTCAAAATGAACTCCACATATAACACAACTAGTATTGGCCGCAATTTATTGACTACAATTCCAAAAAACGTTGATTTTCATATAACAAGTGATGATAAACGCGGAGAAAATGAACGGCTGATATCGGATGATTCATGGCACCTCTTCTGGAAGTGCGCCGATTCTGCAATTCTTCAGCTTTTCTCTGGGCGCACCGATCAGCTGTGTTGCGTTCCGAAATACACCCCGAAGAAAAGGGCAAGTTTCAGTTAGATAAAGAGCGCCGTCGACTCGTGCAAAAGTGAACTCGTTTGTTCGTTTCAGAGCAGCGCAAGTTTCATACATCTACCTAATGTCTCACAAACGTGGTTATAGGCGATGGCGAGTAATTAACCGGAGACAAATGCAAAGCACACACTCAAGAACGCGGTTCTGTGAGAGTTGTAAACCTGTAACTATAGTTACGTCGCATGGGCTTCATGTCCGCTGCTTGTTCGAATAACGATTTAAACGCAGCATCGTGCCCTTTTCAAATCAGTCATTTCTGAAAACATTAACAGAAGCCCCACTGCAGAGAACAGCTACTCGGTATGGACGTGAATTCAAATTGACACAATGAAAACCGCGACTCAAAGGGCACGCTCACCTGTCGTTATTTTGGGGGCCGGCACATATATTCCGGGACTTGTTCTGGAAGTATTCGCGCAACAAAGCACTATGCACGAACAGCGCGAGTCGTAAAACATCGCATCAGACAAGCACAGAGCGAGCGAGCACCATAAAACGGACGAGCGACGACGGCTAACACATGCCTTACCAACGCTAGACACGAAACTTTCTAACGGATTTCAAAGTCGGCGGCGCCAGCAAGGCGGCGGAAAGCGCGCCTCCCGCAGGAAAGGGAATTGATCCCACCAGAGAGGGGGTTGAAGAGAGTTGGGAGGAAAGAGGCGTAACGCCGATTTTAACTCTGATCCCTGTCAATGGATGGCGCCTCAATTTGCCATACCGGTCACGTGGGTTTCTTTCACTAGCCTGATGCAACTCTCAGTCTCGGTAGCGTATGTAGGTAATCGCCTGCCTTTCGTTTTGCTATGCTATTTCTGGCGGCTCCTCCAAATTGGGCACTGGGCTTTCGCGGGACGCCGTGCGTTTTGGGGGGGATTTGCACCTAAACCCCGAACATTTTGGCTTTGAAATGTGGTGTGGAACTGCTAGGAACAAGCGCGGCACGGCACCTGGCGCGAGTTCCCACTTTCCACGTGGGATCAAAACTTCTTGTCCCGCAACGACACGACGATAGTGCTTTACAATGCCGTCACTCTCAAAATGAACGTCACACACCTTGCATTTCGCAGTAAGCTTTCTATCTTTGCGATGCAAAGCTTGAACGGCGTAGGGTCTTTTGCAGGTCCGAAGTGTCGTGAAGCGGAGTCGTCGTTGCGGTGGCCGCTCTTGCAGCCCGGCGCAAAGCAAGTCGGCATACCGCACTGTCAATCTGTTCGCCCTCGTTACGCTTCGTACATCATGCACGTGTCTTCGTGCAAGACGCTAAGCCTGGTCAAGAACAGTCGCAAAAATGACGAGCTAACAAAGCGCAGACGACGCTGTAACCCACGTGCGGCTCGTACATCGGCGGCGCCGATCACAACAAGCGCCAGCGCGGGAGCCAGACGTGACTGCAGCGCCACTAGTTCTCACGACCGCCACGCGGACCGCCTCTCCGGCGGAGCTTTTAAACTGAGTTTGTTCTAGTAACGTTGGCCACTCCTGTGTCATTAGATATCTGGTTTTTCGTCAGTTCTGTCACTCTCTCTCTCCTTCTTCACTCTCGCTCTCTCTCTCTCACACACACACACACACACACACACACACACACACACACACACACACACACACACACACACATATATATATATATATATATATATATATATATATATGTATATATCCTTGCTATCGAGTTCAGTTGAAGTTTGCGCCTGTCCGTGTCTTTCTCGCCATTCGTCGAAAAATATTTGCGCAAGTAGTAGTAAAGTTCGGGGGACTCTTCCGATCTTTGGTGCGATCTTGTACGCGTTACAAAATAACCACGGAGGCGTGGCATTACATCCGGCCGCACGTGACCGCACATGCCGCACGCGAATGGCCCATTTGAACCGCGACAGACGTCACGACTCTGCATTGACGAATCGCGTGCGGTCACGTGCGGCTGGTTGTCATGCCACGCCTCCGTGTTTATTTTGTAACGCGTACAAGATCGCACCACATATGGACAGGAAGAGTCCCCTGAATGTCATATCTGGCGCGTAGTATCTTGGATCCAAGCTCTGGACAAGGCAGGCGGACAGGAAATCACTTCGCAGTGCATGTAGAAAAGTGTGCGCCATCCGAACTTCACTACGCACGCACGCACTCACACTACGAATTTATATATATATATATATATATATATATATATATATATATATATATATATATATATATATATATATATATATATATATATATATATATATATATATATATATATATATACGCCGTGAAACAGACACGCGTACGAATCGATTTATTGCCATTTCGGCCGCGGGATTATTGACGTTTCGCCCGCGATGATGAAGGCCGGATTCTGATGGAGGCCAGACCCGCGGCCGAAACGTCAATAAATCGATTCGTACGCGTGTTGTTTCACTGCGTACATTTTTCCCGACACACACATATATCTATATATATATATATATATATATATATATATATATATATATATATATATATATATATATATATATATATTTGCAACGGGTATAAGCCAGGCAAGGAGGAGAGGAAGAAGACGTGAGTCGGTGCAGTCAGCCGACGCCATCATTACCCGACCATCAACCTCTCCTGTAAATAACCATACTGAAACCTTAACCGCAACAGTTTTCTGGTGGCACTGCTAGGTAGTACGACCAAGACGACGGAGCCGCTACCGCTAGGTGTAAGTCGAAGGCGACGCCTCGTTCGACTGCCTCCAACACTACCGGAGATCCCGATGTCCAACAACGGCGACCCACAGTCATCTTCGACTCCTCCGTCACGGACAACCAGTGCCTGGATGCGTCAGATGTAGCCATGGCCTTTCTCAAGAAAACCCGGCGAGAAAGTGGAGAAATGGCTCACCCATTACAAGCGTGTGAGCAATTGGAACAGCTGCAATCCCACGGCTCAGCTAGAGTATGTCTCTTGCTCACAGACACTGCACTGTTGTGGTTCGAAATCCGCGAAGAATGACTAATGACCTGAGATCCCTTCGCTTCTGAAATCATAGAGTGCTTCGGAGATTTGAGCACGAAAAGAAAGCGGGCAGTGCAGACATTGCTTCAGCGTGCTCAATTGCTAGATAAGACCTGTACTACGTACATAGAGGTGGTCCTCAAGTTGTGCAAGTCGGTGAATCATCAAATGTCCGAAGAGGACAAAGTTGGGCGCCTTCTGAGAGGCGTTTCCGAGGATGTGTACAACTACTTCATCGGCAAGGACAGTCTCGCTTTGGCCGCTGACGCCATCAAGCATTGCCGCACATTTGAGACGTTGAAGCTACGCCGTATCACGCCAAAGTTCGCCCGGTTAGCTAACGTGGCAATTATTGCGTGCGTCGAAGACAGCTGCACTTTCCAGTTTGAACTTACGGCAACAGTACGGCGAATTGTCCGCAATGAACTCGAACGACACAACAAATCAGTGAACGCCGAACAGCTCGGTTGCGATTATAGCTCCCACAACCGACCTCATGAACCTGCATTCGCTGTATCCTCGCTGTCGGCCATGTCCGGCGTTGCACACTGACGTGTCGATGAGCAGCGACAGCACCGACGTTCCTTTCCCGATGACATGACGCACGCCCAACGCGCTCGTAGGGATACGACCACGAATTGGATCATACCCGTTGCAATATATATATATATATATATATATATATATATATATATATATATATATATATATATATATATATATATATATATATATATATACCGAAATGCAATTATACATGCGTCTATCGTAATCTGGAGCAGAGATGGTGGTAAGACTGATTTTATGGGGAAATTTATTTGAATGTTACGCCATCATTGCAGAAACAAGCTCAAGCACGAAAATGAAATTTTGAAAATTGTACACCAGTTTTCCTTGCGTAAATTCTTCAATTGTACTGTTTATTTGTCAAATAATCATAATGGAATGGTACTGAAGAATGGAACAAAAAGAGGAAGATGGTGAAAAATGCTTAAATTCGGTACAATAAAAGCAAGGATGGTCCTTCACGCAATGATCGATACGCGCATTGGGCAACGGACACCGGCCATTGAAAGAAAGCCAGCGTAACTTTTCTATGTCAGAGTGGTACTACATGGACAGCACGTTCGACAAGCCTTGCTTGGGTCGAAGCACCTTCCGATGCCGTAGGAAACAACTAAGCCCTAGCCTGACAACTAATGGACCGTAAGACGATAGATATCCTACCTTCACGTTCTATCTGCGGAAAATCGTTCATTCAAAACGGTGCAAAAGCGTGATTATTTACTTGTAATAAAACAGGAAAATTTGTTTCTCGAAGACATCTGTCAGGCGCTCCATCTTAGTTTCAAATGCCTTAGGCATATAGGCAGACGGGAAACGCTCAGTTTTTGAGAAACTGGAAATCAAATCAACTGCACCATGTCCTTTAGTGTGAACAACTATACTCACACTGAAAGTCATGGAGGTTAAACGCAATTGGAAAAGGTCTCTCCTTGCAGCTGTTTGTATAGGAACTTGTCGAAGAAGCAGACATGAAGCTTATATATATATATATATATATATATATATATATATATATATATATATATATATATATATATTACGCGCACAGGATAGACTCAATGGGGGTGTTTAATGAGCACAGGGGCACAAAAGACCGCGGTGGTCTCCGGAGCAGCGTGTATATATATATATATATATATATATATATATATATATATATAATATATATATATATATATATATATATATATATATATATATACTTATTCATTTATTTATCCTACAGCGGGCTTACGATGCGGGTCTGTTAGTCGACATATCCTGTCCAGTTTTTCGGGCGCAGAAAACAGTTCCAAACAGCAGAAGAAGTTCCAAAAACCATCGTCATCCCCTCGTGGACTGTGTTCAAGAGGTAGTATACGAGCTCCCGTTGACCTGTGGAAATAAGTACATAGGTCAGACGGGAAGATGCCTTAACGACCGACTTCGCGAGCATAGGTTAAACGTTACTAACAAGAATAATTACGGTCGCTTGTCTGTGCGTTGTTTGGAGTGCGGTTGCGCACCATTGTATGCTTCATGCACTGTTCTGGCGAAGCACAAAGATAAAGATGTGCGGGAGATTATTGAAACTCAAGCTATCTCTCGCAATAGTGACACGTGTGTGAGTGCACCGTCAATTGATCTTTTGGATAGGGAGAGGGCCTTTCTGGTTGGCTAGAGTGTAGAATGAGGTGGCGCACTGTGCATGGATAAATAGATTGCTGTTTCCTGGAAATAAAAGTGATGCAGCACAAGCGCGCTGTCACACTGTAACTATTTGTGCTCGTATTCGGCACAAATTGACGCTTACTTAAAGCGCTAGATAATGCCTTAAATCGCGAACTCCTTTTATGGCGCTGGAACTTGAAGTTAGCGCATTGTGGTGTCGTCTCTCCTTCGTCCTTGTCTGCTAGCGCTGAAGATGGTTTCTAATTCAGTATACCAACAAGCTCAAAAAATGGCAATTTCATTCGCTCAGTTGTACATTGCTGCTGACATGGGTACCTGTTCTGGGAAATTCAGCAGTAAAGACAACACGCATGTGTCTATGCCTGAGGTTCCCTCTAAGTGATTACTCTTTCAACGGCGTGAAGTGGCGTTGCGGCAACAAATCCATTGTGTCATCGGCTAATATTCCCGATAAAATTACCTATGCTGATCAGGAAAGCAGCGTACACTAAAGAACGTGTTGAAAGGGTGTCGTTTCGCCTCACAAAAATAGTCCTGATATCTTTTATGCCTCTCGATTGTATTATTGCCGCGCGCCCAGCACTCCCAGGTCACGAATGGCATGCATGTTATAAGCGTGAGACAGCATTCTTCATACGAAAGTGGCGAGCGCCGAGAATTCAATAAAGGAAATGCAAGCCAGCAGCAAAGCAGCCGGTGGAAGATCACTCCGTCGTTGCTACGGCAACGGTTCGCGGCCGCGCTTTGTCGCGTTTCCGCGTCTGCTTGCCTACCGTTTCGCCGTCTGTTCCGCGCACACCGGCCCCGCCGACGTCGCCGGCGGCCTGCGCCACTCAACAGAAGGGGGAGGGGGGGGGGGACGTGCACTTGCAGGAGGCCTTGACAGTTTGAGAAAAACACCTATGCTCATTATTCATGTCGCTAAAACACCCCCTCCACCAAACTTTTGGGAGGGGAGCTAGGGGTTATGCCCCTGCGGTATACCCCCTAGATTCGGGCCTGGCCTCTGGACTCCTAGGGGCCCCGGTCGGTCTACGAATCTTCTTCCGAAGTACCAGGGCCCGTACCGTCTGGTCTAGCAAGCCTCGTACTTGATCTAAGCCGTCAAGTCGCTTGAGACTTATTGCAATCAAACAATGTCGTGACATGAGATTGTGCATATGGATCTGCTAAAGCCTTACTGTCACTGTGCATCTGTCCATAATTAGCCAGGATGGCTCTTTTTCGGAGGGGAAGTAAATGTAATGCAAAAGGGCAGCACTACTTGCAGAAGGAGAGAACGCTGCTCCCGTAGAAATAAGGCGACCATTCGACAATACAAGCTTCGCGTTGTTCTACAATTGCTGGTTACGTTTCTGCGTCTGTCTCTAACAGTAGAGTACTTCTTTAAAACGCTTCATTATATTATCAATGGCTGCCCTCATGCTTGCCTTGGTTTCATTGTGTATTGCCTTCTTATGGTTGAGGTTAACTAAAATGGTGCCCAGTGGTTCCTTTTCACCGTTATTAAGTAATGGGTTGCGTGGTAATAAATAACAAAACATGACAAGTTTACTTGCGCCATTTACAGAAGCGAAACGGAAACTGCAGTAAATATCTGGGGTACAATGCTCCAGCGAGAAAACAAGCAACTAAATCTTCGGCAGTGTTGCACTAGTAATAATAATTGCTGGAGTTCTATGTGTCAAAACCACATTATGTTTATGAGGCGTGCCGTACACGAGGGCTGCGGAGATTTTGACTGCTTCGGCTTTGTTAAAGGAGCACTGACACAAAATTTCGAAGGCGAGATAATGAGTTAAATAGATGTATGCGGAGCCGTACACAACGTCTACGAAATATCAAGGGCCAATATAGCCTAGAACATATCTAAAATCAATTTTAAAGTGCATGCCGCGCGACTGAGCGAGATGCGAGGGCTTCGCGACGCCGACATCAACGCGGGGGGTGTGTAAACAAACCTACGTCACGAGTTTGTGTTGGCTGGTGGCTGGTTGTGCCCTTGCGCTTGTGCCGTGCTACCTGCCATTTCTTCCTCCGTGCCTGCGGCTTGGCGTGTTCTAGTTGTGTTCTCTTCCGCTGTTCGCTCGTCGTGCCCGTTGGCAGATGTTATGGCCCGCTCACGCTAGCGGCAAGCCTGCCGCAACGGCGCGGTGCCGCAGAACATCGGCCGTCGCCGCACGCGCGAGAGCTGTCCAACTTGCACGGCAAGCTTCGCCGGCGAGGCATTCGCGCCTCCGAAAAACATGGCAGCACTGCCAAAAGCGGTTCTCATCCACTTCGAATCTATCAAGTGGCCGCCGTGCGCTCTGTAACGTGTAAGTTCCGAACTGATGCTTCCATTTGCTTTAGGTTCATGTTCTTAAGCTTCGACAGCAATGTATTCGTCCCAATTCCGCGCCGTTTTTGAGAGCCATAGTCAAATAATCGATGCTGTAAGCTTAGCGAGTCGAGATGGCTGCTTCCGAATACTCGGAGGACATAGATTACGCGTTTGTTAGTTGTTTCTAATCCTCCATAGCTGGCGCCACTTCACCTGGTTCGGCGCCCACCGCACTCACGCTCGCGCGTCGCCTACGTCACAATTTTGCGTGTTGACGTGGCCAGCTGTGGCTACCCGTCCTCCGGAAGTAGTGCTGCCCAGCTCGGTGCTTTGAAACCGAAACTGCGACTGGGCGCTCTAAAAATGTCTCTAAATAAATAACCGTCGCGCACTCGCGCAAACGAGGTTTGCAGCCGTGATAAGTGGATCATAAGCTATCTATTGCAACAAAAAAAACAAGGTGCAAAATTTTTGTGTCAGTGCTCCTTTAACGTGCATCTAAAACCAAGTTCGCCTCATTCGAAAAAATGCTGGAGCCGCCGTCAAACCTGTGCCCTTTGGGTCAGCAGCCGAGCACCGTAACCGCTGTACCACCGCGGCAAACATAAGGAATTCTGAGAGATACCAAAAAAAAAAAAAGAAGAAAACCGCATTGCGACTGGAACCCGCGATTACGCGCGAACAGCCAGCACAGTCGATCAACCGATTCAGCCACAGCTTGCGGCGGCTGGCACGTGATACGACAGGTATTATAAAGATAATACGGACAAACGCTCCTTGCAAGTATCCCCACCTTCCAAATAGCAGGAACGAAATGCAGAATTGAAAACAGCTGCTTTCTGTTTGCAAAAATGCACTGTAGATCATAATTCGATGTTTGACAGCGTAAGGAACGAGGACAATATCGGAAGACAGCGCTGAACTTACAACTGGCTATATTTTCAAGCTTCCAGCAATATATACGCGCTTTTCACAAGGAAAGAAAAAAGAATACAGCAAATGAAGCATATAAAAATCATAGAAGCCCAAGAAATTTTTAAACGTCATAAAAAGGTGCATGAGTGTAGCTTCGCTTGCTCTTTCGAGCAACGAAAGGGAATTTCTCGTGATCGTAAAATATATGTGATATCGATGTAGGGTTGTTGTTTCCTGTGACTGCAATTTTTTGTACGCCAGGCCTGCAATTGTCGCCTGACTAAAATCACGTAACATCGCACATCTACTTACGTGACTACAATCACGTTACAACACGTAACAACTAGTCACGTGACTAAAATCATCTAAGATCATGTAATTATTCACGCGACTAAAATCCCGTAACGTCACGTAACTACTTATGTGACATATTTCCACCAAAAACTTCGGAACAAACGGGTGGCGCGGAGCAACCTCAGCGTGTCTGCACTGGACTCTAATAAAGTTGTACTTTCCCTCTAGGTGACTAAAATCCCATCACGTAACTACCAGTGACGCGACATGTCCCCTACAGAACCACGTAACAAGTGCGTAGTGTGGGGAACCGACCGAAACCTGAGAAGAATAGAATATCCAAGTCTAGGCACATCCTACACTCACGAAAAAGATCGAGTAAAAAGGGCGCCTTTTTGTCCCACAACAATAATCGTCATCTGGCTTGCTTGCATTTCCTTTCTTGAAAACTCGGCGCTGGCCACTTTCCTACCAAGAATGGAGGAGGAGGAGGAGAAGAAAAACGGAAAGACAGGGAGGTTACCCAGTTCTCAGGCCGGCTGCCAAGAACGTTATGTCCCGCTGATAGTGCACATGCCGTTCGTGACCAGAAAATGCAGGGCGCGCGGCGATAACGCAAGTCGAGTGTACTAGAACAGAGGAGTGCCCGGAACGAGCTTCGAAAAGTGAAGCCCAAACAGGGTCAATCCGCTTGAAGCGCTGCGATCGGTAGTCTACAATGTGTCGTCGTTTAAGAGATGCGCGCGGCTCCGCCAGAATGGTGCAGGGGTAGAATGCCCGCTTCCCACTCAAAAGGCCCGGGTTCGAATCGCTGCTGCAGATGGTGGGTTTTTATTCTTAGTGTCACCTTTTCTAGCTGTATTGGTTTTCCTTTGTTTCTTAAAACTAGCTTAAGTTGCTACGTGTTGGTTCAAAAAGTAACGCAAAATGTGAAGTAAAACAGAAGAAGTTTGAGAGCGAGCGCAGTTATTTGCAGCGCCACCGCCCGGGATTGAACAAAAAACGTAAAGTATGCCTCAAAGATTTTCGCGGAGACGAGACTCGAAACAAGATTTCACATTTTACGTTACTTTTTGTACTAATGCGTAGCAACAGAAACTAGTTTTACGAAAGAAAGTAAAAAACCAACACAGCTATAATAGGTGACACTAAGAATAAAAACCCACCACCTACAGCTGCGATTCGAACCTGGGCCTTTTGAGTGGGAAGCGGGTATTCTACCCCTGCACCACTTTGCCGGAGCCGCGCGCAACTCTTAAACGACGACATATTGCAGACTACCGATCGCAGCGCTGCAGGTGGATCGTCCCTGTTTGGGCTTCACTTTCTGTACAATGGTGCTGCGGCCGTTCCGAGCACTCCCCTGTTCTAGTACACTCTAACGCAAGGAAAGGGAGGCAGAATAATTGACGATCATTGTTGTAGGACAAAATGATGCCCCTTTTACTCCATCTATTCTGTTAGTGTAGTACTATACTAGCAAAAACTTTGCACCTCTAGCAATAGCTTGGTATTACTAGCAAAACCTTAGAAGAAGCTAGGTCGAACACTAGCTCCGCTGTCGGTTGCAGCCTTGCGCAACCAGTACATGCTATGCACATTTTTATTTATAGATGTTTAAAATGGCATCTCACTGCGGTACGTTGAGGTGGGCTGCGAGTGCGTGCGAAAAGCTGCTGAATCACAGGATTTTCGTTTTGTAACTGGCAGCACCAGTCCCTGGACTTACCCAAAGCTTTGATTCACACACGTCATATCACACGGACCTATCCGATGCAGCGCACAGTGCTTTGTGATGTTAAAGGAGAAGGCATACTGGTCTTTTTCTGTTCACGTAGGACGATAGATATGACAAGAGATGAATAAAAATCCCAGCTCCACCGCAGGGCGATGCAATGAGTGCGATAACAACAAATGAAATAAGGCTGGCAGCTAACTCTTCTAGATCCTGCAGTCTCGCGTAACTCTACGAAATGTTGCTGTAACAGAACACAGCCACTTCGGGTCGGAAAGGAAATTTCGCACAGTCTCTTCGCGTTGAGAGACCAGCATGTAGAAGGGTATATGAGCCGTCCGCTGATGTCTGTCGAGATAGCGATTTCGATTTCTTTGAAGTAAGGGCGAAATCATTGCACTGCTGTTGAAAAAAACAACAACAAATGATGTTTGCTATTCTTTGCTTGGCTTAATTATCTGTGGGTTTCATTAGTTGTGTCTAACAAAGAAAACAACCCCTCGAACAATTCCCCTTCTTTTGTTAAGATTACGACAGACACTTGCATTAGCCCTAAAGTAAAAAGCAACTGCAAAAACGTTTATCTTTATCATTTCATTACTATATGCCACGCCTTTCTAAGCTTAGTTCGTTTCCTTTGCGTTGCTCAATTGTAGGTACCTGAGAAGATCGTAACGAAATCATGAGAACGGAGAAATAAGTTTCCATCACAATACGCGTACGAGAGTTCGAAAGAGCTTCGTTCACCATAACTTGATCGGGCGTTGTGTTCATTAGACGTTTATCAAAGAATAAAGTAAGAATTACAAATGTAGATCTGAACGATCTGATACGCGTGGAGTGTTTAAACATGCACTAAAAAAGTCATAAAATAAAGAGAAAACGAAACGGCAGCTCAAGATTACAGTCAAGAACCGAAACCGAAACGAAAGCTCTTAAGAGAGCGATTCGTTGGGCAAGTTGGTGATCCATAATGTTACTAACGGCGCAAAAAAGGACGAGGGACCAGGAAGAATCACAGACAAGCTCTTCCTTGTTTCGGCGGCGACATCCTGTGCGAAGCTGTGGAACTAAGTCACGGGCTTAAACAAAAAATTCTGATCCATCCAGGATCAGAATTTTTTCCATCCAGGATCCATCCAGGATCAGAAATCCATCCAGGATCAGAAATCCAGCCAGGAATCGAACCAATGACGGTGCGGTGATTCTGCGCTCTGAACTTGAGCGAGTAGCTCGCTCGGCCACGGTCGACTTTTTTTTTCTTTATTACCTGGCTTTGGTACAAAAACATTACACAGACAACACTGCTTTGAAACTACACTATGTACACTGTACATGAGGTGACAGATATCAACCAGCAACGTGCTGGTATCGTCACTTTAAAATTCTGGCAATGTGACAAGCGGCTCTATTCTTGAAAGCCACTCGGGTGGTTCCGGTGCTGCTTTATGAATTTCAATAAACCAGTGAACATTCTCTCTGAAATAAGCTCGAGCAGGCCGCGCATCCTTATCGAAATGCTGACCTGCCATTCTCGAACGCCACAAAGAGTGGAGGCCCAGGAGCATGATTGCGTGAAATGGTACGCCATCTTCGTTCTTTACTCTCAAAAACCGAATGACGTATGGGTCCAAAGGAAGATCTTTCTTAATAGCTCTCTGCAGCACGTCCCAAAAATAAACACCCTCCCAACAATGTAAAAAGACATGTCTATGGTTTCTGGCAGCTTACAAATAATACAATGCGTACCCCATGGCAGAAAGCATCCACTTTTCTCCAAAAAAAGTTTTAACAGGCAATGTTTCGGTATGCATTTTAAAGAAAAAAAGTTTGGGTTCCCGGCATCACATGCATTTTCTTAACCCTCTTTAAAACATTGCTGCCTGGGCCTCCACTGCACAATGACCGGTACAGCGGCACCAGAAAAACAACATCACATAATGCAAAATAAAGTTATTTTCTTTTGACATGGGAAAGGTACTCTGGTGAAACCGTACACAAAAGAATCTGACACTTGACAAAATTTCCTTATAATAACCCCCGATCCCTCCCACAAAATCTTCGGTTGACACAACATATTCGGGGAGTGCTCTACCCAGTCGCAATTGACATAGTGTGCGCAGGAACGGATCTGTTACATCCCTAAAAAACATAAATCGGTTACCTAGCTGGCGCAAGAAGAGGTGGCCCAGTCCGAGCCCCCCGTCTTTTACCCGTCGAAACAAGTTCGTACGACTGAATCGTTCCCATCCAGAAGCCCACACAAATATCGCAAATACTCTGTGGAATATCTGCACATTTGTCCGAGAACAATGCAACACCTGCATGACATACCAGAGCTTGCTGATAAAGAACAGGTTGCAAACGGTGGCTCTGGCAAAGATCGATAAGGCGGCTCCTTTCCACTTTTCCGCTTTCTCCTGTGTGTGCTTAGCCTGCCCTTTCCAATACTGATCGCTGTCGCAATAACAGTCGAGCGGGACGCCCAAGTACTTGCCTGGGGTCGTCATCCAAGGCACGTTAGCAAAGTGGTCAGCCTTCATTGGCCACGATCCATGCCAGAGCCCAAGGCACTTAGCCCAGTTAACCCCACTTCCTGTAATTTGGCTGAAACTGCGCACAGTATCGACTGTCTGTATTACACATTGTTGGTCCCTTGTCAAAATAGCTACGTCGTCTGCATATGCAAGCAGCTTTACTTGGGCTGTCAGCGACTGAAAACCATTGATTTTACTGTTATTGATTATTTTGAGGCACAGGGTTTCAAAATAAATGCAAAATAACAAGGGGCTGAGGGGCAACCCTGACGCGCCGAACGTTGCATGCTAATGGGGGCTCCCAGATTCTTATTTACAATCAATCTCGTCGTGCAGTTTTGGTACGCCAAGGCAACCCCCTCGCAAATAACTGAACCTAAGTTGACATGGTTTAAGACAGCAAACAAAATGCTATGGTCAACACAATCAAGCGCCTTTTCAAAGTCAATCTGCAGGATGGCAGCCCGTTCCTCTGAATAATCAGAACACTCCAGAATGCTGCGCGCTTTATGAATATTTGTGACGATAGATCGCCCTTTGATTCCGCATGTTTGATGAGGCCCGACGATTTCCTTAATCACAGTCTGTAATCTTCGAGCTAACATCTTCATGTAGATATTGTACTCGACGTCAGTCAGTGCTATTGGTCTATAGCCTGAAACAAGTTTCTGTTTTTCTAGGTCCTCGGATTTGGATATGAGTACAGTTTGCGATGACCTTTATGACGGAGGCAGTGTTTTTAAACTATACGCTTCATTAAATATAACCGACAATATAGGGCTAATTTCAGTCTTAAACTCTTTATAAAAAGCGGCGGTAAATCCATCAGGTCCAGGTGATTTGCCGGGGTTTAACTTGTCGATAGCTTCCTCGACTTCGGCTTCAGTTATCGTCCGTTCCAAACTTTCCTTTCTTTCGTCATCCAAGCGGGGTATAACAGGCAGATACTCGTTTTTGAATTCTTCTAAGTCAACGTCATGCAATACGAATAGCGCCCGATAATGCTCCGTAAAAGCTCTTTTTATGCCGTCTGTGTCTTTTGATAAGGTACTACCCCATTCTATTTCCTGTATGTGGTTCCTTTCGGCTCGAGCTTTTTCGAAGCGCAGCGCGCGTTTCGTTGGCGCTTCGCCAGCAGCGGTGTCCTCTGCCCTTGCGCTTACAAGCGCACCCCGATATCGTTGTTCATCCAGCTGCTCTATTTTTAACACGAAAGTGTTTTATGCCGGGGTCCACCAAGACTTCAGTGACGTATTTCCGTCACGGAAATGACGTCGAAAAAATATACACAATCAGATGACAAAGAAAAAAAGGTACCGTCAACGGGCACCGAACCCACGACCGCTCGGTCCGCAACAACAGATGCCGGCCACGCTATCCACTGCGCCACGGTCACAGACTCTGGAGGCTCCACGAACGCGCCTTTTATATCTACCACTCTCCCGGTCGGCTGGGTGGTGTTGACCTCCGGGAGTAGTAAGATAGAGTAGTAAGATAAAGTAATTCGTCGTTGCTGTGGCCTCCGCGACTAGCATCTGCAACGCGTTACGCGTCCGTCCCATTCGGCGCGTTTTCAATAGAAGTTGAATTTTCTCAATTCCTTAACACACCGCGAGGTGGCGACCATTGCCCAAGCGTCGTAAAAGCGTCGGCCTCGCTCAGCATCACGCTAATACAAACCGAAAATAGCGCTGCGACGTGCGCCTGCCTCACCTGGCTGTAACACCGCGTTCCATGCTCACGCGCTCGCCCCGAGAAAACTCGCAGCCGGGCTACCGGGGCGGCACGACGCGCTTTGCGTTTCCCTCTATAGTCCGGCCGTGGTGTTCAATCACATTTTATTTGCGACGCTCTTGTGGCTATCACACCTCGTTCTCTGATTACGCTTTCATCGTTAACTACTGCAGCCAACACAAGGATTTGTGTAATCATTTAACATGGACGTTAGTCGTCGGGATGGAGATGTACCACCAATCATCAAAGTGGGTGCATAAACGTTAAACGGCGCCATTAGCTGCCAGACATCAATATACATTGTGCAAACTCTCTTATATCAATGTACAGTAAGCATTCAGTTACTTCTGTAAGGGCACGCTTTACTTTCGTGGTATTCCGATTCCTATGACGGAGGGATCAACCGTGTTTTTTGTTTTATTTTTCTAATGTCCTCGATTCATTTACCGGGGGCTCGGTATTCCTGCTTAAGTAACTTGTCGAGAAAAAATTTCAACTCAGCCTCTTTTCTTTTCTCGTCATACCGAATGCGCGTAGCCCTATCCATTGCTTTTTGTTTTAAAGTTTCCTTACATAGTTCCCACTGTTGCCATAAATGCAGGCTTTTTCTGGGGTCTAGCTTGCCAATTTCATCCTTAACTGCCTGATTAAAAAGTTCGTCTTGCAGAAGCTTATTATTGAATTTCCATAATTCCCACGAGAAGGAATTACTTCGCTTTGAACATGCGATAGAGCATTGAACTAAACAGTGGTCGGAAAACGACACCGGGACTACTTCGTAACTGGTACATTGCGGAAGGATGTCGACAGATACGTAGATACGGTCTAGTCTTGCGTGGCTAGTACCTTCGAATCGCGTGTACTTTACGGCAGTCTTACTTTGGAAAGATTCTGCGGCATCCTCCAGGTCCAAGTTTTCAACAAGCCGTGTCAGGGTTTCAGTGCTCTTATCCCTAAATGGACGAGTGCTTGTCTTGTCGTGCGCACTGAGGATACAGTTAAAGTCACCTAGCATGATTAGCTGCCTCCCTGAACAGAGCCGTTCTTCTATGCCATGAAAAAGCAGGGCCCTCTCTTCCATCTTATTGGGCGCGTATACGCACACAATACGCCACGCAGTGTCGTAAATCAAGAAGTCGAGAAAGACACACCGGCCCGACGTACATACATGAATAATGAGCGTTCACCTGAAGCCCCGGCAATTTCTTAACAAAAAGTACGCATCCGGCCGATGTGCTCACCGCGTGACTGACTACGACAAAAAATGTAGACGCGAAATGTTGCACCATGCCGCCGGTCTCTTCCTCTCCATCGACTTTAGTTTCCTGAACTGCTAGCACGTCTACCTCTCGTTCGGTCACAAGTCGGTACAGCTGGCTTTGTTTTCTTTTCCCTGCCAGTCCTCTAACGTTTATCGTCGCGACTCTTGACGGGCAGACAGGCGCCATTTGAACGAAAGGAAAAAGAGACCAGCAGCATGGTGCCTACCTCTCGCGTCTAGCACGTGGCTAGACGATGCCGGCGCCGGTACTTGAACTTGCCCTACGGCCTCCGCGTTGCTGCCGCGCTTCTCGGAACACACGTTCGGGCGCGGTCGCAGTGATAACAGCCGTACTTGGGCTGCCTTTGCCGGGGGTTCCTCGACACCAGGCGCAGTCGGTTGGGTGCCGTCGTTTAGTCTCGGGGTGGGGACGCTTCGACGCGGCGGCGGCACTGGTAGGCGTGTAGGCGCCACTCTTCTCTGGCTGTGGCTCTTTCAAGGTCTTAATGTCGCCGACCTTGGCAAGTGGTTGACTGTCCGTCGCTTTCTCGGTCGTCTTGCTTGACCTAACTGCGCCTACCGCCGCCCTTTTCTGCGCTAGAACGACACCTATGCCGGTGTCGCCTCCTGACGACGCTGCAGGCAGGACCTGTGATGACGGGTCGTTGCCCGTGGACCTAGGCGAGTCACCTGCACTTTGTTCGAGCCCAGGACAATCCGCTTTCGGGTCGTCACTGCCGGTAGGCGCCGTCGTGTCCTATTACCCCGCCCGCTTTCCTGCCTCCTCGGTTCCCCGCGCTGCCTCCTCCGCCTCGGCGACGTCCATAAGTTCGCCGTTGTCGTCTGCTTTAGAAAGCCCGGTGTCCATAGCGCCTGCACTTCGAGCAGCGGGGCACCTTGCAGTCTCGGCGGACATGACCCGTGCCGTGGCAACGCAGGCATTGCATCGCCGTCCCGGGCACCACCACGAGGGCCAACTCGCCAGCGACTCTAACCTGGTGGGGCAGGTCGTCCACCTTGAGGCCAGGCTTCAACTTGAGGAGCACGCTCCTCGTGGTCGAGCCTTTCTCTCGCATCCCTTGGACGCGCCATCGCTCTCGCGTCACCTCGGTGACGTTCCCGAACACGGCGAAAGCTGTCCGGATGTCTTCGTCCTGCCCGCCGTAGAGCAGCCAATGCAGGCGAAGTTTCACCTGCTCGTCTTCAGGGTCGAAAACGATACACCGACGCCCTTTCACCTTCCGCTCCTTCAACGCAGCCAGTTTCTTTGTGGCTTCTCCGGTGTTGAGTAGAGTCACTGTATATGCTACCTTTAGGTAGCAGAGTAGCGCATAGGCGCGGCCAACAACCACAGCTATGCGGTGAAGTCGCACTTCGTTTTTGCAGGCGACATGCCTACTGTGTCACCGATTAACCTGTCTGGCGTGTCGAAGACCGGCGATAAACATCGGCTGTCGATGGCTAGTGTTAATTCAGTTCGCTGCAGCGGCGGCGTCGAGAAATAAAAACATTGGCCCAAGCGGCAGCTTCTCCGCAATGCATGGTTGCTAGCGGCGTTCGAAGACAGATGCGCAACTCTGCTACCTAAAGGTAGCATATACAGTAACTCTAGTGTTGAGGGTCACCGCCCAGACATGGTTAATCTGCTTTGCCCCCAACGACACAACGTCGGGAAGCATACCAGCAGTGACAAGGGCGTCTCGGAAGTCTTTGACCCTGTAGGGCCTCTCACGCACGTCTCCGTGCAAGAACAAGGTGTTGTTAACAACACGACTGGTGGGCAAAGTAAGCAGCACAATCTCGTAATCCTTATCGTCGTCGACGGTGATCCTGGTACCGCGGCCGGCACGGGCCGCCATCGCCGCTCCATCGGAGCCGTTCATCCTGCGTAGAATGCTCGGCCACGGTCGACGCCTTGCAGCTGCTGGTAAGCAAGGGTTTATCAATTTACCACAATCATTTAATAATAATATCTGGGGTTTAACGTCCCAAAACCACGATATGATTATGAGAGACGCCGTAGTGGAGTTTACCACAAGCATTTGAACGACCACGTTTCAAAAAAAGCGTTAGCGAACAACGTTATGCCAATTGCGGCAAGTTGAGAATGGTTTCAAACGAAAGCTGAATGACCGGACTACATGTGATTTCCTGACCATTAACATAACTTGCTTAGTTTTACGACAGTGACCGTTTTTGTCTCGAAAAACAGGCCACATTTTTCGCCGTTTCCATAGACTCCCTTTGTACAATCTTTAACTGCTCTGGGAACAAAATTGAAGGTTACTGCAACATGATCGCTGCAGTCTTCTCGTGCGTTTAGGTTCGCAGAAGCGCTCCGTGGTCTGCGTGTTTCAACATTCACCCTCAACACTTAATTATTCGAGAAAAACTCGCTAGTTCCATTGAAAACGCGCTAGCTTCGCGCCGCGGCCGCCAAGGGCGCTGGCTGTATGTGTCCACAAAAGCTGGATGTCATATTAGTTGATATACAAGCTATATCATAGAAACATTGACGGACCATTGAACAAGCATAACCGACGCACCGGTTTACCTTTTTACGGTGCGGAATCAACAGATCGACTCCATGAAAGCGTCGAACGTACCCCTCGATCTCGATCGCTGCGGCGTTCCTAAATTTGCGGTTGAACTGAGTGAGCTATAAACGGTGTCTGCGAAATGAAGCGAAAGGTGCTTCCGCATTTATGTTGCCTCCGAACAATTTGAACGCCAAGGACCACGGAAAAGATCCATAAAAATTGGACATTGTTCCAGTTAGTCATCACTGAAATCTTAAACGTAGGCACTTCAATTAAAAAGCAGCTAAACAAATTAAATTTAAATAAAATTAACTGTCTAGATGTCCAAAGAAAAATAACATTTGAATATTTCATTGGCTTGCGCAAAACAATTTCTTAAAGTGAAAAATTTGAGTGGTTTAGCGCCTCTAGCAGGGAAAATGCAAACTAAGATAGCCGACCGCTAAAAGAGGAGTCAGTAGCTGCCCTCCCCGCGCATATCGATGGAACATGCAGTGGTTGATTTTTTCGCCCTCTGCGGCGATCGCTGGAACTTGAGACTTTCTGGGACCTAATATAAGCGTGCCCCAATGACGGAGGTCAGTCGGCCCAGAGACAGTGAAGGAGTTATGTTGAGTGCGGTTCCGTCGGCCAAAGAAGACGTAGAAATGTAGATAGCTGGGCCAGTTGGTATGGATCCGCGGAGGTAAACAGCGCAAAAATCAAGACGACGCACACAGGAAGAAAAGGCAAGAACAGGCGCTGACTTTGAACTAAGCTTCTTTAATAAGGAGAAAACATATAAATATCGCACCGCCGAAACGGTGCATGCGCAAAGAACATTTGGCTCTTCCCTCGCTCAAAAACCAAAGCAAACACATGCCACATGACTCATCTTATTACAAGATATCCAAAGTCCCTATCATGTAGTGCCACTAACCCCTGGCTGACACATGCTTACGACAGATCAGAGATGTGTGCGGCCTCAACAAGTTCAGGTGCTTTCTGGCTTCTGTGTTTGTACAAAATTGTAGTGGAACCAAAAATGGGCGTACACTCACACTGGCGGCAATGCAGTGATAAATGTGAGCTTGCCGGGCCTTTCAAGGAATTGTGATGCTCACTTAATCGCACATTAAGGCACCGCCCCGTCTGGCCCAGGTAAACGCGGTTACATGACAGAGGTATTCAATAAACGAGACAAAGAAGACGTGTTTTATGATGTAGTGAGGTCGGTCGTCGATATGGAAGAATCGGGTGATGGCGCTGTGTGAGCAGTGAAAAGGTTATGTGAGTGTTTCCTGGAAGAGCAACATTCAGGGCCGATGACGGAAGGGAACAACGACGATCAGCGCTGGAGTTTGCGTGAGTGTTTCCTGGAAGAGAAGCATTCAAGTTACGTTCCACGAACTGTGGACTGCATACGTTTGGTGAATATTCAAGACTTTAAGTGTTCTTGAATAGTTTGTAATGCATGAGATTCCATTTGTAGCGCGCGATCTGTTTGTTTTGTTCCCATTTTGTCAGACATCTAAGTTGTATTGTGAGTTTTAATTGAAACCAGCCGAGTGCGCATATTTGTGTGATGCTTGTACTGCCTTAACTGAGAATATATCTTGTTTGTGTTATCAACTATTGGCTGTGACTCGGTCTTTGGTCCACAACCGGCGTTCGCTGGCGCAATAAAAGGACCTACTCTAAATTGTCCGCGTTATCGTGGTGCGTTTTGGGGGGCCGATACGTCAGCCCTTGGAATCTGCCCGGCGATTGCCTCCCTGTTAAAGGGACGAGTGACAGTATATATCCAGTTAACAAAATGGACGGAAGTGCACCAGAAAAGTGTCATGTATATCATGAGGTACATGACTTACGTGTCAGTATTTTTATGTTACCACCTGTCCTTTAATTTAGTCGTATAGTCACGTCCCGCAATAGCACTTGTGGTGTATATCACTCTAGCGAAGCGTGCGCGAGTTCACCATGAGTGTGGTATATAATTCAAGCCGAACAGGACATGCATGTCACGATTTTGGTGTTGCCACCTGTCGTTTATCTTCCCCCTGTAGTCCTGTCATGCAATACCAAATTTGGTACATGTCAAGCTAACGAAACTGCCGCGAGCACATCATGAGCATGTCATGTAAGTCATGTCGTACACATCATCCATGTCACGACCTGTCATTTGTGTTCGTCATGCAGTCACGTCACGCAATACCAATTTTGGTGTATATCAAGGCGGTGAAACGGCTACGAACGCACCATGAGTACGGCTTGTAAGTCGCAGCATACATGTCATTATTTTCATGTTATCACCTGTGATTCATGTTCGTCGTACAGTCACGTCACGCAATACCAATTTTGCTGTATATCAAGATGGCGAAACATCCGCGAGAGCACCATGAACGTGGCACGTAATTCGTGCCGCAGATAGCATATATGTCATGACTTTCATGTTCCCACCTGTCATTTATTTATTTATTTATTTATTTATTTATTTATTTATTTATTTATTCATTTATTTATTCATTTATTTCAGAAGTACTGCCAGCCTCTCACATGAGACCTTAGGCAGGGTTGGGTGATACAAAAAAAGGAAACAGATATGGAATAGAACAGGAAAAGGAAACATATCACGCAGAGCTACACTATCAAGAACTAGTGCATCAAACTCAAACACAAACACTTGTAGTGAACTTACACAATTGTAGTGATTTACGCATACACGTACAGAAAAAAGTAGAAAAAGAACAAAACAACATAAGAAAAACAATGACAACCAACATCTGTTCACACACAACTAAAAACAAACATCATATAACGGTTCAAAAATCAGCAACATTTCAATATAAACGCATTGATATGAAAAAAGTGCTAGAAAGTGGAACATAAATTGATGCCTGTTCCGGATGCGTGGTGGAATAATAGAGGGCGAAGCGCAAAGAAAGATGAAAGTCAAGTAGGTTGCTGGTGTTTTCCCATGAACGACTGAACAGTTTCGCAGTTTATCAGATCCGCAGAAAGAGCATTCCAACTAGTGACAGTGCACGGAAAAAATGAGTTTTTAAAGGCTTTTGTTTTACAGGTATACTCCTTCAGTTTTTTTGGATGCTCGGAACGAGTTGATCGGCCGTGAACCGTTTCTATGTACGCGTCCTTGTTTATGTGCAGCTTGTCGTGGTAAAGTATTCATAATACCCACAGCGCCTGGTGGCATACAGTGGGGGGTTCATACATATAATACAAACATGAAAGCAGGGTACAGAAAATGTTTGAGCACGGCATACTGTAGGATTACATTTCAATGCAACAAGCAAGCATAAACACTCAAAGCGCCGCAGCGAAGCTGGCGTTATCAGTAATATGCACAACAGCTGATGGTAGGCAAACCCAGTCACGGATGGTTTGGGGAAAAATGAAGTTCGGAGTAGTTCCGTTGGGCACTTATGTTCGTGCACCTTAGGCGCATGGTCCACACGGCTTGATGTATAATGAGGTCGCAGAATGTAGTTATCGCGATCTATGCCAGTTGTGGAGTTATATATGTTGGGGAAAAACTTCTTCTTTGGCAAAGCAGGTCCCATACGAATGAATGCTTTGCAGCAGTCATGCTAAGCTGTCTGCGATAGGTATTCAAAACATATCGGCCTCCAAGATTTTGCACTTTCTCAAGTTTTTCTCTGTTTGTTGGAGGGTACCAAACCGTACAACCATATTCCAGGATAGACCGTACATATGTCGTGTACAACAGATCACGAGCTTCTTTAGGAATAAGCTTGGTGTTCCGTTGCGGAAAGCCCCACATTTTGCAAGCTTTCCCCGTGATGCGACCAACATGATTGTGCTAAACTATGGACCGTGTTAGATAAATTCCTAAATATTTCAATTCCTGAACGCTACCCAAACGAGATTGGCTGATGTAATATGTCATGCTCTGTACCATTTTTCTTCTTGTAAAATGCATGTGAACCGTTTTTTGCGTGTTTAGTTGCATGTTCCATTTCATGCAACACTCATTAATTTGATCTAAATCACTCTGCAAATGTTTAGCATCATCTGGAGAGATTATTTCGCGGTACGCAACACAATCGTCAGCGAATAATCTCATCGTTTACAAAACATTTTAAGGCACTTCATTAATAAGAATTAAAAATAAGAAGGGACCAAGTACCGACCCCTGAGGGTTGCCGGAGGTTACTTCAATGACATCCGAGCTCGCTCCATTTATTACTACGTATTGTGACCGCAGTGTGAGGTGCTCCTTCATACAAGCGATTACTTGGGGATTAATGTTGAAACAATGCAGTTTGTAAACTAATAGATCATGAACGACAATATCAAAGGCTTTCTTGAAGTCAATAAACACAGAATCTACAGAATTTCCTCGATGTAGCAGTTCGCACGCATCGTGAACAAATTCAGTTAATTGCGTGACAGAAGATACACCATGTCCAAAGCCATGTTGTTTGGGGTTAATCAATAAGTGTCAATGTGCGTCATAATGCTAGTGTATAAAATGTGTTCCATGGCTTTACATAATATGCTTGTTAGTGATACGGGTCTGTAATCACATTCGTGTTGCCGGGGCCCCGATTTATGAATGGGCACAACAGAAGCCTGTTTCCATTAATTTGGAAGGGAGCCTGTGAATAGTGATTTAGAGTACAGCCCTCTTAAATATGGAGCGATTAATTGCGCGCACAACTTCAGAAGGCCGCATGACAGTCCATCAGGGCCGGCTGCTTTTGAAGGCTCCAACCGTCCCAGAAGGGCGGTGATTCCACCTTCATCAATCACTATGTCTTCCATGTTTTGTATGTTCAAATGCTAGGGTAAAGTGGTGGCTGATACGTCACTTTTGAGGAAAAAACGGAGGCGAGGAAGTTATTAAAATAATTGGCTTTATTAAGGCTATCCTCTATGATCTTGTCGCCTTGCTCAAGCAGTGGTATAGAGACCTTATTCTTCCCGTTACGTTTGACATATTTCCAGAATTCCTTCGAGTTCATTGGCACCCACGTGTTGAAAGGCTCAAAAAAAGATCTGCTTTGCTTCCGTCGTTTTATGTTTGTAATTCCTTGGTAATAGCACGCAGTTTTTGTTTCAATGAGAACGTCTCTTTTTTTCTTGAAGTTAGCATCTATTTTTTGCATTTTATTCACAAGAGAGCGTAGTGTTGCATTGAACCAAGGCTTGCTTCTAGAATGCCGAGCCGTCTGAACCCATGACGGTACATACTTTCCCCTTAGCTCCAAAATTTTCGTTTTAAACGATACCCATAAATCGTTCACACTGCAAGTTTCTGTAAGCAATTCGAACTCTTAAATATTCTTGAACCTATAGGTGTAATATTGGCTTGCTCGTAACTGTACATCTTTCGGTTGGCATTAAATTTTTCTTTAACATTCGTTATGTTCATTTCACTCTCTCACATCATGGCCACTTAGACCGGGCAATGCTTATATCAAGGTCACCAAATCAGGCCGATTTGTTAGAATTAAGTCTAAAACGTTACTTGTTCTTGTTGGCTGAGTCACCATTTGTGTTAGATGAAGCGTTTTTACTATATTCATCATTTCCAGCGATGATCCCGAAAGCTGAGAAGTTTGGTAGCCTTTGTGTCCCCAAGTGAGTGCGGGAAAATTAAAATCTCCTCCTATTACCAAGTAGTCTGCTTGCACAGTCTCTATTGTTTTCGCGAATTCAAGCATGACATCGACTGAGCTGTTTGGAAGGCCTGTAAAATGAACATAATATTGCCCTGCCATTGCGCAGTCTTACGTGACACGACGCATCCTCACACGAAGCTACCAATATCATGCCTATAGCAAGAGATACTGCTATCAACTAGTATAAAAGATCCTCTTCCGTGACCGTTCCTATCTTTTCTGAAGTACGTATACCCACTTGGAAGAACTTCGTCGTCTGTGACGTCATTATCAAGCCACGATTCATTGTCAGGACTACAGTTGGTTTTGCCATGCAAACGGGGCTGTGGAATTCATCTGTTTTATTTTTTATGCTGCGGCAGTTTACCACAAGGAAACTAATGTTTGAAGTACCATTTACTGCACGTCACGAGCTTTGGACAACTTGCCCAGCCGCTTCATCATAGTGTAGTGAAGAGGAAGAAGCCTCGCTCGATCGTCTGTTGCTGTGCGCGTGGACTGCGTTCCTGTTGGACCGGCGCTACTTAGACTGCACAAGTCGTCAGTACGTTGTTAATAAACCGTCGTACGACAATAGATATACCTTTGATCATTTACAAAAAGGGCACCGTAT
Organism: Rhipicephalus sanguineus; assembly: GCF_013339695.2. Taxonomy (NCBI): domain Eukaryota; kingdom Metazoa; phylum Arthropoda; class Arachnida; order Ixodida; family Ixodidae; genus Rhipicephalus; species Rhipicephalus sanguineus. The sequence continues at coordinate 14,122,998 of NC_051176.1, read as the reverse complement.
TTCATTGTCACACGTGCGCCATTAGCACGGCGAATGTTTCCAAATTCCCACGATAGCGATCTTTTTCTGCGCACCGCTTCCGAAAAATCTTCAGAGATGCTGACTGCAGTTCCCTTAAGCTTTTTCGCGTTGGCCAAGATCAGCTGTTTTTCTTTAAAAGAAGCGAAGTTTTCTGCAATAAGTGGGTGCGTCTTGCCAGCACGATACCTGCCAAGTCTGTGCGCTCTTTCGATTTTAACGTCAGTCTATCCCAGTCGACGAACAACGTCTTGAACATTCTTTTCAGAAGCGGTGGGCAACTCTTTACTTTCACTATCTGTAATTCCGTAAAATATCGAATTACTACTTCGGTTCGCCAAGTCGTCTACTTTACTGACTAGATTTTTTACCATGTTTTCTGTATTCTCGCATTTTTGTCGGCATTCCGTGACAGTTCCTCTGAAAGCCGTAATCGTTTGCGATGGCTCTGTAATAGAGGCTTTTATGCTTGGAAGTTCCCCTAATCCTTGCTGCAATGATTCAATTCGAGTTTTTATGTCATCTACAGCGACTTTATGCGCTGTTTCCATGGCATCCAGCTTTGCTTTCATAACTGCCTGGCTTTCTAGAAGTAACTTTAGCTTTTCTTCGGTGATGGTCCCAGGATTGAACTCCACGTCACCACACAGCAGTAACAACAGAAAGTAGAAGGCATATCTACTAAGCAAAACAAAACGTCGCCGCACGCGACAATGTACAGTACGAGACTTTGCAGTAGCAATTGCAGCATGGGTGGAACCGGCTTTACAAACGCATAGAATACACAAGATTCATTTGTGCGCTCACTAACCTGCATCAGGAGAATAATACACGTGAAGCGCACCGCCATGATCGTGCCGGTTTCACGCCTCGATGCTGCATTGAAGTTCCTGTCCTTTTGTACCCTGTACACGCTGTTCATCCAAGATTCGTAGAGCGGTATCAGATATTGGGTAGAAGTGGCAGCCTGGCAGATCCCGTAGTCGAAATTCGCTTATTGCTCCGAATTTTTCCCGAATACTGGTGTCGCCGTATCTTTAGAGCACACAGTAAATGCCTTGCTGTTTCCACGCTGCACTTGCTCAGTGCTGTCGCTGATAGCCTGCATCAGAAGAATCATACACTTGAAGGGCGCCGCTATGATCTTGCCTGTTCCACGCCCTGATGCTGCACTCAAGTTCGTATTCCTCATATTCAAATTCATATTCCACATACAGTCACGTCCCGCAATACCAAGTTTGATACAATAAAGCTAGCGAAATGGCCGTGAGTGCACCACGAGCGTGGCACGTAAGTCATGACGTACGTGACATGCGTCTCATGATTTTCATGTTACCACCTCTCATCATTTTTTAAAGTCACCTTGCGCAATACCAATTTTAGTGTAAATCAGGCTAGCGAACCGGCTGTGAGTACACCATGAGCGTGGTGCTTAAGTCATGCCGTACATGGCATGAGCATTACGATTTTCACGTTAACAGCTGTCATTGATGTTCTTTATACAAAAATGCGTTCTCACACCAGTTTTGGTATATATCCATCTAATTGAAGGGCCGTGAACGCCCCGAGACCATGTCATGTAACTCATGCTGTACATGGCATGCGTGCCATGATTTTGATGCCACCAGCTGTCATTTATGTTCGTCTTACAGTCACATCACTCAATACCACATTTGGCATTGCGAAGCCAGTGAAAGGGCCGCTAGTGCAACATGAGCGTGGCATGTTTTGCCGTACATGACGTGCATGTCATGCTTTCCAGGTTACCACCTGTCATTTATGTTCGTCATACAGAAATGTGTCGTCATGCTAATTTTGGTATATATCCATTTGACTAAACCACCGCGAGCGCCCCGATACCATGTCATGTAAATCATGCTGTACCCGAGAGGCGTGTCATGATTTCCATGTTAACCACCTATCATTTAAGTTCACCACATGCTCCGTCACGCCATGCCAATTTTTGTTCATATCAAAATAACGAAACGGCCGCAAGATTACACCAAGACCGTGGCACGTAAATCATGCCGTTCACGACATGCATATCACGATTTTCATGCTCTGACCTGTCATTAACGCTCCTTATACACTCATGTTATGGCCATAGGTAGGCAAACCCACTAAGGAGTCGACTCACTCAGACTCAGATCGAGCCGTGGGTCCGAGTCTGAGTGAGTCCGGGTGAGTAATATTTTTGTGAGTTTAAGTCTGAGGGAGTCCGGTTAAGAAACATTTTAATCAGCCTGAGCGCACGTAAGTTCTGTTGAGGAAACTTTTGGCGAGTCTGAGTCCGAGTGAGCCGTAAGGGCAAAATATATTTCGTGAGTGAGTCTGAGTGAGCTCCACATTTTTTTGCCGACCTATGCACCCTTATCTACTCAACTTCCGCATTACTATCACCCTTATGTCGGCTCGCGTTCGTACTCTTGTATACTCCCGCATACTTCAACGCACTACCGTTCATACGTCGACTGAATATTTATCAGAGGCATCTGTTGGGAGCCGGGGGGAGGGGGGGGGGGGAGATGCCTTGACCTCCCACGGCAAACTCTTACAGGGGTAGTTCTTGATAAAAATATCTCGTGTTAGTCAACTCTATCAATAAAAAACGTTCTTGCTGAATTACAACCTCTAATATCTCGTATTTCAAGGTACAAGATCAAAAGGCGCCAAGTAGAGCACCGATTATGCGATATTTGGTGTTAAAGAGTATTGACACCGTGGTAGAAAAAAATAATTATACGCTAACGTACTCATGAGTCGACTCACTCAGACTCACATCGAGCCGTGAGCCTGAGTGAGTCCGGGTGAGTAATATTTTCGTGAGCTTGAGTCCAAATGAGCGCGGTTAAGAAACATTTTAATCAGTCTGAGTCCGAGTGAGTCCCGTTGAGGAAAATCTTGGTGAGTCTGAGTCTGAGTGAGCCCTAAGGGTAAAATATATTTCATGAGTGAGTTTGAGTGAACTCTATATTTTTTGCGGACCTATAGTTATGCCATACAAATTTCGGTATAAATCCTATTAAAACGCCCAGGAGAGCACAAAGTCGTAGGCGGCTAGGCAGACAGATACGATCAAAGTCGCAGAAGTTCACTAAGAAATGCCTCGCGTTTAAAACTCCGAAGCACGCCACCGAGATTCGAGCCTGCAACCCTTCGCTCCGCAGCGTGCCGCCTTAGACAACTTAGCCACGCGCCATTCGTGCTGTAGAACACTAACGGCCAGCTATTTATGTACACCATTTACGGCTGGCGGTAAGCAGAGCTCTGAGGTGTGTAAGCATGTGTATTATCACCCGCGAGATTGCGCGAAGGGCGCGCTTTAAAGCAACTCTCCTAGATTTTGCTTCCCTTTGAAAGCTGCGCTTGAGAGGCAAACTAAAAAGTGGCCCATTTCTCTACCCACTCGCGATGTGGAACCCTGGGTAAGCAATGTATCGAATGCCACTTAGTGGAAGGAGACGCATAAGAGTCACAACACGCGCCGCAGGTTTCAAGGAAAAAAATATCTAAGAACGTTGGGTTGTAGCGCGCTGCTCAAACACAAAGGAGTAACAACTGTGACAGTTGTTGGTTCGCGCTCACCTTGTGTATGCCTGTGCGCTCTTTTCTAGCGTCCTTCCTTGCGTTCGAGCAGCACGCTGCAAGTGTCGATTTGTGATCGTTGTTAGTTCGCGCTCGTCGTGTGTGTGTTCTTTTCGTGCGTCTTTTGCGCTTGAGCGGCGCGCTGCAGGTATCCAGCTGTTGACGCGCTTTGTGTGACATGCTAATTGGTTGCGATTGTGTTCACCGCTTCGCCCTTACGGCGGAACTGTGACTTTTTTCTCGCTTCTGTCGGGCGAGAGTGTTCTTAGCGTCGGGCGAGAGTGTTCTTAGCGTCGGCGCTCATCTTGCGAAGCACCGACGCGGCGCGCAGGCCCCGAAGCGGCGCCGCACCGTTTCAACCCTCCCCCCCACCCTCGTAGAGAGGAGCACACAGGGATGAAGAGGATTGGGGACCCGCACCCGGCGTCCAAAGTGGGTGGTGTAGCGCACTGATTGAGGCGTCGGTGGCTGTTGTGGACGAATTACGGGAGGCGCGCAGGAGCTATAGTTTCTTTGGGGATGATGTATGACGGCTTAAGTCGGTCGATGTAGACGCGGAGGTCCTTCCCGCTGATTTGCAGAGTGAATGTTTTGTCTTCTCGAGAGATGGTATGGTCCGGAGTAAGGCGGTTGGAAAGGCGCTCCTACAGTGTCGTCGCGGAGAAAGGCATGCGAGCATGTTGCCAAGTCCCTAAACACGAACGGAGTCTGCCGCTGGGGATAGGCGGGAGAGGCGCAAGGCGCCCATTCTGCGATGGAGCCGGGCAACGAAGTCTGTCGGTTCGGAGCTGGTGATGTTGGGAGTTGAAGCGGAAAGAAGTTCCCCAGATAGCCGAAGCGGCTCCCCGTAGGCAAGTTCTGCTGGCGTAGCCTGACTGCCTAGTTTGAAAGCGGCGCGTAGACCGTCAGCGATGGCCAAGAGAGCCTCGAGCCAGGTTGAGTTAGGGCGGCACGTGATGGCTGCCTTCAGCTGTCTGTGAAAACGCTAAATCATCCCGTTGGCGCAAGTTTGATAGCTGTTCGTCCGTAAACGCTCAAACCCAGCGGAAATCCCGAGGAGCCTGAAGAGTTGAGATTCGAATTGCCGTCCTTCATCGGCTGTGACACGACGATGAGTGCCAAAGCGGCAAATCCAGCCGCCGAAGAAGAAGGCCGAAACGACGTCTTTTTCGGTAACCCTTTCTAGCGGCCATACATCGGGCCATCGAGTGTCAAGATCACTAGCGGTGAGGCAAGAGCGGTAAGGTACGGCTGGTGGAAGGGGGCCAATAGTGTCGATGTGAACGTGTTGAAACTATTCCGATGGCAGGGGGTATGCGCCGAGCGGTGAAGTGGCGTGCTGGGTGATTTTGGCGCATCGACACTGAATGCACGTGCGTGCCCAGGTGCGGCAGTCACTTTGCACTGAGGGTCAAACATAGCGGTCAGTCCCAAGGCTTGTGGAAGCGCGGATGCCGGGATGGTTGAGGTTGCGTAATTGGTTGAAAAGGGTGCGGCGTTGCAGAGAAGGGACATATGGTCTCATTCGTCTGGTCGATATGTCGCAGTAGCGAGTGTCTTTCGACCGAGGGACGGCAACTTGTTGAAGTTGAAAAGAAGGGCCATTCTCGAGGAGCTGCTGGAGTTTGGCGTCCGTTTTCTGAGCGTCGGCGAGGGCGTCAGTCGTCACGGGTAGCAACTCGACAGCAGAGACGCAGCAGTGTGCGTCGGCGACCACATTATTGCTTCCGCTGATGTGTTGGATGTCTCTGGTAAGTTAGGCAATAAAAGACCGTTGGTTCTGCTGGACCAGTGGAAATTTTTCGCGGCGTTGGGAGAAGGCGTAAAGATAGGTTTGTGGTCGGTGTAGATGGTGCAGTGCTGTGCCTCGAGGTTGTGGCGAACATGTTAGACTGCTTCGTGGATGGCGAGAAGGTATCTATAGTAGGCTGGCCAGGTCGTCTCCTCAGGGACTGAAGTCGCATCGACGATGCCGCCAGTTGGGCTAGAGAGTTTCTTGGACGCTCTATGAGGGAGGCTTCAACGCTGGTGCTAGAGGCATCTGTGAAGAGGCCCAGGGCAGCCTCTGGCTTGGGATGAGAGAGCAGAGTGGCGTTGCAGAGGGATGTTGTGCAGTCTGCTGACGCTTGTGTTAAAGGTGGTGTCTAAGTGACACGGTGCTTGCCTCGTAGGCCAGCCAACGCGTCGTGAAAGGGGGCCTGATATGTGGCCACTTTAGGCAGGAAGCGCCTGTAAAAGCTGACCAGGAAATGGCGGAGGGCGTAGTTTTTAAGCGCCAGTATGCAGTCAGGCAAGGGTCTAGTCCCTACTTAAGAGATTTGATGGCCAAAGAAGGTAACGACGGGGGCGCCAAGGGTGCTCTTCTCGACATTGATGAGTAAGCCGTGGTCGTCGAGACGAGTAAGCCGTGGTCGTCGAAAAGTGGTCGTCTTTTTCGCTGGGTGAGAAGACCAGAATGTCGTCTAGATAGACGAAGCAGAAGTCTAGGCCGCGAACGACGTTGTCGATGAAGTGATGGAAGGCTTGTCCCGCAATGCGGAGGCGAACACTCATGAAAGGGAATCAAAATAAGCCGAGCGCGTCATAACTGAGTTCTATCGGACGTCATCGGGGTTGAAAGGAATGTGCGTGTGGACCTTTACCAGGTAAACAACTCAGAAGATGGTGCCACCGTGTAAGCGGTGGGCAAAGTCCTGCATATGACGGATGGGGTACCTGTCGGGAACAGTGCGGGCGTTGAGAGCGCGATAATATCCACAGGGGGCGCCAGTCATCGTCGAGGCAAAAATTAAAGGTGAAAGTGAACGCTGGATGACAGAGATTCGCGAAAAGAAGAACGCCGCGCCTAGGATATTTTGGAGCCACCTAAAAGCGCTAGGTAGGAAGTCTGTCACAATGCAACAACGTTTGGTAGATGAAGGAGGAAATCAATTGGAAGGGCATGAAGCGCTAGGTTACATCGGAAAGATAACAGCCGATTCGTTTAAAAAGGTCACCCAGGGGATTCCCCCGGTGAGTAAAAGTACGCAAAGGAGTGCAACTGACGAAGATGTAGTACTAGAGAATTTCAATTGGAAGAAGGCCGAAGGAAAATTTCCTAAGCGCACTACTCCGGGCTTACATGGGGTTCCCGTCAGCCTCATTAACGAACTCGGACATAACACCAAAGAAGCATTGCTGAAAGCCGTAGAAAAGTGCTTACAGGAGAGGGAAATACCAGACAGTTGGCGAAAAAGTAGAATGAACTTAATCTATAAAGGCAGGGGAGGAAAGGATAACATTCGCTCGTATAGACCGCTAACCATTACATCGGTGCTGTACAGACAGGTTGGCGATGCAGGCCGTAAAATTAAAAATAGAAGCGTGGGTAGAACAAAATGATATTTTGGGAGAACTTCAGAATGGATTTCGAATCGACAGGCGGTTAGACGATAATCTGTTTGTTCTTACCCAGTGTATAGAAATATCGAAAATAGAAAACAGGCCCTTATACGCAGCTTATCTAGATATCACCGGGGAGTATGACAACGTTAATGAGGAAATTTTGTGGGATATATTGAAAGAAGTGGGCATAGGGGACGACTGTATACAGCTTTTGAGTGAAATATACCGAGAAAATACAGTTTGTATAGAATGGGAAGGAATAAGTAGCAAGGACAGCGTTGAAATTAGCAAGGGGCTGAGACAGGGATGTCCTTTGTCCCCGCTGTTATTCATGCTGTACATGGTGAGGATGGAAAAAGCGCTAGAAGGTAGCAAAATTGGATTTAATTTGTCGCACAAACACGGCGGCACGATGGTTGAGCAGAAGCTTCCAGGTCTATTTTATGCTGATGATATTCTCTTATTTGCGGACAGTCAAGATGACATACAGCGACTGGCAGACATATGCGGAAGGGAATGTGAGGCTCTAGGACTAGGATTTAGTGCAACAAAATGTGGATTGATGGTATTCAATGATCATGTGGGATGCGGAGTCGGTGAAGGACGGATCCCAACATAAAACGAAACGATGTTTATTAACGTAGTAGCAGCAGCAGGGCAAGCATGCCGATGCTGCGCTTCGGAAGGTTAGAGAAACTAACATGAAACCAAGCTTGGTAGCTTGGGTTATATAGCCGGCAGTGGTGACGTAAGCCTCCGGTGAAACTGCGTGGCGCTGTCTTCTATCGGAAGCGTGTTGCAGCAAGTAGCTGTGTCCCGCCGGGCTAATCAATGACGAGACGGAGGCTGCGTAGGTCTGTGCGCAGTGGTCGCCACAATCACGAAGACCATGCGGTCTTCATACAGGGCCAAAAAATACCGAGGGTAAGCGAGTACAAGTAGCTCGGAGTATGGGTAAATGAGGGGGATAGATATATGGAGGTACAAGAGAAAGCATCGGTAGCAAAGGGAAAGAGGAATACTGCAATTATGAAGCACAGAGCTTTATGGGGATACAATAGGTACGAGGTGCTTCGAGGGCTGTGGAAGGGTGTGATGGTCCCGGGGCTTACATTTGGGAACTCAGTAGTGTGCATGAAGTCAGAGGTACGATCAGGAATGGATGTAAATCAAAGGACGGTGGGCCACCACGCGTCGGGCGCTCACGGGAAGACGACAAATGAGGCTGTAAAGGGAGATATGGGGTGGACAGGCTTTGAAGTGAGGGAAGCTCACAGCAAAATGAGATTCGAAGAGAGGCTGAGGAAAATGAAGAAGTGTAGATGGGCAGAGAAGGTTTTCAGGTATTTGTATAGAAAAAGCGTTGACACGCAGTGGACAAAAAGAACTAGGAGGCTCACCAGTAAATATACGGCTAGCAGTGCGGGCGATATGGCAACAAGGAGCATTAAGCGGAAGGTCAGAAAGGCGGAGAGGACTTATTGGATGACAGCGATGGAAAAGAAGCCGGCTCTGAGTAACTACCGAAAGGGAAAAAACGAAATAAGGAGGGAAAGGTTTTATGATAATTCAAGGGGAAGCGCTTTACTGTGTGAAGCAAGGTCGGGCTGCCTTAGAACGCGTAGTTATAAAGCGAGATTCAGTAACGAAGAAGAACAATGTACATGCTGCGGGGGAATTAAGGAAACGATGGAACCTGTACTGATTGAATGTGGCGATATTCACCCAGGTATACGTGTGGGCACGAGTCTACAGGAAGCCTTGGGTTTTAGGGACAACAATGGAAAGCTGAACACGTCCGCGATAGAAATAAGAGACGGTTAGAGTATTGGTGGCAGAAAGGTAGAGATAAAGTACAAAAATAAATAATGGGGAAAAATAAGGTCATTCTGCCTTAAGAGGCAGAGAGATGGACCGTGAATTTATATTTTTTTTGTATAATAACATAGATTTATTCAATGTGGATAAGGTATTAGGCCAACATAAAACAAGGAAGGGTTTTTTTTTCGAGCCTGGTGGCAGACATGTCACCGCCTCGTTACAAAGGGGACGCTCATAGCATCCATCCATCCATCCATCCTTTAGAACCAGATGAAGCGGCGAGGCGTAAGGTCCCTCCAAGCGGCGGGTAACTCCTTCGCGGAGCATGGCTTCAAACTCGGCTTTAGGCGATTCGCAGGCGGGCCGGGGGTAGGCGATGGGCGCGGCAAGGGACCGGGGGGCCAGGAATACTACGGAGGTAGTGCACGTTTGAGTGCCGCCCCTCTTGGGGCCACTTGCTAGCTCGAGTCAGGTCGGGAAATTCTGCGAAGGCACGGTATGATTACCTTAACGCTCGGCTGTTGAGTGATCGCTAGGCTTGTGCCTTTACTTGAGGCTGTTGAGTGGTCGTACGTTGGCCCGGCAAGGAGAGGCCTGTTGTGGCGTCAATACGTCGGTCATATCAGCGGGCGAGCAGTCGTAGGGCGTCAGTTAGGTGGACATAGGTTTGGGAGAAGCTTACCATGCGAACGCGACCAAGAGGGGACGCGACGTACTCCACCGCCGCCGCGCTCTAAGACGCTACGACCGGGTTCGTAGACTCTGCGACCCGGCGAAGAAAAGGCATTCGAGGCAGGTTGTCAACAAGCACGCGTTTATGAACCCAAGAGTCAGCACAGTGCGACAATCACGGTATTGCGGGCCGCAGGGGGTAACTCCGCAAGACCGATTGAGTACGCTTGCCAGCGGTGCCACGCCCATCACACAAAAGGAGCAGCCTAGCGCACGGATGAGCAGTCGCCTGCAAAGGCATCGCGCGACGCACTCTTTGCAGGCCTGAGAGCATCTGACAGGGCGACTGGGCACCATACAGAAACTAGCTCATGTGGAGAGGGGGCTGTCACTGGCGGCCAGTGAGGACCGGCGTACACAGTGACGTGTGCTAGCGTGACGTGTGGCGCCAGGACGCGTGTCTCCGTGCCCGGAAGGAGCGACGAATAGCTTGTACCAGAAGAAAAGACGTGGCGCCGTAGCCACGGTCGTCATGTTGCCGTTGAACGGCGGTTCCCAGCGATCGAGCCGCGCGGGGCCAGCACACGCGCTAGCTGGAGAACGAGGCGCCAAGAGAGAGGGCGCTCTAGATTACCACAATGTGTCTGACGATCGCATTAATGTGAACCGGGTGCTCTCTTTCGTGACGTCCGCTTACAAATCTGCACCATAAATTGCCAACGTCATCTGTTCTTTCTTCCTTTCATGTAGGAAGTAATTTTCAGAACATCACTTTTATTCACGTCCGGTGTGGTGAATTAGCAGCCGTCGACAGTATATCTGGCAACGACAGATGTATTCAAAAACAAAACGATACAGAAACATCACAGAAATAATACGGAGCTCACGCGCTACACATGGACAAGTTTGACGAACATACAACATACTCGCAGGTACGCTCACGTGCACGAACGTTTGGGCGCACGTCCTGGTAGACGTCGGCAGCACACGCCGACACTCACCGACTTGGCCGGTGCCCTGGACGTAGCGTCGCGCCTTGGTGAGCAGCACGGGTGAGTGGAGTCCGGAAGAATCTTCAGCGGTTCCGGAATTCGGGCAGCTCAGGAATGGCCCGGTACAGGATAGGGGCAGGACCTTGATTGCCTGGTCACTTCAGGGGCGGAGCTAGTCAGGAGGCTGCGCAGCGATGAAACCGATTATCCCTCTCGAACGTGGACTCTCGAGTGCCCTGATGCAGCAGCTTCCATGGCATGGGCTGCTCGTTCTAGCATCCTCCTCCTTTTTTTCATGGGAGTAAAGAGCGCAAAAATCAAGACGACGCACACAGGAAGAAAAGACACGAACAGGCCACCGTCAGCTCGCGCTCTATCACGTCTGTAACACGCGGCATTCGTAGCTGCTGTCCTCGTCTTCAATCTTTTACCAAACTTCAATATGGGCGTAAACACTCATGCTCCAAGAACAGCATTCTCCCCTGCAGAGCCAATGTTTCCGAAGATTACGCCTGTTTCTGAAGCGGCTGCTTATGCGGCAGTGTCGCTAGCTCTCTCGTTCGTTTACCGTGCAAGACCAATTGCGCGAAAAAACTCGTCACGACGCCTCTGCATCTAGGGTGCACTATTCCCACGGAATGCCAGTTGGGTATGGCTTCCGTACACTACTCCCGGCCTTGTTACAAAAACTCTGCTTAAATAGAACCGTTCATGTCATATGTGCTGCAGCAAACATCTCCCGTCCACTATGTCGTTCAGCCGCTCGACCTAACTTCCGACCACCACTGCGGAGGTCGTGAAGGGTTTCGCCCAACACGGCTAAGGCCCTTCTGTAGTGTGCTCTCCTTAGTTCGCCCCATTTCTGCACGAGGAGTGATTGTACCGGAGCACATCCGCACCAGCTCTGTGCCAGCGGGAAAGCAGACGTTACGATACTCGGTCGGTGCTTCGCTTGTCATGTGCGACACCAAGCATTTTCAGGAGAGCACGCTGGTTGCACTAGGAATATGCCATTACATCGGACTCACTCCAGACGCTTGTTGCAAAACCGCTACGCATGCTGTTGTGACGCTGCGTCTGCACATGTTGCAGTCCCACTATTCCGGAGGGCGCGCCTCCTTCGAGTGGCGACTTCCCTTCTGCTGCAGGAATTGCGATCTCCTACTACGCGGCAGTTGTTGGCGCCGCTGCGAGTGCCGCTACGAGGGGTCAAGTAATTTCTGGACATGACTCATGCAGACGCTCGCCGGGTGCGCGTTGCTAAGCTTGCCAAGTAACACTTTCGCTTTCATAACAGCTGCGCCACTGATTTGCGCGTAAAGACTGTACGCGGGATCTTCGCTGCGAAAATCCGACGCATGCTTACAGGCCAGAGCGTGAAAAAACCATGCGCTAAAACAACTGCACTGAGCGAGCATCGAAACATTCTAGATTACATAGCGCCAAACTACACGTGTTAGTTCGCCATGAGTGTCAGCAGATGACGAACAACACCATCGTCGAAAAAAGCACACACAAAATCGACACATATGTGATTTGATTTGATATTTATAAAGATAAACTATCCATTTCGCGTTCATCTTTCAATATCTGACAATATGTCACCTTTTTTGTCCCATCAATAAACCGCTTTTGCTCCCGTTATACTTAATGGTACAGGCAGGGGTCCAATTCCTTCAGTATTTTTTCTTTTGTTGCACCTTTTATTTTGCCATAACTTAAAGATTGTCAATGAAAGGGTGCACTTCCGTGCCCCCTTCTTAGCTCGTTTTACCTGCGTCTGATTTTGTGACTTTCGTGTCTAGTGTATGCTCGCTTCACTGTCTTCGACCATGGTATAGCTGGTAATTCAGTGTGCGAAGCGTTGATTTATAAAGTGAAAAAGAGCGCGACAATTTCTCAGCCTGGGCCACTAAATTGTCCACGCAGGAAGGCCTCATTCTCGGTCCCATCTTCTTCGTCATTATTGGTGCACGCAGCCAGCTCGCCGGCCGCATCGACCGCATCAGGCTTGTGCGAAAGTGGGCCGCCCACGCGTGGTGCCAGACACTGCCAACAGCGGTCTACCGCCGACTACTTGAATAACGACGTCAAGGTGGCTGAAGGTGAACACCGCAGTGGGATCGCTGTTCGTATCGGTTACATTAAGTGCCATGCATGCCATGATACATGGCTTCCTAAATGAGACTTAAGCCGCCGTCAGGTTAATCTCCCAACCTTCCTTTTATTGCGTTAGCAATTATATGGACAGTCTCGGCTGGTTTTTGCCGTCGCCGTCGACGCAATCATGCTGCGTATGTATAAGTATGTATATATATATAAAAGTCCCAAAGAAAAAAATCCGAAAAAAGCTTCCGAAGCGCGGAATCAAACCAGCGCCTTCTCGATCCGCACCGCGTGACTAACCACTATGTCACGGAGCTCAGATCGTCCAGGTGGCTAACGGCGAGCGTTATATACACAAACTTTACCGCAGTACGCGGAGACTGCAGGCGCTTATAAGCGTTTCTTCATTACCAGCGAGATGGCGCTAGGAGCGCAACGGACGCACTTACAAGACGTCGGCCAGCTCACCCCGCTTTTGCGAACGCCGTTTTTCTTCGCCCTACATGGCGTGGTCGCATTCGTGCGCTTATCGAGGAAAGAAGGGGACGGGCGGGGGCGGGGTCTGTTTTGTGCTTTGCCCGCGATGTCCGCACTGAAGTCACAGAGCGTACGAAGGTAACTTCGCTCGCTGCAGCGACCGCGTTTGCGAAAGGAGCGCTCTGTTCAAACAGAAATAATTAACAAGTGTAACAGTTCGCGCTCGTCCTGTGTGTACGTGTTCGTTCGTTTCGTGCGTCCTGCTTTATGTTTGAGCAGTGCGCTTCATGTGTCGAGCTGTGACGCATTAGTTCGCGCTCGTCCTGTGTGCGCTCTTTTCGTGCGTCCTTTCGGCTTAAGCGACGCGCTGTCAATTTCGAGCTGCTTTCCGTTATTCGCTTTACATTCTAATTTATTGCTATCGCATTCATTGCTTCGCCGTTGCCACGAAACTGTGACTTTTTATTATTGCGATAGCAATTATATGGACAGTCTCGGCTGATTTTTGCCGTCGGTTGCCGCCGTCATTCAACGTATATGCATATGTGTATATATATATGCATAAAAGCCACAAAGAAAAATAATTCAGAAAAGCTTTCCGACGCGCGGACTCGAATGTGCGACCTTTCGCTTGCGAGCGCTCGGTGTTAGACGTTAGGACACGAACAGCAACGGCTTACAGCCTGCTAACGGCGAGCTATTTATATACACCACCTACTTCAGCATGCTTTCTTAGTGAACACATAGATGGCGCGCTTTAAACATCGTCGCCCCGCTCCTGCGAACGCCGTTGCTGTTCGCCCTACAGGGCGTGGTCGCCTTCGTGGGCTTATCTCTAGGAAAGAAGGGGCAGCCTCTAGGGTGGAGCGGGGGCCACGAAGGTTACTGCGCTCGCTGCAGCGGCCGCGTTTGCGAAAGGAGTGCGCTGTTCAAACAGAAATAAGTAACAACTGTGACAATTAGTTCGCGTTCGTCTTGTGTGTACCTGTTCGTTCGTTTCGTGCGTCCTGCTTTATGTTTGAGCAGTGCGCTTCAAGTGATGAGCTGTGACGCATTAGTTCGCGCTCGTCCTGTATGCGTTCTTTTCGTGCGTCCTTTGTGCTCGAGCGACGCGCTGGCAATTCCGAGCTGCTTTCCGTTCTTCACGTTACATTCCAATTTATTGCTCTCGCATTCATTGCTTCGCCGTTGCGGCGAAACTGTGAATTTTTGTTTTTCATATCAATACGAACTGCCAGACTTTGATTCTATTCACAAGGATGGCTTGGTGGGCCAGTTCTATGCTCTTATTTCCAGTTTTATATCCCATTTTAAATGGTATTCGTTCATGATCACTTGTGTGTTCTTTTCTTCCGTCCTTTGCGCTTGAGCGACGCGCTGGAAATTTCCAGCTGGTTTCTGTTCTTCGCGTTACATTCCAATTTGTTGCTATCGCATTCATTGCTTCGCCGTTGCGGCGAAACCGTGACTTTTTTGTCATCTCTCTCTCTCTCTCCCAAGCCACCAACAAATGGGCAGCGATGGCAAAAAGCATCCACGCGAGCGACGCAGTTGAAGAGTGCTGCTGCCTTTTACCCCACCATATCTACGAACGCTAGTACCTGTGGCCTTGGCTTCCTAATAATCTCCCTATACAAAAGTTCATCGTTCTCGTCGCTAGATTACAAAGCCTTCTAACATAGACCTGCAGTGCTTGACCGCCAGAATCATATTGTAAGAGCACGACACCTCACATTTCCTTCAACGGCGGACATATCGCGCATTTTTTCGAAATATTGCGACAGCAAAACCAGTAAAAAGACACTCCACCCGCTCCACTATTTTTTCGCTTCACGAAATTGGTGTTACATAAAAGGGTTTAGGCGCCCGTGAATGACAGCGACAGACCAATAGTGACAACTTAGGAGCGAGGGCTAAACACCGGGCTGCTATGTGGAGAGGCAGAAAATTAATATTAAAATTATAGGGCACTACACGCAGATAGCATGTTATTTTGTAGGAGCATGCGGTGGCAGGCAACCATTGGTTTATTTTGACGGCCTACTGTCCTTACTGAGTGGAACTCTGTCTATGGATTTACCAGTATGGATATACCCCAAATAAGTTAAATAAGTTATGTAGCCTAATCCATAGAAAACTATCGCAAAACACAAAAGGTCAAAAACGACGCGGATGCGGCGTGAATCACAGGCAGTCGTATGTAAAGTGTGAAATAGGTGTTGTTTCTTTAGTGCCATTGTCCTGTGGCCGCGTTGACATAGGCCAACGAGAAGATGTGTCAACAATCGGTTGCAGGAACACAGGAGATCGTTGGACACAAAGATTGTTCACACATGCCCTACCATTGCCGCTCGCGCGGTTGCACTCCCATTTCTGTGGCGTTGCTATTTCATGTAGACGCCCAGATCAGACCACCAGAGGGCTGATAGAGGCCTTTCACTTTAGGAGACGTGGGGAAAAATGCGCAAGCGCAGCCTTCATGACATTAACTGACAACGAATTTTCATATCTCATAAGCACTCTGAGGGTCTCATATGAGGCACGTGTTTTCTAGCCCCTTGTATATTTTTTTCTTCTTTCCTTATTGCTGTTTCATTGGCCAGGTCATGTGACACAAATGATATATATTGTCACGCGTTGTTGGCACTGTGGGGGCAAGAACAGCGGAACAGCAATACGCGAATGACAGACACGATCCAACGGCTATCGCTCCTCGCCTTCGTCTTCTTCACGTTTTGTCGGCTGGCCACGGCATGCTGGATCAAAACACCAGGTGGCATTATTCCCCCTCCCGACGGAGCATCGACTCGATCCTGACACACAAGAGATACATTGAAGGGGCCGTTAAGGAAAAAATTAAACAAGAAAAAAAAATAAAAGAAATACGTTACCACGCATAATAAAGATGCACGCGAAAGAACATGCGGTCTGTGGTCCGCAATAAGGAAAAAAAACTCAGTTCATAGTTCTTTGGAGACAACAGCAAAGAGAAAAGAAAGTTTACTGCACGAAGAAAATGAGAATAGGAGTATCAACGCGTGAAATATAGTTTTAGGCGGACGATACGTACGACCTCTGTGCGCGGTACACGGTGTTGGGGCGATCCTGAGGCTCCGTCTGGGATAACTTCGTAGTTAAGTTGGCTCACACGCCTTAGTACTTTGTACAGTCCGAAGTACTTGCTCAGGGGTTTCTTGCTGAAACTTCGCTGTCTAAAGGGAGTCTAAACCGAAACTTGGTCACCAGGTTCATAGGTAACTTGTCGATGGTGGATGTTGTACCTTCGTGCAGCTGCACACTGCTGCGTTCTTATGTGAACGCGGGTCAGTTGACGCGTTTCCTCTACGCGCTGAATGTAATCCTTGACTTCAGGAGCTAACTGCTCGTGCTGGGAGATGTCGTCATAAGGAATAATGGCGTCTAGCATGGATTGAACATCTCGACCCTAAACCAGTCCGAATGGTGTGAATCGAGTCGTTTCCTGCGTTGCGGTGTTGTACGCAAACGTTACGTATGGTAGGATTTCGTCCCACGTTTTATGCTGCACATCCACGTACATAGAGATCATGTCCGCCAGCGTTTTGTTTAGCCTTTTTTGTCAAACCGTTAGTCTGAGGGTGGTATGCAGTGGTCTTCCGGTGGTTCGTGTAACTGAGCTTGGAGATGTCGTCCAAGAGCTTTGTCGTAAACGCTGTCCCTCGGTCAGTGATTATGAATGACGGGGCGCCGTGACAAAGCACAATGTGATACATGAAAAACTGGGTGACTTTGGATGCTGTCCCGCGTGGTATTGTCTTCGTCTCAGCGTAACGCTTCATGTAATCAGTTGCGACATTGATCCGCTTGTTTCCGGAGTAAGACAAAGGAAACGGCCCAAGGAGGTCCATTCCAACGTGATCAAACGGCGTGCGCGGAGGGTCGATGGGTTGTAGGAGGCATCCAGGCTTTGAGGGTGGTGATTTGTGACGCTGACATTCGCGGCATCCTTTCACGTAGCGCTTGACGCAAGCAGCCAGTTTAGGCCAGGAATATAGTTGTCTCACCCGATCAAGAGTCCTTGAGTAGCCCAGATGGCCTAGATGCCGGCTCATTGAGGCAAGCTAACAGGATGTCATCGCGAAGGCCTTGAGGCACGACTAAAAGATGAGATCTGCTGCCGACACCGGTGTTTCTTTTGCATAATATGCCCTCTCCCCTATTGAAAATTCATCCACTTTGAGGAATGGTGGATTCCACCATCCACCATTATGGTGGATTGTGGTGCTGGAAGATGGTGGCACGTGGTGTATGCTGGATGCTGGCGTATGATGGATGCTGGAGAACGACGGAGCGTAAAACGGCTCTACAGCGTCGGCACCATCGTGCCTAGCCGTCACACATAAATAATTGTAATAGAAGGCGATGTAGAAAGCACTAGTACAAAAAAAAGACCGTATGCAAAAAAAAAAAAAAAAAAAAACTTCCGCCACCGGGAATGGAACGTCCGACCTGCGGATCCCGAGCCGAGTACTTTACCACTACGCCACGCCGACACTTGCTTAGCGACTTGCAAAATGACTAGTCAACATACTAATACACCGTTTGGCTTCAGCTTTGTATGTTTCATACTGGAGACAGACGCGATCTTCACATCCTACTAAAATTTGCGTAGTTATTAAACGCAAACAAACTGCTGCCGGTAACGAATGGCACGTCGATAATGGCAACAGCGCTAACTTTCTTTTCGCATTCACAACGTAACTCCAAAGAAACATGTCAACTGGAGCGAGGAGCGCGAGTATAAGGAACCGGGTGTTACTGCGAAGTTTTAATAGCCGTTTCTCGCTTTTTCCAAAGTGCGACATGTGCAGAGACTTTCTGTCGACTCTAATATCATTCGATAAATACGCGCGTACAATTGACTGAGTATTGTGATGTTTTGTTTTTTTTCGCGCAACGTACAGCGCAGCCGTGCCAGCGCACTGATCTGACGCTGTATCATTAGCTACAACTGCATAACAGCTGGGCCAAAACAAGTGCGGTGCGCGGGAAAAATATGGCATCATATTGGTTCAGTAAGGCGTACGAATTGACAACTCTATGTTCTCGCATACGTGTCAGAGAAGCGCCGGCGAGTGCGACCGGCGGCGCTTGGTGACCGGAGGCGTCTGCTGGAAGCGCGTCGCATCTATGCTCATCGCTTCTTGTGCGGACACCGTACACAAGAAAAAAATGCTTCATTTAGGTTAGCGGATGCCACAGGCGTGCTGTAAAGTCATTCGTACTCACTAGAATCGTGTATACTGAAACCAGAAGCGCCGATAACACGTAGACGGACTCGGTCGCTACGCTATGCCTAACCTTTGGTGGCAATCATGGTGGTAGAATATGATGGCGGTAGTCATACTTGGTGGGGCTTATCTCGACGCAGGCCGAAGGTTAAAGTTTGCGCATTAGCTTTGCATGCATTTTCACTATTACCTTAAAGTGCCGCTGAGGTAAGTGACTGTGCAAGAATTGCCATAGTTGCGTTTCAAGCGTGGCAGTACCAAGCGTGACGGTATCAAGCGGAGACTGTTTTCTGGTCTCCCCGCTGGAAGGACTCATTTACTTCTCGGCAGATGCGCGGCGATGTAACACAGTTACTGTCGCTGTTCGCACCGACACTTCTAGACTTGTAAACATCAAAATGCAGCAGCACATCGCGGATGTAAATCTGATAAGTACGTGCGTAAAATGTAAACATTCACGGCTGCTGTGCTCCAGAAAACTTGTGGCGGTTATTGGCGCCGCATGAATAAAAAAAATAGTGCTGGAAAGCTTAACGATCGGTGTTGGCTGCTTTGAACTGCATATATTTCTGCACATTCAAGAGGAAAACATTAGAACTGACAGCTACTTCACATAATGTCACGTTCACTTCCATCATGCCACCGTCACCCACCATGCTTCCATCCTGCCACCGTCATCCAGCTTGTTCACCAAGTCATCCACCAAAACATGTTTTGCTCGCCACCATCAGCCAGCATTTTCCACTCTCGCCATCATCCGCCATTATGACCACCACAGCTTCCACCACATCCACTATTCTTTCCACCTTGTGCACTATTGTTTCCACCATGTCCACCAAGATTTCCAGTATCCACCAACCCACGATTTTCAATAGGGTCGTAAGCAAAATAACGGCAACGTTCGCGAAATAGGACGAGGGATTGACGCGGTGCCGCCTTCTAAATGATCAATGATGAGCCTTAACGAGGGAAAAAAACTAGACGCCTAAAACACCATAAGAAGGACGAAGAAGCACAGGGAAAGAGCGTGACTCGCAACTTTATTTATTCTCAGAAGAAACGCAAAAAATATATATGCCGCACCACACATGCGCACACAGCACTGCATCAGCTAGTCACTACACATCAAAAAATACACGAGGTCAATAGCAAGGCATATCTTATCAACAATGACGAACAAAATTGGAACTTAGACATGCGCAAAACCACTGACGTGTCAATTACACACAAGTCGCTTTTTTTCTTTATCCAAAAAGCTTCCATTAATTCCCGGGCCAGGGCATCTGAGCTTTTGGCAAGAACAGAAAAGCTTGAAAAATTCGCCTCACAAGAACAGGAATGACAATGTGCAGGCAAATGTGCTGCCGAATTATTTCGAAGTGATAGCTCATGTTCCTTAATTCTTACGTTCAAGCACCGACCAGTTTGGCCGATGCAAACCCGACCACAACTAAGTGGGCTTTCATACAACACGCCCACCGAACAATCCACATACTTCGAAGCGTGTTTTTTCCCACAAGTGGAGGCCCTCCGTGGTTTAGAAATACGTGGACATAGGCCAGCCAACTTACGTGGCGCAGAAAAAACTACCGGCACATTGTACCTATTAGCCACGTTCTTAGGGTTGTGCGCTACCTTATGAACATAAGGTAGCACCATAGGTCTTTTGACCATGGGCTGCCTGCTTTTCTTTGAGCCCTTCAACTTTTGAAGGAGGGTTTCGGCAATGGATACGACGACTAATTAGGATAGCCAGCTGAATGCAGCCGCCTAACCTGATCCGTGTAACTATCCTGCATACTGTGAGGAAAAAATTTCACCAGCGCTCCCTCGAGACACATGTTCGCATTGGCCCTTTTAACAAGTTTAGAATGGGCCGCATCAAAAGGTAACAGCTCTTTGCGCGAACGAAGGCGATAGGCCCAGCACACGTGTCGCTACTTGGGACGTTACACCCAAGATATTATTATTAATATTATACGTGTCGCTCCGAGAAAGTGATGATCAAGCCTAAAAATTGCAATCTATTGTCAATGGGAAGCTCATGCGTGAATGAAAGGCCGTTAGCATGTTGTCTGAAAAGTGCTTGAATTTCATCCACTGAGCTAGTGGTGGTCAACAAAGGATTAATGTTTAAAATAACTAACAAATCTAAATTAGTTGTGGTCGGGTTTTGCATCGGCCAAACTGGTCAGTGTTTGAACGTCAGAGTTAGGGAACATGAGCTGTCACTTCGAAATAATCCGGCAGCACATTTGCCTGCAGATAGTCATTCCTGTTCTTGTGAGGCGAGGTTTTCAAGCATTTCTGTTCTTGCCAAAAGCTCAGGGCCCGAATTCACAAAGCTTTCTCTTGCCTACGCAATTTCTTAGCCAAGAATTCTCGTATCTCGAGGGATTACGATAGCAATGGTAGGAATTTAACTTACCAGCCACTTTTGAGGGCAAGGAGGCAACACAAAAGCCGATCAAACGACAAGGAAAGAAAGAAGTGCGCGCAGGTGATAGCAAGGCTGCACGCGAAGCGTCTAGCATCGAGGGTATACGATGATACCCAATGTATTTTCGCTGCATCTCAGCTTCCAGTTCCGGGCGTCTGCTACAGCTCTTACGTGTTGCCGCAGACGTCCTGGGGTCTTGCGCGAAGCCCAGTGCTCGTGTTTCATCGATGACCATAGCTAACAAAAATCTAGTTGCTCGATGACGTTAATAATCCGTGCGCTATCCCGTCAAGTGCAGGCGAACAACGCTCCAGACGCACTGCATCTTTAAACCGCGAGTAAATTGAAACATTGAAGGTTTGAAGATGTGACCGAAACGTCTCCCCCTGTTTACCACAACCAGTTTAGTTACATTTTCATGAAGCTGCGCTGCCACTAAACTAACTAGGCATGTTCGAGCACGGTATGGTGGTTGCCATTAGGGCGTTTTGTAGCTAGACGTAAAATTCTGCATTTCTTACGAAGATCTCAGTACAAGACATAGGAGCGGCTTTTGAGCCTACGGAGAACTGTACAGAAATACAAAGCAGCCGTAAGAAAGGTATCATAGCGTAATGCCGCAGGTCCGATTCACCGCAGCATTTTGACAGGGCTGGAATGAGAGAGCAATCGTATACGCTTAGATATGTGTACGCGTAAAACAAGGAAGATTCGTCGGGAGGTTTCTACGTGCTAATGCTTTTCAGAAAACACGGCGCAGTCACTTCGTCCTTGCCGAGTTTGCGTGAGCAAACATAAAAGAAGCGGTGTTGTCTCGGCCTGAAGTGACATGACTATACACATGCGCCTGGATTCACAGGGCGCGCGTGCTGCGCGTTCGCACGATTAATAATATTAAGAAAAAAAAAACAGAGACGGCGTTCGCGATACTTACTAACGTCTATGGGAGCGAAAGCCATACAAAAGCGAGCGAACGTGTGATTGTGCTTATATATGAGAATCGAAGCAAATTAAGTGAGTAGCGATTTGTTTAGTGAAAGTTTATTTAAACGACAATAATGGAAACACACTGAATATTCAATTAGTGAAAGTGACATTAGTGACAGTCAATTAGCGATAGTTAATCAGTGATGTCGCACTCGATACAAAGTGCACGGTAATATAGCCCCATTTGATGGCTTTAACCTTCGAGTCACCTTAGGCGAATGCATTAGGATCCCGAGTTTTTTCTTCTTTTTTTGATCGACTTTCACCGGACGTCTTGAATTACGTGTCTTTCGAGGGAAAGATAATATATATACAATGAAGTAAGTGTTACAGTGGCCAGCTCTCTTCTGAAACACTGCAGCGGTGGTCGAGTCGTTACAGCGTCAGACTATAATGCGGGAGGTACTGGGTTCGATTCGCAGTGTCGCCAAGCACCCACGTTTTTTTTAAATGGAAAAATGGATAGCACGGCTTGAGGTTATGTGTTGCGAGCACTCTTTTCTTGAGAAGGTGGCCTTTCCGCTCTCTTCTTTCACGCCCCTTTATACCCAAATGCGCTTCGCCATGCTCCCTCACGGATTATAGAAATAAGAGTATCTTTTTTTTTGCTCTAACCACTACTATCGCAAGGGTGCCCAGTCCCGAAACCCAATTATCATACCTGGGCATTACTTTTCACGACTCTGGCTATTCGACTGCCGGTCAGACATCGCGGTGTTTTCAATAACATCAGGAGACACGCGGCGGCCAAAATGCTTGCGGCCAAGATGAGTGCCATTGTCGGGACACGTTTGCGTGCTAGTTGGGTGGGATTCATTACAAGCAGCTGCGCAAAACGACAGGGACAGAGAGAAAACACACAAACACAGTGATGTGTTTGTGTCTTCTCTCTCGGTCTCTGTCGTGTTGCGCAGCTCCGTGTAATGCCTCTGTCAATGGCTATAAAGAACTCCAGCAGGCTATCGAGTTCTGAGGAGAGGGCAAAACAGTACGCCTGGGAAAACATTACGGCAAATTCATTTGCGTCATAAAGGGCTACTCTTCCCTTGGTAAGTACATGAAAATTTTAAACGCGAGTTTATTCTTTATCAACAGCAGTTACAGTATAGATGACAGGTGAACAAACAAAAATCCGCGTATTCAGCTTGACTAGTTTTGTGCCCTTAATAGTAATTGGCAACACGTATGACAATACGTAGAAATACCACGCACATATGTAAAAGTATGTACAGCCACGGGCGACAGCTTGGTTCTCCTGGTTGAAGTCGCCTAGTCTGTTGTACATATTAGACAAACGCAATGTGTAGAAGCAATGTTACACAGAGGAGCTGTCCTATAAACTTATTTTTGCTGGTTGGTTGCATAGTTCCCAACTTCTTGCTGAGAACTGTACGTTGTTAAGTGAAACATCTTGATTGAATGCACATATTTTTTGTAAGGTTACATTAATTTTTGCGCAGTAGAAAACATATTTGAGAAATGAAAATGAGATAGAAAAGAACTAGAAATCATATAGCAAAATTTTTATGAAAGTTACACTAAACAAAAAAAACATAAGTTTTTGTTTAAAAGATACATACATACATACCTACCTACATACATACATACATACATACATACATACATACATACATACATACACACATACATTGAGTAGTAGTTAATAGGATGAACTGCTATAAAACAACGATGCTGATACACGCAGTCTTGAGCACATGAGGTTTCAAGGCAGTAACTTACGAGAGAAATCTCTCACCACTTTTATGTGCCAACTCGGCATTTCTCGAACCCTCTTGGAACAATTTCATGTATAGTTTCTGCTTCTGCCCACTCACAAGCAGTTTTTATACATTTTCGTGGGCGGCAGCCTACGACGATATATAAGAAAAGAGCCCCCGACAATGTGATGTCAAGGAAAAACGCAATGCATCACATTCTGGTACATGTCTGCAAGATGACACATAGTTTAATTACATAGTCCGGCATATTGACAACACTATAACAAGCCATGTCAGGTGACGTGGGCTGGAAGATTGGCACAGCTCGGACAAATTCTCGACAATACATAAATAAAACAATTCACTGTTACTAAGCTCCTCGGTACAAATAATGCTGTTGTTAACATGTAAATACCCTATTGCTTCTTCTGAAAACACTCCTCAAAAAGGTTTCAAAGTGTGCACATGTGCCGACTTCCTTCCAATGAGAGACTGCTGTATATCAGTCTCTCATTTCGCTTGAAAAAAATTTCAGTGCACTGCTGGGCAAGGAATGTGATGCAAAGATTCAGTACCTTGCATGTATATCTTGCTGCTGGCCTCAGCTGCAATGTTGATCAGCACAAATGGGCAGAATAACATTTTATAATGTGCCACGACAAAGTAATTATGTTTCAGGTGCATGAAACATGGACAACAATAAAGGAATTTAAGAACATTTACCTGGCACAGTTTACAGAATCTTAAATATATTTTCGTGGAGCTATCACAGCTTGTCTGAATATAGTAGTAATGGTTATCAGCCTTCGAATTTGTTCGAAGTCGCCAGTTTCAAGTTCAGAGCACACCAGCAGCCCTCTTCAGGCTAAACCACTGCACAAGCGCATCAAAAGGCATAAGTAAATGCATGCATAGTCACCATACAAAAAGCAATAAATACTTTCAGCAGTAATATGAGCAAAGCTGCATAGATGATAAAATATTTGCAGAGTATACAAGTACATTATAGAGAAACATATGGCAGCAAACACTATATGAAAAAAAAAATTAAAACTTACACAGTACATGCAGAAAGGTTGACCGTTGAAGAGGACAAGCATGCGACATGATAACATTACACAGGTGCTAAAGCCTGTTGGACATACTAGGAATAGTGACACTCCTTTTGCATCTAAATATTCCGCGGAAAATGACTTTCCAGAGCTTATATATACATAAAATCATTTGTGCTATAATAATGCA
Organism: Rhipicephalus sanguineus; assembly: GCF_013339695.2. Lineage (NCBI taxonomy): Eukaryota > Metazoa > Arthropoda > Arachnida > Ixodida > Ixodidae > Rhipicephalus > Rhipicephalus sanguineus. Next base: position 14,098,286 of record NC_051176.1, on the reverse strand, counting down.
TGTATCCTGAACGCCTATATAGACCAAAAGCAAAACTACGCGCTTCAATGGTTTCATTCGTGCACTACCAAACATGAAAACACGGTTTTGGTTGCCGACCATGGCTGCTGTTTCTAATGGAAGTGAAATGCAGAGACACACATGCACTTTGAGTTACGTGCATGTTAAAAATTCAAGGTAGCCGAAATTAATTTGCACATTACCACTACAGTGTGATTTACATCAACGTCAAGGTTTGGTATATTAAATGCAGAATTTAATTAATTTTGAATCCTCAGGTACAAGGAATTGCTAAATGTTGCACTGCTCAACGATTAAACTGCAGCTGTGCAGATTCTGACCATACAATTCAAGCTGTTCCAACTATCACAATGCATTCTTTCTGTTGACGTGCACTTTGAACAGAAGGACACATTCACTGGTAGTCGCTCTCTACTTGTTGGCCTTGTGTGTTTTGTCCGAGATACACTGTACAATTACATGACAGTGGGGTACCTGATCCCATGGCACTGCTGGAACATAGAAAAGTACAGGTGATTGTTACAACCATGCTATGTGTAAAAATCGACAGCTGATATGTGCGAAAAAGTCTAGCTGTCGTATTTTCAGAATCCAATAACAAGTATGAAATATAATAAAAAACAAGGAAAAAAGGGCTGAACATAGAGCCACCAGCAATGAAGACCTTGAAAAATTATTTTATGACATAAATGTATACCTACGATGTTCATTTTGAAGGCAACAAACTTCTGCCTAATAGTGAGACATCAGCCAATAAAGTATCTTCTATTTCGACTTTACACTAGGTGCAAGAAGCCGACCAAAAATGAGTTTACTATGCTACACTCTAAGAAAAAATCAAGTATTTGTGGAGTATTGCTACCCCACAACTATAACGTCATCCACCTCACGTACTTTCTACGCGTTATCACCACGGTCCCGGGACTTCCGGGTCACGAATGGCGCGCGTGTTATCAAAGTGACATAGCATTCTTGACAGAAAAGTGCCAAGAGCGAAGTTTTGATAAAAGGAAATGCGAGCAAGCAAGATTTTGATTATTGCTGTGTAGCAGAAATACTCCCAAATAGACGATTTGTTCCTAGAGTGTACTCATGTATTTCTATGTTACAAGACAACAGTTATTGTTCATCACTTTAAAGTTATCTAACATAGCCACCTCATCATACAGTAGGAAGGCGCAATTTTGAAGGCTTGAAAACACAAAGCATTATTGGATTATGTGTGTTTTTGTTGCTCGAAACGGTTTTTCCTAACAAAATTACACTTTGCAAAAAAATGCACTTGATTAGGAGAAATGATTCCGAGCAACAAACACACTCATAATCCATAAATGCTAAGTGCATGTTAATGGGCTCTTATGGCTTCCACAAACACTCACAATCATTATTATTGATGTCACTGCCATGCCGGACGGATACGCTGTGTCCTGCTCAGAACACCAAAGGTGCACTGTATGACCTGTCTTGCATGGGTGGGGGCTGCACTGCACTGCTGCTCAGCTGGGCCAGCCACGGACAGGAGGGTGAGCACCCATGGCTCTCAGGCATAGTGAGAGTGACCTTCAGAGATCAACAAGCGTATACTCAGGACACATACGATTTGTAGAAATAACCGTGCCACTATGCAATTGTGCTGAGAACATGTACGGCGGAAATACAACGTGCCACAACATTGAAAAAAGATAAGCTACGGCAGGTAAAATGCGCATTTACTGCTCCTGTGTGGCCTGAGGCTTGAACTAGAGTTCTTTCTCCCTGCATGTTGCGAACAGCCAGGCGATTTTCTCCCGCTTGCTATTTCCATGCAGAGCACTTGATACACTGTGTGAGTGACAGGCACAAGAGCTCAATATGCAATAAAAGTACTTGTGCTATTTCAAAAGCACAACTTTCCAGTCTCACATCTATGGAGTAAAATTCATAACCTGTAGACTTTACACTTTCGACATTGTCAATTCTATTATAATTTGCTTCTCTTTACGCGTCCAATTAGCATCGCTGTGTGAAAATAATACAAGCATCCACTGTTAGTAACAATGTTTTGGTTGTGAAGGTGTGCACATTAACCGGTGTTTACTGTGGTTAAACACCTAAAACACCTAAAAAAACTAACCTAGCAACCAGCCATTATGCAGTTTTCTACCCTTGAAGCTCCCAGGCAGAGCACAGTCCATCCAGATGAGGCTGTCATGCGTGCTTCCAGGCCCCTTTGAGGTCGGCTGGATGATGACACCCCCATCGTTGCAAAAGACTTGTAGATTTAGGGAGCACAAGTCCTTCCTATTTCTGTACAAAGAAGGAAAGAAGTGTTAATTTCAAGGGCTCGTTTTCTTTGTTATACACAATATTAATGAGAACTAACAGACAATAATGCCAAGGAAAGTATAGGGGATGTTTTTAGTAATAAATGTAAGGTAATTGTGAAGAAAGAAAAGTGGACGAAACGATAGCTTGCCGCGGGCAGGGACGGAACCTGCGACCTTCGAATAACGCGTCCGATGCTCTACCAACTGAGCTACCGCGGCGGCCATCCCCCCGTCCACTTTATAGGGTATATGTGTGCATTTAAACGTGGGAGCGTCAGTCAGCGCCGCCAGTAGCCATGACGGCGAGTGTGGAACACTCTTTTTCTGCCTTGTTGGCAGTCACGTAGCACGTGAACTTATTACGAGCTGGCAGCTGACCAATAATCCCTCGCATACTACCTGAAAGCATCAAGTCTGCCAGAACGAGACCCTCGCTATGAATGAAGGGAAGAAGTGTTAATTTCAAGGGCTCGTTTTCTTTGTTATACACAATATTAATGAGAACTAACAGACAATAATGCCAAGGAAAGTATAGGGGATGTTTTTAGTAATAAATGTAAGGTAATTGTGAAGAAAGAAAAGTGGACGAAACGATAGCTTGCCGCGGGCAGGGACCGAACCTGCGAACCTGTACAGGTGCTCCAAGTCATAAGGTGGCTTGATTTGCCAGTGCTTGCAATCGATGTATCCCACGACCTTACGAAAATCTGCAATCTGTGAAGAGGCCAAGAAGGATATATTAAAAAAGCCATCATTGAAAGCGCTCTTAATACATATTTGGTAGAAACACAAAAATTATCGCTTAGTCATAGCTATCAAGTATGCTTTATTCAATTTGAAACAAACTGAAGCCCCATGTAAGCTTTAAATACTGTAATGTATATGTCCTGGTAAAGTATAGTGCTGCCACAGCGGTAATCTTCTATACAAGTAATTTTGTAATATAAAGGGAATTCCTGAAAAAGTGCTAAATGGCTCGTGGAAGATAAATTCGCATCAAATATTTTTCTCTCAACTGTCAAGCGTGGTAAACAGACAGGCTCCTCTTAATAATCAGATAAAAGCCTGCCTAAGCAAAATCATAAAAACTGCTGGTGTACTTGCTCATATTGCAATATATGTATATAGGCCATATATACGTATATACCAAGCGGTAGTAGTACATTTTTCGTACTTGAACTTAACAACGGGTGGTATTACATCTGCTGGGATGAAAAACTTACAAACATACGTTATAGCACTACACGAATAGCAACGAAATTAGTTGCGCAAGTTCAACTCACCGATGGCACAACGATATTAGCAGCCGTCAGCGTCATCGGGGATGTAATGTGCTCTGCAGCCACAGGCAAAAGACGTCCGTGGACTGGAAGCTGCCGTTGACGTAGAAATGCAACGCTAGCAAGACGTGTACGTCCACTGGTGAAGCGTGAGAAATCGCCGTGGGCCACTGTAGTCAAGGCTCCAGTGCCGTGCAAAACGACACGACAGATGGGCTCGAAAACCTGTAGTTAGCAGGTGCTGGTCTACGACTTCATCCAAGGCAAAGCACCAGTGAGAATTGTGTTCTGTCCGGAGCGAAGCGTGACGTCCACGTGCTTTCGCTGCCAGGTACGAGTCCAAGTTTTCACCGGAGAACAGTCAAGGCATACTGCCAAAGCAGCCACATTTACAGCACAATGTCTCGGCGAGCGACTTCGGTTCGACACGTTATGACGTTCGAATTACGGCTATCACAAAAAGGAGAAGCAACGAGTTAAAAAAGAAAGCGCCAAGCCCAGCGCCAAATCCTTAAAGCCCTCAAAAAGCACCATCGCAACTTCGTAGGACGAAACACGGTTATCAACGCTTTAATCTTCTGTCACACGGGCACAGCCTCTTCACAAGTCTTGGAAATGTCAACACAGCACCACTGTTCACAACGCACATCGTTTCACTCCCGAACACTGCATTTGCCTGGACTGCTCACAAGAAAATAGAAGCGCACGGGCTAACCACTGGCGAAGCAAGAACCAAATACAGAGCGTAGTTCATGTGTTACCGTACGGAATCACGGAAGCACGGAATCACTCAAGTAAAGTGCCAAAATGCTGTCAATTCGAAATGCCGCACTGCACCTTAATGAGACACAGGAACGCGAAGCAAACGAACTGTTACCGACACTCAAACACACATTGCAGGCTCCTCCAGTGCCAGTTACCGTCGGTACACAGGCGCCGATCCCCGCTTCATAAACACTCCGTGGCACAGGCTTCGCTACGCTTCACGGCACACCAAGAGACACTGCCGTCGGTCTTCACACTGCTTGCGCGCACCGGAAAAGCAGCGGTATTCACAGCACATCCAGTCGAACGCTGAAAGAACTCATGCGTTTGCGAAAATCGGCGCCGACACCTACAGTTTACGGCGCCATGTTGTTCTTACAAACTGCGCAGCAGGGGGTAGGCGCTAAGACAACTTAGAAAAAGCTCTTTCGCGTTGATCGCGAGAAGATAAAAAGTTCTCTTATGTGCGAGGGGGAAGATATGACGAACACGACAGGAGCGCGCGATGAAAGAAGTGTTTTGTCAACGTCATAAGATGGGCTGTTGTAGAGAGTACTGCTTCCCAACCAATCACGAGTTGCACCTCTCGCCCAAGCCGTCGTCTGCTATCGTTTGTCGTCTGCTACGATAGTAGCCTCCTGCGGGGGTTTCGCCCTATCTACGCGATGATTTCTAGGTCAAGCTGACGCTTATGAGCACAAAATACATTTATGAGTGGGTGAAGCCACCTTCAATTGATATTCTCACGCCATGTTAAATGGCAGTTAGTAATCAAAGGGACGTGAATCCGGCAAAGGCTTGTTTATACTCGAGAATCGTGAGCATTCGCACATATTTTTGATGTCGTTTCAAATTACTGGATCCATTTACTTCTGACTGCTCGCCGTATAAACGCGTTCCGTTTCGGTTTCCGAGTAGTGAAGATCGAAAAGCTTGATTTGTTTGAGATTTCATGCATAATCTCGCACATCTATAATATGCTGCGATTTGCAATGTACGAGCCTGCTCTGGATTGACCCAAAACGCTTAGCGACAGCTGCGTTTCAGCGATCGTGCCTATTGGGCAGTTAAAGCCAATCCAACTAGACATGATGTGGAATCATATAATAGGCTTTAATAACGGCTAACTGGAATGCTCCGCTCAATTTTATTTCCAACAGCGTGCAGCTGATGTGCTCCTCTGAACCTCTTTGGTGGTGGTTTAGACCAATGCTGCGTACATCATGATAAGTTGGACGTCTCATTGGAGGAAGTCGGGCGCAACACAACAACATAACAAAAAAATGTTGACCAAATACCGCGCCGCTTTGGACTTCATCGACCATTCATGTAGACCTTTGGTTTTAATCCAACCACAAGTCTTTGCATGCATAATGTTTCGCCATTGACACCCAATAGGCTTCTTTAATTACTGCGACTCCCAGTTTATTGGACGACTACGAGTGCCAATACAGTCCATAGCGTACAAGCGAAACAACACACGAAACTCAAAGCGCCGAAATAAATAAAACGTACCAGCAATCATCAAGAAGCCTTAAATGGCCGTGAATTAGCTCAAAATTAGCCACGGCACCCAGATACCCGCCGCAGTTGCATGTTCTAAACAGCCATATTGTTCGTAAGAGTGGTCCGGACCACTCTTGGGATTTTCTCGTAGCCACGCTGTTTCCGCGCAATTTTTTTGCTTCGTGAATCCACTTACGAGCCTTTTTCAGTGACGTCACCAAATATAGCAACTGCATCACCATCGCTGACATGTTCCTGGACAGTCACAGCGCGCTTTACCGCAGCGGCCGATGTGATAACGATGGCCTCTTACGACGTTTTTTTCGCTTCGTGAATCGACTTACGCGACAAAATTTCTCTTACGCGACAATTTGCTCGTAAGTGAGTTTTGTGAATTCGGCCCCAGATGCTCTTACCCGGGAATAAATGGACGCTTTTTGGATAAAGAAGAAAGGCGACTTGTGTGTAAGTGACACATCAGTGGTTTTGCGCATGCCTGAGTTCCAATTTTGCTCGTCGTTGCTTGATTAGATATGCCTTTCTATTGACCTCGTGTATTTTTTTGATGTGGTGACTAGCTGATGCAGTGCGGTGTGCGCATGTGTGGTGCGCCATATATATTTTCTACGTTTCTTCTGAGAATCATTCAGTTGTGAATGACGCTCTTTCCCTGTGCTTCTTCGTCCTTCTTACGGTGTTTTAGGCGTCTAGATTTTTCCCTCATTGCGATGAACCAACTAGCCTAGCAACAAGTACTTCTAAGATGGGCCTTAACTGAATGTCCGTTCGTTGTTTAGCGATCAGATCCGCCCTGCTGAGAGTAGGAAGGCGCTGTCGTTTTCTACGGCTGCACTTTCAGATTCGAGAGGGGCTCGTGATAGCATCTTCATGCTTTCTATCAGACTTGTATACAATGGTGACATCGAATTCCTGAAGTCGCAGACTCTATCTTGCTAATCGGCTAGAAGGGCCTCGGAAGTTAGCCAACCAGCATAAAGAGTCATGATCAGTCACAACTTTAAATGGGCGCCGTAGAGATTAGGCCTAAACCTCGTAATAGTCCATATTATCGCGAGGCACTCCTTCTCTGACGTCGAATAGTTGATCTTGGCGCGTGAAAAAGTGCGGCTCGCGTAGGCGATAATTCTTTTGTTCCCATCTTGAGTTTGCTCCAAGATAGCTCCGAGACCAATGTTGCTGGCGTTAGCTCGCACCTCTGTGTCAGTGTCCTCATCGAAATGGCCAAGTACGGGATGAGAAGACAATTGATGTTGCAGTTCCAAAAATGCAGTCGATTGTTCGTCAGCCCAAAGAAATGGTATGTCGTCACGCGTACGTCTGATTAGGCTTCGTGCTACGCAGACACCTTGGCTCCGTAATCTTAGAGAAATTTTCAATAAAGCGGCAATAATACGCACACAGACCCAGAAAGCGTGGAAGATTTTTCTTGTCCGTCGGGGCTGGAAAAGCAGCCACGGCAGCAGTCTTTTTGGGATGGGGCCGAACAGCACCAGCACTCACAACGTGACCGAGGAACTTTAGCTCTTCGTAGCCGAAATGGCATTTCTCAGGCTTGAGGGTGATGTCAGCCGATCGAATTGCTTTGAGAACACTCCGAAGGAGACGGAGGTGTTTGTCAAACGTTTCCGGAAAGACAACATCATCCAGATAGACGAGGCAGCTTTTCCATTTGAGGTTAGCGAGAACGGTTTCAATCATTCGCTCGAATGTGGCCAGAGCGGAACAGAGGCCGAAAGGGAGCACTCGCAAGTCATAAAGGCCGTTCGGAGTTACAAAAGCAGTTTTTTCGCGGTCCCGCTCATCGACCTCTATTTGCCAATAGCCACTTTTCAGGTCGATTGAGAAAAAGTACTTTGTCCGCCGGAGCCTTTGTAGAGAATCTTCGACCCGAGACAACGGGTACACGTCTTTCTTTGTGACGTTATACACCTTCCTATAATCGGCACAACACCGAAATGTGCCATCCTTCTTTTTAGGGCTGTATTACGCCACCTTGAAGCATTTCCTTCACCCGCGTTTGAACCGCGCGTCGTTCGGTTGGTGAAACACGGTAAGGCTGCTGCCGTATAGGGTGCGCATCGTCGTAGGTGATGATACGGTGTTTCGTAATCGATGTCTGACGTACCTTCGACGAACGAGCAAAGCAAGTGTGGAACTCCAGCAACAGCTCGCGCAGCCTTTGTTTGTTTTCGCCAGGAAACGTGGGACTTATGTCGACCCCGCAGAGAGGTGCTCCAGCAGTGCCAATCGCCTAGGAAGCAAAACACTAAGTGACATCGGCTACTGGATCGGCGTGGGCGATGACAGTACCAGGGGAAAGGAGCCGGTGCCCGTAGCTGAAGTTTGTGACAAGAATCTGACAGATGCCATCACGGAGGTCAACCAGGCTTCGTGATACGCAGACACCCTGGAAAAAGAGTAGGGAACGATTGCTTTCCCTGACCACTTCGCCGTGTACTAATCCGTCGCACGTCACTATTAACCAGGACGTTTGCGCGCGGTGGTATCGTGACAGCGCCGTCTGTTACACGCAGACATATTCAATGGTGGCTGGTGTCGTTCGCTGCTGTGGCACTCTTTGTCGAGAACGTGACAAGGCGTTGTCGAGTGTCGATGATAGCACCGTGCTCCCGGAGAAAGTCCATTCCGATTATTAGGTCTCGAAAGCACTGACATAGAACGCTCAAGCTGACAACAAAGATACAACCACGAATCTGAATTTGTGTCATGCAGACGCTGAGTGGTGTGACGATATGCCCACCAGCAGTAGGAATTGGCATTCGGTTCCAAGGCGTCGTCACTTTCTTCAGAAGGGCTGCCAATTTTTCACTTATTATAGAATAGTTCACACTCATATCCACTAAAGCACTGACTGACCTTGCGACCGTCGAGCGGTACTGGAATGTCCAAGGAAACGTTTCCGTAATCAGCCGGTGACGTCGTCGTCGGCGCATCGTCGGTTTGTGTAAGCGTCAATGGGGGGCCTTTACCATGTTCAGTCTGAGCGGCCTTACCCCTGAAGGTTGCTGTGTTTAGTTTTCCCGGCGTGGGCTGGGTGACCGACCCTGCACCACGCTCGAATAGCTACGGCGATTAGGGGAACACCGCCGCGGTTATGGGGAGCGAGGTTGGTGCCAGGATGACGAGGATCCACGATGCTGGGCAATATAGTCTTCGATTTCAGGGGCCGCTGGCCGAACCTAGGTCGTGGTGAGTTCACCAAAAATCCGCGTAGGCCAAGTTCCCGGCAGGCGCACTGTCGGTATACATGCCCAGCTTCGCCGCAGTGGAAGCAGAGAGAACGTCGAGAACGTCGCAGAGAGAGCGCTCGCCATACGTCTGATTTCCGCGGGGCCAGTCGATGGTCGTTGCAATAAGAGGACGCTTGGACTGTCTGCAGCAGGGCTGGGGCCGAGGTGTGAAGGGGCATTGTCGTCCCTCTTTGCTTTCCGTTCCTTGCTTTTAAGCCTTTCCTTCAGCACTACCGTGCTTGCGCTGCAAAGCCTTTCAATAAGCATTGCAGGTGTGACCGGTTGGCTCAAAGCTTGAGCACACGACATCCGGAGGAAGTCACTCGGCGGTTGAGGTTCTCTCAGAAAAGGCGGTTCTCTTAGGGCATGCTGGACTTCATTTCGGACAACGCTGGACAAAGGCGAGATAGTGGGCGGTGAAGGTACTGACAGCTTCTGAAGTTCTTCGCGTATTACTGAGCGTATGAGCTCTCGGAAGAAATCCATGTAACCACCGAAAGCTCCCAAGCAGTCCGTAGTTGAGGCAGCGTTGACTTCTCGTTCGTATGATGGGGCCCGGTGCCGAGGAGTGTTTTCAATGGTCACGGCTTCAGAAAGAAATTCTGACACAGTCTTGTGCGGACTGCGCACAAGCCCACCAAACAGCTGCTCTTTCTGCCTGCGCATGAGGTGCCACACCTTCTTCTCTTCTGGCATGTTAAGGTCGGCTCGTCGGAAAAGACCCGTCATGTCCTCGAAATACATTGTAACGCCTTCGTTTGGTACTTGCATGCTGGACTGGAGACCACACTCAGCTAGCTCCCGACAATCAAGGCTGGCATAAGTCTAAAGAAGCCGGCTTTAGAAGTCTTCCCCTGACGTTAAGATGCCTGCGCGGTTCTCGTACAAAAGACGTGGGCAATCCATGAGAGTGAAATAGACCTGCCGCAGCTTGTCTGCGTTGTCCCACTTGTTGTGCAAGGCAACAAAGTCGTAGTGAACAAGCCAACCTTCCACATGATCATGTGCAGCGCCGTGAAAGGCATTTGGCGCTCGAGAATTGAGCAAAGTACAATGAAGCGGCGTTGTGCCTTCCGTACCGGTTGGGTTGGTGTCAGTTGGGATGGTCAGAGCTGCTATGTTGTCTGGGAGCAGTCCAAACTCAGGGGCTTGTCCTCAAATCCTTCTGCTGGAGCGGTGCACAGGAGTAACCACCGGCACGATGCTTGAGATCTTGCTACTCGGAGGGGTACGGTGCATAAATTACACCACACCACCACCAGCTTGTCACGCGCTATAGGGTCGAGAACAGCGGAAGAGCAAGGCGCGAATGACAGACACGATGCAACGGCTAGCGCTCCTCGCCTTCGTCTTCTTCGCCGTTTTTTCGGCTGGCCGCGGCATGCTCGCTCAAAACACCAGGTGGCAATATGTATATGCCTTTCTTTTCCAATAAACTGTAGTTGCTAGTAGGCGGCACTGTTGTTCGCGTTGTTCCTTCTAGTGTCCGTGTCTGTGTGCGCGCCTTATCCAGTTTAAACATGAATCAATACCAACTAGCCGAATTTGCCGTGCTCTTGCAATACATTTCGATTACATCGGGCCCTTTCTTGTGGGCTAATCACTTCCACGTCATTAATCCAAGTTCTCTGGCCACAGTTATAGCAATATGCATCTTCAGAGCAAGAACTTTGTCTTGGTTTGCGCGAGAGGGTTTGTATCTCAGCGAAATTCTGTCTATGCGCTGCTGCATGGATCCTTCCGTGGAACACAGCAGAAGAATTTGCAAGATACCGCGGCAAGAGAGCTGGAGACAACAGCGTCACTTCAGGGACTGTTACGTATTGCTTGCGCGTCGCAGTGCGCGAATACAGGCCGGTGTAGCTCGATTGGAACAAGACCTCTAGACAACTCGTAGAATGATTGTGGAACAACGTAAGACCTACGTTACCGACACGGAAGAAAGAGCCAGCGAAGCCAATGTGATTTTTCTGGGGAATAGCAACGTCCCAGAGGAGCACAAAAAGTTCTACAGCCAGGGCCGAAGTTCTGCTTAGAATCTGTGGTGACTGCCCCGGAAAAGCTTGCACTATCTAGGTCTGTCTCGTGGCCTGTGGTGGAGACGGAACATGCGCGGTTCATCATGGAAGCAGTGGACGTGGTCGCAAGGTAATAAAAAACGTTTTGCACATCTGAATAACCTAGTTAAGTGCGCTGTAGATAAACAACTGAACCTAATGTCTGCAGATAAGGAGGGCATTTTTGTTGTAGCACCGGAGCAAGTTTTCTTCCAGAAAGCACTGGGCGCGATGGCAAAAAACTGTGATCCTGTGACCATGAAACCTGGAAAAGTTAAGCAGAGAGCCTTGATCTTGTTAGAATAAAACAACCTCGAGAAAACTGCAAAAGCCGTAGAAAAGTGAAAAAAAAAAACCTTCACTTGGAAATTTTCTTCGCGGCAAAAACCCACAAAGCGGACATTTCTTTTCGTGCAATCATGATGGAAAGAGGCACCTGGCAGCGAGAAGGGTCTACCTTCCTGCAAGCACATCTACAGGAACTGTCTTCTGTGACTCGTTCAGTATATCGAATTCTGATGAACTTGTTAGATTTCTTAAACTGTCAAATCCCAGCAAGTGCAACTTTTTCAGTGTGGACATACAGGACTTGTATTATTCAATGCCGTTTGATGATTTTATGAAGCGTGTTCAGCTGTGTGTTACGGACGACAATGACGAGCAAACGTTCACGAGCAAATGCAGAGTCTCATTTGGCACTTCTGTAAGAAATCCTGTCGTTTTATTTAAAGTCAACTTGTGTTGAATAGAATGGTCAGTTTTACCTTCAATAAAGTGGAGTCCGCATAGGTTCCAGAGTGGCCCCTATCCTGAACAACATCTTTCTCGGAAGGTTTGACAGTCAAGTGGCGCATGGCTCAGCTGGAGTAGCCAATAAAATTGTTCGTTATGTTGATGATTTTCTAGTGTTCATCAGGCCAGATTCCCCTGTTAACAGTGTGAATAAAGTTTTGATGGCGTTTAACCAATTTGGATGCGGACTTAACTTTATAGCTGAACTTCCGAATGATGACAGCATTCAGTTTTTCGTAGGGTACGCATTTCGGCCGGTTGGTTCACGATTACGAGTGAAAAACAGCGGTAAAAAGATGGGACAAGAAAGGACACGAGACCACGGCGCTGACTAACAACCAAATGTGTTTTATTCCTTCAGTCAGCATAAATATACTTCACCACTATCGCAATGAAACTACACAAAATTGAACACAGCCTGCGCAGAAGCAGTAAGGCGATGAATGGGACATGAATTCTATCTCCTTCGGAAGGAGGGAAATCGAGGGGAGGCTTACACATGCGTCACCGCTATAGTGGATGTGATCAGCTTCTGAAATAAGACGCGCTTGCTCGTCATGGTATTTTGACAAGAAAGTGGTATCTTTAAAAGATGGATGGCGACCGCAACTGTTACAATGAAGAGATAACTCACTATCATTAGCTTGTTTCTGAACCTTGTTCGAGTGCTCGCGCATTCGGTCATTAGCGCACCGCCTAATTTGACTGACATAATAACGCCCGCAAAAAAGTGGAATCTTGTACACAACACCTTGACGACACTCAACAAACTTCTGCCTGTGCTTCTTAGAACATCCTCTTTTGTTCTCTGCCTCTCGGTTGACTTGCTGGCACAGGCTACTAAGCTTATTTTGGGCAGAAAACAACAGCCTAACGCCTGCCCTGCCGACAACTTTCGGTAGGGCAGGCGTGCTCGACTGTGACCCGTAGGTCGCGGGATCGAAGCCCGGCCGCGGCGGCCACATTTTCGATGGAGGTGAAAGTGCTTGAGGCCCGTGTACTTAGACTTAGGTGCACGTTAAAGAGCCTCAGCTGGTCGAAATTTCTGGAGCCCTCCACTACGGCGTCCATTATAATCATATCGCGGTTTTCGAACGTAAAACCGGCATATTTAGGATTATGTATTTGCGTATATTTTCTCCTAAGGCAATGCAGCTAGCGTTTCGAGACTTGACAAGGTATGAGAGCATAACGTGTCTAATAGTTTCTTTAAATGTTGCTGCTATACCGCAAATGGATATTTTGTAAATGGCCTCAAACTTTCACTTTTGGCGAAAACTAACCCTAATGAAAAAAATCACAGCATATCCACGGAGTGAATGATGATGAGTGGGCGAAGCTGCGGAGGTTCATCGGTAAACCGTGAATCTTCCGTGAATTCTGCCCAGTACATCATCACCGACGTGAGATCGGGCGCGTTTATACTAAAGGTTCGATGAGTTATGACGACTTGCAGCTCACTTTAATTTTACATGTACGCTGTGAATTTTCATTGTTTAGAAAACCATTGCTTTAGAAAACACCTTGCGTCTTTCGTTAAGCAGCTGGCGTCTTTTTCGTTTTGCTTTAGAAACATCTGGCGTTCTTTCGTTTTGTTTTTACAAAACATCTGGCGTCTTTCGTTGGTTTATTTCATCAATCAACGGCGTTTTGAACAAAATTTTTATTGTTTAATCACGCACAGGAGAAATCTCACCAGGCACTACCTTGGAGGTAAACAATGGCTGCTAATGGGAATGAGAGACAGAAGAAGTCGGCTTTTAGCTAACACTTACACTTCTACAGAGACAGAAGAATTCGGCTTTTAGTTAACGCGCACGCTGCGAATTTTTTATTGTTCAACAACGCACAGGAGAAATCTCCCACCGGCACCACCTTGGAGGTCAAAGGGTAAGACTTGTTACTCACTACTACGAGCACGACGAGGGACGAACGGGTGCCGCCTTAAGGAGCTTCGCCCCTAAAATCAGTATTTAGCCAACCGCATCTTCGATTTTTTTAAATAACGTAAACAGAGCCTGGCAGAGCATGGAAAAAGAATACATAGAAACGTGTTGCATTCTTTCCAGCGAAAATATTGTGGGTACAAGTCAGGGCTTTTCGAGGATGCACTGAGGCGATCAGCATATAAGAAATCGGAATAAAAAAAGTGGAGATACGCTTCCGATTAATCTAAACGTGACGGCATTCGCAGAAGAAAGACATTTGTGGTAAATGGGAATGAAGGTTTAAGGTACGACATTCTCCAATACCAAATCGTGCCCTGAGACCCGAAATTTACTGGCACCTGTCTATCACTGACGCTCTCGAATGAGGCTGCTCTCGTCAATTTTCGTTAAGGGCGCTGAAATGGGCACGCCGATGGAGCAAGCGAAACATTAACGAATGTTGAAGATAAGTGACGTGGCCACCTTAAGCACAAGAACGCGTTTTGGCATATGCTGTAGCGCACTCAACAGATTAATTACTGCACGCATCATCACGAAGACGATGTTTTAAATCATGGGGTTTAGTGTATAAACAAAAGAAAAGTAATCTGTAAATTCAACAAAAATACTCTCGCAGGTTATGAATTTCGCTTCAACATAGTACACTTCACCGCCTGCATTCGCACTGCGGAATCACGCACACTTCATATGTTCGCACGCATTAAAATTGAAAGGCCTAAAAACAGATGGCGGATCACTTTTGTGCTACTCATTTCATGTGTAATTCTTCGTAGAGAAATGCCAACAGCACTTGTAGTCATTTGAGTCGTGAGTAGCGTCGTGATGGCTGATCGCGTCAGCCGTGATTGAGTTTTTTTCTGCAGACTACCTGATGGTGCACAAAAACAAATTACGTTATCAAAGAAATTTCCAAGAGTAAAGATATGGACCTCCCTGCCCTGCAAAAATTCTTGGCGAAAGGTGCCTGCCACGGACATGACAACGACGAAGCCTGCCAGAATTGCTTCAGACGGCTCAGAGATATGCTATCCTTTCCTCAGCTCAAATGGCTGCTGAATTTGTACCAGACGAACTTGAAAGCCAAGAGCAATAACCGAAATATTGCCACGTATGCGACCTGAGAAGTCGCATTCGAAAAGCAGCAACATCTGTTTGTCGACTCTCCGACACGGCGCAGCAAAGCCATTCAAGGCCGTTTGTCAACAAAAACGGGTACATTAAACCAAGATGCAACGCAGTCCGACAATCACGGGATTGCGGGCCGTAGAGGGGTAACTCCGCAAGACCGATCAATAACGTTTGCCTGCAGCACTACGGCTACCACACAAAGGAAGCAGCCTAGCGCATGGACGAGAACTCGCCTGCAGAGGTAGCGCATGACTCACTTGTTGCATGCCTGAGAGCATCTGACGCGGCTACCCAGCGGCAGATAGAAGCGAGCTTATCTGGAGAGGGGGCTCTAACTAGTAGCCAATCAGGACCAGCTTGCACAGTGACGTTTGCTAGCGTGACGTGTGGCGCCCGAACGCGTGTCCCCGGGCCGGGAAGGGGCGCCGCATGGCTTGCACTAGACAAAAAGGTTTCGCGCCGTAGCCACGGTCGCCATGTTGCCGTTAAATGGCAGTTTCCGGTGGTGCTCGAGCCGCGTGTGGCAGGCACACGTGCTAGCGGGCAACTAGGCGCCAAGGGGGGGGGGCGCTCTGGATTACCACAACGTGTCTGACAATCGCATTATTTTGGAGCGGGTGCTCCCTTTGGTCACGTACGCCTATAAGTCTGCACCACAAATTACCAATGCCATCTACCCTTTCTTCCTTTTATATTGTAAGTAATTTTCATAGCGTCACGTGTATTGACGTCTCGTACGGTTAATATAGCTGGCGTCGACCGTCCAGAGCAAAAGCACCTTCACAGCAGTTATGATGCGGTGATAGTGAAATGTATCCGAAAAGTGTGTGACCGTCATTTGGAACCCTCAGATTGCCAGTGCAGTGTGTGCGCCGAATCGATCAGCAACTACAAAGCAGCATATGAAACGTGCTATTCCTGCTAAGAGGGGATGCGCTTGTTGATCGTGCTGCCGAGCCAAAAGGAGCGTCGAAAAGTACAAGCTCTTCTGCCAAGCTTGTCAGCCTACATGATGTATAAATCCGGACGCTGGCACGAGAAGCAGGGTATATTGGTCAGCACCAAATGCACTAAAAAGGGCAAGGGTGAAGCCAACGAACGGCCACAGAGCTGTGGTCTACTATATGCCATGCCCACGAACTATTGGTGGGGCGCTGTGCGATCCAAGATGGTTGCCGCAGGAGAGTCAACCCGTCTGCTAGCATGGGGACAGATAGGCGCGGCCCGTGCCGCTTCACCGGCTCACATGAAATGAGCTGCATTGAAATGTATTTCAGACCCGACAACTCGCCCAAATCAAGGGAAGTGCCAAATTCTCTCTACCTCATTTTCTACCGCAGTGCTAAAGGTCACATTTCAGTTCCGTGACCGTGCATCAAGGATGTGTTGCGAAATCCTGTGCACCCTACAGAAAACTGCGTAAACTAGGACCGATATATGAAATGAACGAGAATTCCAAGTGCGTACCAAGCCTGCCTGACGGATTTGCAACAGTATTAGGCCGCTAGCGAGTAACGCAGTCTTTGGTGCACGGGGCCGCATGTTCAACGGGGCGATACCTTTAAAGCAGTTGCGCCGTCGTAATTTCTTGCGCTATCAGGAACGCGGAGTTACTTCTTGAACAGAACACCGGCACGTATTTGTGTTGTGCAACATCCCACTCAGCAGTGCTTGGGTCACAGGCAATAAAACATACTCAGACTCCAGCTGTGCGCACTTCTCTCGGATGTTGCAGGTTCGATCCGCAGCTCGAAACATGAATCTCAAAAAGAGTGTACATGCGTGCTCTTCGCAACGTCGAATAATTCGACGTTGCGAAAATTCGACGTACAACAACGCCGTTCGGACGGTGCAGGAGAAGTTCATTTGGCAACACAGCGGTGCGGATTGTGGCTGCGCCTATATATTTCGTCACTTGAACCCTTTCGCTTCCCCTCGCCGAGTGTCTTGGTGGCATGCGGCACTCCATAAAATACAAAATACTTTGTGCTACATAATAACAGAGAGCGGAGCTAGTTGGTAAGTATTCATTCTAAAAAGACTGTAAAAAATTCTAAAAAGGTTGCAAAAAACGGTATTGCCATGTCTTGCCTTAAGTCAACCCTCACCAATTCGTGTGAGCACAAAATGAGTGATAGCTTTAACGCACAGCTTACGCGTCCTTTAGATGTAGGTTATCCCCGTGATGCAGTGGCCACTGTCTCTGAGCGTTTAAAGAAGTCCATTATGTTAAGTCCGAGCATGGTTGCACAAAGGGATAGGAAGAAACGTGTCGTAGCTATATATACCGTACATTTATTGCATATCTCACAGGCTAAAGAAAGTAGGAAGTAGATACAGCGTTAATGTTGTTTTCACGGCTGCCAGTAACCCAGGTAAGATATGGGCCGCTGTGCAGAGAAAGAATGAGACAGTAAAAGACAAGAAGCGAACCGATAATTGTTTCGTAAAACACACAAACAAATTCACTGATTGCCGTACAAGTGTGGCGTATAAAGTTCCTTTCAGCTGCGGCCGCTTCTGCGTAGGACAGACGGGCCCCTGCATAAACCAGAGATTATTAGATCATAAAAGATCACTAACCGGAGGCTCACCTTCTAATCTATCGTTACATTGTCGAGTATGTAAACGCACGCCAACATTCAATGAATGCGCAGTTTTGTACCGACATAGGAATGAAGAAACGCGCCTGATGATTGAGACATGGCATATCGAGATTAGTGGTAGCTCTTGCATGAGCCAACCGTCGATTAACTTGCATAAAGATGAAATCAAATGCTTTAACAGTTATCTTTCACGTAGGCCCCCACGCGCGCCGGATTCATAGGTTCGCCTATTGCATGGGCATGCGCAGATAAGTTTTCATGCCTTCTTTCTTTTTCCGCCGTTGTGCATCTATTCAGTTGTTAGTCTGCGTTTGTGGTGTCCTGACTTCTTTCTTGTGTCCATGTTTGCACACCCTGTCTTTTTAGAATGAATTGTGCTACATGCATCGCATCAGAAAAATATGCTTTTATTTTGGTCTCAACACAATTGTACATTAAATACAGTAGAAGCGCCTTACCAGTGCGAAAAAAACCTGAAAGCACGAGGGCATGTCAAGTGCAACTCGCTCCTCGTGAGTTAGCAGCATCCTCTTCATGGTAGCTCTCACTGTCAGCGCTTTCACAACCTTTTGTGCCTAGTGAACAATCCTCGTTGTCAATATGGTCGCTCTCAACATCACTCTTAAAAGCAATCTGAAGAATTTCCTCCTGTGAGAGACCTCGACTTGTCAGCGTCACAGAGTTTATAATGACACAAACGTGTGTCTGGGCTCGGAGAACATTTCGCTCTCACAGCGCAAGATGTAACTGGGCCTTCCAGATGCGCGAAGCATGAGCTATATCCATAACCCGCTCGAAGAGTTCATAGAGCCACAACAAATCTCGCAACTTGAGAGACTAACCAGGACATGAATGGGCAGGAGCATCATGGACGAACTTGGGATACGTTATCACAAGCAGCACGGCGACAAGACATCCCTCCCAAGCTTGATGATGGAAAAGCTCCCGGTGGCTAACCTCTCTAAGCACATGCATTCCAACTCAATCAGGGTCTACGAGAGAGTAGAGCCAAGTCTTTACTACAAGCCTTCGGTAGGTACAAGGAAGCGCTCTTTGTAGACACGGCTGAATATGCGTATCCACGTGCCTTTGCAGCGGCAGTCCTCAATACTGACAAACAATTGGTCAGCTCGTGTAGTGTACTCTGCTAAAACGCTGAGGTAGCGGAAGAAGCCCTAGCCATCGTTTGCCTCGGTTGCAGACACAGTGACTCGCAGACGGCAGTCAGAAATTATGCCAAGGCGTAATTTCGCCAGATGCCGCGGCTATCCTCAAAACCTACGCGAACTGTATCTCCTCCGAGTAGACGAAGGAGCGACACATTATATGTTTCCCGGCTCACACGTCCCCCAACAACTCCGTAACCAACCTCAAAGGGAGGCCTCACGTTTCGCGCCCGCGCAGAAAGGCCCTATGGGTGAAAGCCCTCCGGTGTATGAAAATCCAGCGGAGGGGTGGACAGGGACAGACAGAATGACCAGATATGGTGGCATTGCAAAATTTTGTGTTTTATTCGCCCCCAAGCCACAAACGTCACTGGGCATGCGGTAGATTGGAGGCAGTTACAAACCCAGACCTTCCCCAGCTCCCTTCATCTCATGAGGACATATCCAGACATCTATTCAGACGATCACTGCAAACTATGCGGCTGGACTTAGGCATCTCTAAGGCACATTCTCTGGGAATATCAGGTTATAGGAGAAGAAAATGCAGTCTCCCCAGATGACGCTGCGGTGCGGTAGACGGCCGCGCTGTGCAGCTCAAAAACTCCAAGATCAACTATAAGCCATCCAGCAAGCCCGTGAGGCGTCGAGGAATCAGGGTCTCCAGTCCTCCTTGGGCGCAGCCTACGCTCCAACCACGAGTTTGCCGGAGTTATAAATAAAGCTGTTATCACCACCACAATTGTGGGCAAATATCTTCACCTGGTGTCGATATGCCCAAACAGCAAGAATAAACAGCCTGCAATGTGCTGCCACCTACCAACAATATGCAAAAACAAGCGATTTCGAGGCGTCGCGTGATCCGCTACATGTGCAAGCATAACACAGGTAACGAAGGACAACGGACAGAGTGGGACTACCGATCAAATTTGGACAGCTGGGGTATAATAAAGTGGCTGTAAACGAATTCTATCAGTCAATCGCGTTTAATCTCCATTGGAATGCGGTGCTTTTCTGACAAAACATGAAGCCTCTTAGTTGAAGGTGGCACCTATTTGTTACGAATGCCGTTTCAGTTATGGAAGAGGACATCGCCAGCTCACGCGACAATATACGGGTCTCATGCACTACAAGAACGCCGACGGACGCTGTTTACAAGCAAAAATATTTATGCAGTAGTACCAGGGGGGTGTTACTCCGTATACCTCCCATAGGACGGCCTAATTCATGACGTCAGCGCTGGCAGCGCCAAACGTCCCTTCAGTTAATGCCCTGGCGGCTGGGATTCAGAGATTCAAACTGCAGAAATGGCGGCGCACACGGTATCCGTCGTCATGGCAACACTAACACCAGCCGCGCCTCGCACCTCCTCTCTAGCTCTCTCGCGCGCGCCGTTTTTTTATTCGTTTGGTTTTGTTCGCGCGCGCGGGCTGCGCCATAGGTTGTGTGGCCCTTTCCCCCACTCCCTTTTTTTTGTGAACCCACTCGTATAACGATGTAACCGCAGCATCGTGCCCTTTTCAAATCAGTCATTTTTGAAAACATTAACTGTAGCCCCACTGCAGAGAACAGCTAATCGGTATGGACGTGAATTCAAATTGACACAATGAAAACCGCGACTGAAAGGGCACACTCACCTGTCGTTCTTTTGGGGGCCGGCACCATATTCGGGGACTTGTTCTGGAAGTATTCGAGCAACAAAGCACGATGCACGAACAGCGAGAGTCGTAAAACATCGTGGCGCACAAGCACACTCCGAGCGAGCACTAAGAAACGGACGAACGACGACGGCTAACGCACGCCCAGACACGAAACTTTAACGGATTTCGAAGTAGGCGGCGCCAGCAAGGCGGCGGAAAGCGCACCTCCCGGAGGAGAGAGAGTTGATCCCGTCCGAGAAGGGGTTCAGAGGGTTGGGAGAAAAGAGACAGAACGCAGATTCTAACTCTTGTCCCAGTTCATAGATGGCGCCTCAGTTTCATACACCAGTCACGTGGATATCATTCACTAGCCTGGTAGCACTCAACGTGATAACTGTAGGAAGTGCGAAACAGCGATTCGCCTGTCCTTCAGCGACGAACTCAAGGAGGTGTGGGGGGCTAGTTGGTAAGACATTATTGGTAACTCAAACTTCGCTTGGGACGAGACACTAGAGTAGAAGTAGACAGCACGAACGCAGCCTGTGAGCGTCGCTGAAGCAACGCTCGCGTTCACGGGCAAGCGTGCCCTGGCGTTCTAACCGTGCAGCCTTCCAGGCCTCCATGGCGGCAAAGGAAATCTCAAATCACTCCTCCTCAGCCTCATTTAACTAATCCGTCCTACTGCTATAGTGTACTATACACGGCTATGAATGAAGGAAGGAAGTGTTAATTTTAGGGGCTCGTTTTTCTTTGTTATACACAATATTAATGAGCACTAACAGACAAGGAAAGTATAGGGGATGTTATCAGTAGTAAATTCAAGGTAAATGTGAAGAAAGAAAAGTGGACGAAAAGATAACTTGCCGCGGGCAGGCACCAAACCTGCGACCTTCGAATGACGCGGCCATGCTAAGCTCCACCCTCTCTCCTCGCCCTCACTTTTCTTGCCAGCACACTCACTATAACATGGCTATGCTATGCTTTACCCTCTCCTTTCCCCCTACTCACCCTCAGTTCCCTTTCCCACCCATCGGCTACGTTATACCTGGCGTTGCCTGCGTGACACCAAGTGACGTCGTGAGATGACAGCATGCTCCCTTCCCCCTCACTCTCACTTCCCTCTGCCACCCATTTGCTATATATGGCTATGTTATACATGGTTCTGCGTGCCTAACTATGCTGTGCTTTACCCTCTCCCTTCGAACCCTCGGTTCTCTTTTCCGCACCCTTGTTATACATGGCTATGCTGTACATGGTTTTACGTGCATGCCTCCATACACGGTGCATTATGCTTCACCCTCTCCCGTCCGTCTTACCCTCCTCCTCACCCTCACTTCCCTTTCCCACACTCTTAATATACCGTAATATACATGGCTATGTTATACATAGTTGTGCCTGCATGGCACCATACATGGCTATGCTATTCGTTACCCGTTCCCTTCCTCCTTATTCTCCCCCTCACTTCCCTTTCTTCCCTCTTGCTATACATGGCTATGCCAAACATGGTTTTACCTGCGTGACGCTTCCCGGTGACATAGGATGGCAGCATACGATGGCAGCATACTCCCTTCCTCCTCCTCACGGCTCCTCCTGAAATGGTTTTTGAAAGTTCCTCAATGTTTACGCTACATTTCATTCGTCAGATCATTCGCACGATAAACTAACCGATGCACCTTGTATCAAGAGCACTCACCGAAATTAACGTTTAACTCACCGAAACGACCAGCCATCGCTGGCGACAGGAGCGCACACGACAGGTTCACTTGTGCGACTTCCTACGTGGCCTGCGCAATCAACACCGGCAGTGCTCTCTGTGCGCGCCATTGGGCAACAGAGACGAAGCGCGCAGAGTGGGTGAGATCTGCTCGGCAAGGTGCAGCCACACCACCTGTCGTTTGTTTCAATCTAATGCGCGTTGACAACAGCAAGGACCATGTAGTATGCGGACAAACAAAGTATCTGAGAACTCTCACCGAAAAGCGTAAATTCAGTCAATGTGGCTGTTTTTAGGGATGAAGTTATAGCCGCAGACGCGTGGATCCTGGCATTGATCGGATAGTTCGACGCACACTGCACCGCCGAGCTAAAACGACTCCGCACGCCAGCTTCCTCACAAGTGCAGGGAACTGGAAGTTCTGGACAGTGGAAGGAGCTGCGGCTTGCGCGCGAGGCATAGTGTGTAGAATCTCACAAGAGAGCACTCGCGCTCATTTTCAGAGCAGAGGCGGGACGCGACAAGCGAGTGAAGCGGTAGAGAGTTTTATAATGTCTATTTTTTTCTCTTACCAGATATGTCAATATAGTTATATTAAGCAACTAAGATCCGTAGCGTGCCATGGCAGGGCATGGCGCTTACCTGCAATGTTTGATAGGCATGCACGCACTTCGTGTTGAGCGGCACAACGCATCAAAATTTCACTTTGTTTTTAGTTAGCTTCAACAGTCACAAGCGCTGTCCGAAATATAGAAAAGATCTTTGCGCTGAACGCATGCATGCTGCTGCATTCTTCTATCGTTATCATCGAAACATGCGATAAATATGTGCATTTCAGGAGCAGAGCCTCCTGAAGACAGTTTATTTAAGTCCCAGTGGGTATGGGGAGGGATATTCAAGAAACATTCCGTAGGAGAAGAGTTTCACGGCAGAAAGCACACAGCACCATTTTACACCCTTATGCACAACGGCTCAACTTCAGATATCTTGAGTCTCGCGACTGCAACTCTTGGAATGGTTTAAAGACACTTCACAAAAAAGTGCATCAATTTGGTGACATAGACAGCTACAACCTTCACCGTCAATGATTTGCATGGCTGGAACTCCCGATCCGGTCTTGACAGTTTCTCTTAACAAGAGCTATAGCATCCATCACACTCTCGTCATGAATCTCCTCTGTACTCAGTGTGGCTGTGAAAAGGTTTTCTAATCTTGAATATACCTGGAAAACCATCTGGTTCGGTATGGTAGGCCATCATTTTCTTGTTGCCTGGTATGCTGAGCTGCAGCAAGACGATCAACATCCTGCTTCTTTGTGAGAAGGAATTTGTGACATTCATAAAGCATTAAAGTTCAAGTTTTAATGTTTTCTGAAAGTAGCGCATAACAGAAGAAATTGTACAGAAACAGGCCCAACAGTTAAAAAAGTGTAGCGGGACCTCTTGTTATTGTTACATAACGACACTAAGTATGCGTCGGTTGAAAAACAGAAAAATGTACAATAGTTACATTCCTATTCCTTATAATCGTAAAGAAAAACATTGTAGCACAACATTTCATTACATAACACGAATGAGAAACAAATACACTGAAAAGTTTAAAAGAATAAAGAGAAAGAAAAATGAAAAAGTTTACGAAAAAGGTAAGGAATCGGTAGAGTTTACGAAGAAGTAATAGAATCCTTTAATGATCGTTGAAGGAAAGTGGAAATTGTAGGGCTCGTTTTTCTTTGATATACACAATATTAATGAGAACTAACAGACAATAATGCCAAGGAAAGTGTACGGGATGTTATTAGTAGTAAATGTAATGTAAAGGTGAAGAAAGAAAAGTGGACGAAAAGATAACTTGCCGCGGGCAGGGACCGACCCTACGACCGAGCAACGCGCTAGATTGTACCACTGACCTCCATTAAAAAGGCTGGACGGCGCATTCCCGCTCTGCGAGACGGGCGCTTGTGAAGCCACCGGAAGGTCCACTGTTTGTCCCGGAAGCTGGCGTCTTCTGTGCGTCTCATTCGCACAATTCAAATATTCTCGGGTGGCAGCTGTTGTTATGATCGTTTTTCTTTTTTATTTTTCAAACTCTGCGATTACGCCTCACTTTAAACGCCGACAAACGCTACACGAAAGATGACAGACGCCGTGCCGACACCGTCCGAATATGGCGGAGTGCTGCAACGTACAAAATGCGTAAAAAGTAATGCAACTTTGAGGTACTTACGCATGAAATGTCTTCCCTGACGGCTTTTCCGGTCGATTCGTACAGTTTACTGCGCTACAGGCAGGGATTTCATTAAAAAAAGAGAAAAGCTCTCTTCCGGGACAAAAACAGCGGCTTCCGGTGGCTTCACGCCCGCGTGCTCGATGCGCCATCCAGCTCCTCCTAGTGGAGATCAGTGGATTGTACTGGCCGACCATGGTGATTATACACTTGGCCTCGGCAATTAGCTCCAGCCGCGGTGTTGTAAGGCGCTCGGTCGGAATTAATATCAGAGGCCACGGTACTGATTATTCTAAAGGATACTTAGTGCAGACATTAAACGCTTGAAAATGAATTCAAACGGCCCGCGCACACATAAAAAAATTGAGTTAGTAGAGCGTTCTGGCACTTTTCTTCCCTCGTCATGTGCCAGTCGTGGTATTGTGTGCGCCCCGCAAATGTTCTGTGACGTCGGCAATACTCGCTTTACTCGTGGAACGTCATACGGGGTCCTTACTTACATCATACCAGAGGCAATGTCGCGAGGTGCTGCAAACTGAGGTGTGCACTCACGCTTACTTTAAAAGGAAATAAAAAATCTTAAAGGCAACGTTCGCCGCTAATAATTGGATAGAAGTGCTCACGTATACAGGACAATCAACCGGCACAAACATCTCGAGATTTCAATTTTGGTGTCGGGGGTCCTTTAGAGAACACCAGATGGTCAACATTTCCGGAACCTTTCACTACGGCGTATCTCACAATGATATCGTGGTTTCGGCACGTAAAATTCCAGATATTATTATGAAAAATATTGTTGTGGCAGTGAAAGGTAGAGAAGCTGTTGATAAAGAATCTGCCTTCGATGCCATGGCGCATGCGCCCTTCCCCTAGCAGGAAAGTAGCGTCTCTTCATCTCGGAGGCTTTCCTTTTGGCAATACCGGTTGTCCCAGCCCTTACCAACGTTACTAGATTAGGTTCAGTGTTCCAACTCCTCTGGCTGCGTGAACCGGCCACCGATTCTCGCATCTCGTGGCGCCGCTGTTCCTTCTTGCTCGGTCAGCACGGCGCGGTCGGGGCGGAGCAGCACTCTGTCCGCGGCTGTGCACGTAGTTTGGCGTTGCGTTTACATGCCAGTTGAGCTGCATTCTCGGTTTTGCGATCCTCGTACTCTAGCCGCGGTGTGCTGACTACGGTCAGCAAGTGAACGATGCCAACTTGCGTTCCTGGATGCGCGAGCGGCTATACGACGGATATCAACAAGTCGACCCGGCATTTCTTCTCCGCTCCCAGTGACGAAACGCTTCGCTCCGCATGGAAGAGGTCCTTTCCGCGCGCCCACAAAGAACTCTGGACGAAGTCTAAGGTTTGAGACATATATTTTCACGACGACGATATTCTCGAAAATTGCGTACATGTCTTCAACGAAACGGTTGCTCAAACAGAGCGCGAAAAATGAAGGCTCCTTGAAGGTACGATCTCGAACGTTTTTTTTCCAAACCTACCTTCCTACCTCTCGAAGCCGCTCCAGTAGAAGCGGAAAAGAGGAGAGAGCGCTCCGGAGACGTTCCGTGGCGGAAGATAACGCTTGGAGACGGCTGTGGCTTACTAATCGCATTTCTCTGCGAGCTCTACTAGCAGGGTTGCACCAATAGAAAAATGCATTTGCATAGGCGACGAAAAGCTGGCTGCTGTAAGCCCATGCGGACGTGCGGCGAAGGCTCACTTGAGTGGGAGCATCGCCACTATTCATGACCGCCAAACACTGCTAATGTCAGCTAAGAGGCCTTTAGTCTGTGGAGGAGAAGGGGCTCATCTCGGTGGTGCAAAGTTCTTCCATTGCGGGCAACTCGCGCGTTATGCCACACTCAGGGAAAAAGGATGGAAAAAGATGCGTCAAAGGAGTAGGAACAACAAGCATGGAGCCAAAATCAAAGGACAAATTTCGAAAGCAGGGCAATGAGGGCAGCAGCAGCAGCAGCAGCAGCAAGATTTTCGTCTTTGAAGAATATCATGAAGCTGAAGGTGCAGTTGTCCGCTAAGGATTGCTGCGGTCCTACTGCGGCTGCCATATTGGTGAACAGCCGCGCAGACAAGCCGAACGTACACTCTAATCATGGTAACGTTTACGACAGCATAAAACGGCAAGTAACGTATAATTTATAAGTTACGGGGCTATTACAACAATTCTATCCTTGTGTGTTCTTCATTTCCCTCTCACATAGAGGTTGCACTGACAGTAGCGTGCCATTTTAAAGGCTAAATCACCGCGACATGCATTGCATCCTTTAGATTGTAACTTTTGAAAGCGCAGTGATTCATCCGTCAGGGGACCTACGCCATGGAGTGGAAGTTTATTGGTAATTGTATCACATCGCGATCTCTCTTGTTCAAGGCTCACTCTAGCAATTCAACAGCGGATAATGTATACACAGCACGGGTCTTGACAGCAGAAAAGCAAATCACAGAAGCAGCGATTTTACATTGCGGGATACTGTGGCAAGCGATGATGGGGTATGAATTAAAACTGGAGTTGAATAAAGTCAGCCCGCTTCCAAAGCGGAATTTAAGAAGTGGCATAAAATCCGCACAGACATGGTCAGAAGCACAACGAAATACCTTTCTTATGTAGGTTAAATGTCTCTGCTAAACAACTTCTTAAGCTGCTCTTATATTAGATGTGAAGCATCTTATAGCGGAGTTCAATCCGGTTGTGGTGGTGGTGTGCGGCGTGACTACCCTTACTGCGCATGCGCAAACCCTCCGCTCCCCTCTCCCCTCCCCCTCTCCACAACCCCTCTCCCTTCTCCCATCCCCTTTCCCCCTTCCATTTCCCCACCCCTTTCCCATGCCCCTCTCCACATCTCCACTCTCCTTCCCTTTCCCCCCTCTCCTTTCCCCTCCCCCTCTCCACTTCAGCTCTTCCCTTTCCCCTCAGCACTCCAACTCTGAAGCGCGGGATCCACATGCCGAAACACTGCTTCGCATCGCCTCATGGTCCCCTTTAGCGGGAGATGGTGTGATTTTCTATTTCGCCTTTAAAATTGATTGCCCCCGTGAAGCTTCGCTATAGCGGAAGAAAGGATACATCATATGGTAAATGGCGACAGGATAAAGTACTGTGAGCACGCGCCGTCCGACAAAATTAAACTGACGATGAGAACCATTCCATGGCGCGAGAAAAAAAGTTCCAAGGCTCACAATACAATTGATCCAAATTTCCTTGTCGTCTTGTCTAGTTCATTGTCAGCGTTGAATTGAAGTGGCCGTAAAATACAGCAAACGTTAAATGACAACATAGCACCAAACACGCTTAACCCTTATCAGTTTGCCCACAAAGGAGAACAAGATGCCGCTAAGTTCACAAAATAGCATGCGACAGCTTCTGCAGTGATGGCGAATAGAGACATGTGTAAGCTCGCGGTGAGTCACAAATGTAGCGTCCTCCTGGCGCCGCTTAAACTTCACCGAACCAGGGACGGCGACATCTCTCTTAGGCGTTGCAGAGCTTGAAGTGTATGCCGGGAAGAGCATTCGAATGCGAGGCGGTTGGTGCGGTTGTTGAAGTTGCTCTTGTGCTGCTCTTTGTTTCATCGATTTAACCGTGTTTTACGCTCCGCGCTTTGATGACGTGCGTGGTATATTCGTGCTTTGTACGTTACTGGCGTACAACTGGCGATATAGTAAGCAAGGACACTTGTAAACTTGCGCGATCCGCCGCAAATCAGCCACGAGGCGATGCAACAGGGTCATGTTCAGTGCACTGCGCGGCCGTTTCAACGAGCTGCATAACTGCTTGTTCGCCTTTCTCAGACTGGCAATTATCGAGCCTGTTGCATTCGTTGTTACGTTGGCCGAAAGCAGTAGTAAATGTGATCTACAGGTAAGAAATATCCTCTCTTCAGTACGTTATTTGCTTGTGTATATATGTTTATGTCGCGTGTTTACCTGAATTCATGCTCATGCTTACGCTACTGTACGAGATGTGTCGTGTCAGAAAAATAAGTCGTATCATGCTTTTATGCAATGCATTGTTAGCAGTATTTGCCCTGCGTTTTTCTTTACAAGATGGGTGTTGGGCATGTATTATCAAGCATCTGAGTAAGATCACTTGTTATCATACCCGTTTATGTCAGAAGCGATGAAGGAAAGAAGTTTACCCTTTCTTGCTGTCGCCCTCTTGGTTCCATCAACACGCTCGATGAAGGCAGCAATTACGGTATGTAATACCGTAGGCGGCATCAACGAAGTTCCCCAGATCAGCGTTGGCCAGACAAGCTCTGAGTGCGCAGTAACTTGCTGCTGTCCATGACAGTCTGGGCTCTTTGTCAACTCTTGGTCGCAGGTAGATGATATCTCTTGGCGTGTCGGCTAATTCAACTTCTCGCCATGCTTCAATCTCAGCTGCGGTAGTTTAAAGTGCACGAGTGAGGGAGTGAGGGTTTAAGGTGGTAATGCGGGCTATTTGGTTGTGGTCACTGGCATTCATTTCGGTAGCGCAAAAGAAAGTTAAAGTTATAAAAAAAACTCTCGTAGTGTGATGTAGCGCGCGCGCTCCTGTGCAACGGGTTTTTGTGTTTCCTTGCAGTAAATTCAGTTGCTGTCTAGCGCCCGTCCTCTCTACGTGTCCCTCTTGTGTATGTGTGTTTAATTTTTTTTTTTGCGCTACCGAAATGAATGCCAGTGAGGGTTTAAATACACGAATGACAATGAAATGGCGTTAAAAGTGCCTATTAAGTGTCTTAAAGGGAATTCCAACATGCTTCCGTGTGTTACTGAAGGTAAAAAACCCGAGGCACTGCGTCGGACCGAAGTAAAGCCTAATACACAAACACAAAAGGCCGTTTATGACGTGAATAAACGCAATGTAAAATCCTGTTCTTTGGCTGAGCACGTTTCAGGGGACACGCATTTGAATGGGGGAAGGCACGTGTTTGCGCGAGAGAAAATGATTTTCACGACGTCTTTATCTCGAGTCGCTCTTGATACCGACCACTCCGCGCACACTCAAAACGAGCAACGGCAATCCACCTTCAGTATACGCCTTGTGCACCGCCTATAGAGGCACCACTGATAGCCACCTAGCGGGCGCCGCCGACAGTACGTGCGGGAAGCCGAGCAGACGACAGCGCTTTGCACAGCTTTGCTGTGAGGAGATTAATGAAGTTCGCGGCTGCTATTTCCCCTTCGTGCGGGTGCCAGACAACTAATTCTGCACTGGCAGCTGCAGGGAAGGCGCGGGCCTCTACGAAAGTGGACTTGTGCACGATGTTTGTCACGAACTAGCGCTTAACTAAGCGCACGTCGCCGATTTCGAACGACGGCATGAAAGCCTGGCGCCGACGGTTCGTGCGCGACAGAGCGCGCGCATCGAAAAAACAAGTGTAAAAAGGCGCCGCCGGGAGCGCGCCCGCGCGCCTCTCCGCAGAAGACGCCACCGACACAGCCAACGAACGCGAAAGATCAGGATATTCGAGAAAGCAATGCCTAGCCAGCGGCACCGTCTGATTCCGCAGACGAATCGGTGAGAGGATCTCGCCCTTTCCCTAGCTTTCGCTGTGCTACACACAGACCAATCCTACGCACCTTCCCGAACCCAGGCGCGAGCCGATACAGGAAATGCAAGCGCAGCAAGCGCGCGGGGGCAGAGTTGGCAAAGTCAGTCAGTGAGGAGTTAGTCGGCGAAGAAGTTATGTCGTTCTAGTGATAGCATCGTTCGCTCGACCGCAGAAGACGTGTTGTTTGATGATCTAGTGCTGTGAGTTAAGTATCAAGAGATGACAATGACAAGTTTTGAAGAGGGTCGCCGAGAAGATATGTGATGACCAACTGCGGAGGAGAACGAACGTCCGCGTGGAGTGAATCGTCATGCCGGTGAATATCAAAGGTGCGTCGCGCAGACCAGCTTAACAAGATCCAGCTATGAGGTGCAGCTCGTGGTGAACATCCGCTTTGTTTTGTTTACAAAGGTGACGTCTCAATCACTTCTTTCTGAAGTCAACCATTGCTGCATTTCTGTTTCTGTAAACAATAAATATAGAACTTAGCTTGTAATAGCGCGGTACATGTACCGCGCTAGTACAAGCTAAGTTCATGGATGACCAACTCGCCCGAACGACAACACTTCTGAAATACCGAACGTTTGAGCGAAGTGCCCTTGCACGGCGGTCGAACCGAACCAACGCATGCTCAGGCTGATAACTTTGGTCGTCTACCAGTGTCAACATGATCGAGTGCATCCAGCGAGCACCGATATGACAGAACGAAAGCATTAGAACAAGAAGCGACGTGTTAACCCGCACAATGACGAAGCGGCTCGTCTTTGCCAACGAACAGCGGCGATCCATTGCTTCCGTCGCTCTTGCTCAGGAGGCCTTGCGGTGAGTAAAACCGTGTTCCGGGCGCGTTTTTGTAGGTGTTTGAGCAGTCCACTCCACAGCAATTGTTATTCGACATCCCTTGAAGTTTCGGCCACCACACATACGACGAACGTTGCTTATTTCACTACGGAAACGTGAACAACGCGGAAACACACGCACAACGACGTAGGAAACCACGGCGGCCGTCTGCTTGCTTTCCCGAGAGCAATGATTGAGTTCGCCGCCTATCGCGCTTCCGTCGGCGCGCACTAGGCGTATATGCGCAGTGCCCGCGTGATTCATTCTAGCGTACTTAAAGCGAACTGCTTGGACAGGTTTTCATTTGACTTGTGAACAAGGCTCGTGTGTGTGTGTGTGTGTGTGTGTGTGTGTGTGTGTGTGTGTGTGTGTGTGTGTGTGTGTGTGATTTTTGCTTTGGTCAGCTCAGTGCCTCGGGTTTTCTACCTTCACAATGTATGATCCCAACCAGACGGGCTTCCGTCAGGCTTTAATCTGCTGTGTGTTGATCTATCTTGAAACCCTACCACAAATATATGCTGTAGTCATCTTCGTTCCATAGTTGCACTCATACAGATCACAATATACGGCATTCAAAATTGAGATTACCTGAATTCATGCTCATGCTTACGCTACTTTAAGAGGTGGGTCATGTCAGAAAAATGAATTGTCATGATTTTACGCGATGCATTGTTACCAGCAGTGTTTTCTCTGGGTCGCTCGATTACGCCTAACTGCGTCGCTATCGAAACGGTGCAGCTGCGAATGTCGTGTTACGCAATAGGCGATACGCTGTGGCTTAACGATTTTTCAGATAGCATGAATGACAGCAATAATGCAAAGTAGGAGTCCAAAGAGGGACATGGTCCGTGTGGTTCGTACGTCTTTCGATGTCCTTAGATCTTTGGCGATAATAATTTGTTTTCTGGCAATAAGACAACTTTCTTTTTTGTTCTCGTTCTGTTCCAGGGTGAAAGCAACGTGTTAATGTGGTTAGGAAAGAAGAATCAGTATACATATTATGTAACTGTCAAAGTCGGAATGTTTAAAGTTACGTTGACAGCACAAATGAAGTTTCTGTTTGTTTTTGCCGTATTCAGTGGGTTGCGTTGAAACTGTTTACAGCATACAGAAGGGAGTGGTATGCTCAAAGAGCCAATAAGAACGAAAATTCGGACGCGATGGTAGCGCCGTCTCGATTCTAACTGTAGTTGCAAAAACAAATAAAAGCGTTATCTTACTCTCAAGAGAAAAAGCTTTTATTATCTTTCACATGCAATTTAGTTTTAAGAACTATGATTATTGTTTGGAGAATTTATAGCTGTGTATTAAATGAAATGTGTTACAAACGCACAAGGGCGCTTGGATATGGCGGCTGGAGTTTTGCATAGAAGACGATGCGATGCCGTCGTCGTCTGCTTCTGCGTCGCGACTGTCCCCCGCTCGCTCCGGGAACCCCCTATCGCTACCATTATACACTCTTATAAAACAAGGTCGGCATGTTAACTAACTAAATACTAACCCTTTACTTGTCACAGAAACCACTGACCACTTAGTAAGCGAACGTAGTAAAATACAGGTTAGTGAAATTCGTTACCTGGTTAGTAAGTGAATAGTACTAGCTGGAATGGTTAATCCGTTACTAAATTGTTAGTAACCGCACTAGTAACGTAGTAACCGCACCAACTCTAGTGGACTACAATTACCTAACTAGAGGTTTACGCTTATTTTGTTTCTATGTACGTGTGCATTGCCATATCAAGTTGATTCTACTGCAAAACCATATATAAGGCGAAATAGAAAAAAAACGATATGGCACGGCATTGTTCTCTTACACTAATCATTCAGCCTTGATTACTTCAAGTAATCACCTTGGTAAGTACAGTTCACATCAATGTACCTAGCATGAACGTACCACAAACGAGAACGCACATTCAAGCACACACAGAATATCAAGACTTACTTGATATGAACTTTTACAGCAGCTTAACGGCTATTTATGTGCCTACTTTGGAATAGCACACACTGTACCGGTTAGCAGCCATATAATTTAGCGAAATAATCGATTATTTTTAGTCAGTATCGTGTATCCCACTGTTTTCGTATATGTATGTTATGACGTAGCAGGACACTGTTATTCTTACATAATCTAAAAAATTAGTTTAAATTTGGATAAGTCTATCGCAATTACGGCATAGTATACTACGGCACGTACAAAGCATCTGGCGACATAGCTATCTTAGTAGTTACCTAGTTTAACAAAGGCTGCCTCGTTAGTAACGGCAAAATTTACTAGCTTTACTAGCTGCTGCCTTGTAAAGGGATGCCGCTAAGGTAATAAAACACGCTCGAAACTAGTGAATGCGTGCGTTCACTAACTGTTTACTAACATTCTTCTAAGAGTGTAGCAGCCTACAACTGCGCATATAACCACAGTGGAGGGAAAAACTCGCTGGTGCGGCAAAGCAGCTCTCAACAAGGTCTAGCCGTTGTTCACCAACATGGCCGACTCGCCCCGAGCAGTGACGCCAAGTGACGTAGGTGCAAGCCATGTATAGAGGAGCAGGATTTTTAAACTTCTCTGGGGCAAGTGCAAGCGAAAAGCTGACAAGGAGTGCGGTGCACAACGATGTTGGAGATCAACTGCCTGCTACTTCACATTGCAAGTTCCAAAACATATATGGCTTGCTGCGCAGTATGACGCTTATGCCGCTTACCACGAGCAGCCGACTCAATCAGAGAGTATCCGGCAAACCTTATGAAAATCACTGTTGATTTTCCATGATGGAATTATGGACTTTATTGATAATCAATGATTCCGCAGTATTCATTGACCTGCTTCAATACTCCGTCAACAACATTTCTGTTGAGCAGTTCGCACTAAAAATGTCATTGACTCATTTCTATCGAAATGCCATTGATGGAATATTTGCTGAACAATATTTCTGTTGAGAATTTCGCAATAAATATTTCACTGACTCATTTCAATCGAAATACCACTAAGAACATAATTCGTAAACAATATTTCTGTTGAGCACTTTCCATTAAATATTTCTTTGACTCATGTCAATCGAAATACCATTGAGGACATATTTCGCAAACAATATTTCTGTTGAGCACTTTGTAATAAATATTTATTGACTCATTTCAATCAAAATACTATCGAGGACATAATTCGCACACAATATTTCTGTTGAGCACATTGCAATAAATATTTCATGGAACAATTTAATCGAAATACTATTGAGGACATAATTCGTAAACCGTATTTCTGTTGAGCACTTTGCAATAAACATTTCATTGACTTATTTCAATACGAAATACCTTCAGGACATAATTTGCACACAATATTTCTGTTGAGCACTTTGCAATAAATATTTCATTGACTCATTTCAATCGAAATACGATTGAGGACATAATTCGTAAACAATGTTTCTGTTGAGCACTATCCATTAAATATTTCATTGACTCATTTCAATCGAAATACTATTGAGGACATATTTCGTAAACAATATTTCTGTTGAGAACTTTGAAATAAATATTTCATTCACTCATTTCAATCGCAATGCCATTCAGGACATAATTCGTAACCAATATTATTCTCGCACCCTTGCCTTTGAAACTCCACGTTTCATTTGTGAACATTCTTCGCGGTTCTCTCTTCTCGACCGATCCTTTATTGTGAAACCTGTACCTCCCAGCTACGACTGAAAAATGAAGATGGGTTAGGCGTGCAGGCGAAACTTCGCAAATTGTCTGTATGGTGTGCGCCAGGGGCGTGGCCAGAATTTTTTCCGGGGCGTTGCGGGTGGGGTTAACTGCCCTTCATGTATGTTCATGCGTGTGTTTCTGTGTGTTCAGCACTGTTGAACTTTGGGTTTGTTGGTACATACTGACGACGAAAAATATAGCGCTGAATGAACGGGGACACAAGAAGAGGACACACAACGCAGGCGCTGTGTTGTGTGTCCTCCTTTTGTGTCTCCGTTTATTCAGCGCTATATTTTTCGTCGTTTCTATGTGTGCGTGTATGCATATACAGATGCAAAGCTGAAAAATTCTGGGGGTGTTGAACACCCCCCCCCCCGCCCACTCTTGGTTACGCCGATGGCGTGCGTGTCTTTCGTTCTCATCGTCATTTACCACTGTTGTTTATTTACCTATCTGAGAACAGTTTTAGTGTATGCGCGGGTTCTTTGACTCTTACCCTCCTGGGATCAAAGATGCTTTAAAAGCGCATCGGAAAATCGTAAATTTTGTCTTGTATTTATAGATCGTGCTTTTAACGAACACAGCAACTCGATAAAGAAACTAATATCACTCTAAGGACTGTATGGCCTTTCCGCCTTCGTTGCTCCAATGCCAAGGACAACCTATTTCGTGGGATACTGCAAAGCGCTACGTCGAAGCGGGACAGCAGTCATGCTGAACGCGCAGGACGACCGCTCTTTTTCAAGTCATAAATAGTAGAATTCATCATCAGCCTGTCTACGCCAACTGCAGGGCAAAGGCCTCTCCCGTGTTCCGCGAATCAACCCGGTCCTGTGCTTTCTGCTGCCACGTTATACCTACAAACTGCTTAATCTCATCTACCCACCTAATTTTCTGTCTCCCCTTCACGCGTTTGCCATCTCTTGGAATCCAGTCAGTTACCCTTAATGACCACCGGTTATCCTGCCGACGTACTACGTGCCCGGCCCATATCCATTTCTTCTTCTTGATTTGAACTATGATATCCTGAACCGCCGTTTGTTCCCTGACCCACTCTGCTCTCTTCCATAAAGAAAGCCACAGAATCCCAATAAAGGAGGGCGTACGGCAGGGAGACACGATCTCTCCAATGCTATTCACCGCGTGTTTACAGGAGGTTTTCAGGGCCATAGATTGGGAAGAATTAGTGGTAAGCGTTAATGGAGAGTATCTCAGTAACCTGCGATTCGCTGATGACATTGCATTGATGAGTAACGCGGGAGACGAATTACAGCTCATGATTCCTGAACTGGATACGGAAAGTAGAAGAGTAGGTCTGAAAACTAATATGCATAAAACTAAAGTAATGTGGAACAATCTTGGCAGAAAACAGCGCTTTGCTATAGGTGGCGAGACACTGGAAGTTGTAAAGGAGTACGTCTACTTAGGACAGGTAGTAACCGCGGAGCCGAACCGTGAGAGTGATATAACTAGAAGAATAAGGATGGGATGGGGCTCATTCGGCAAGCATTATCAAATCATGAATGGTAGTCTATCACTATCCCTCAAGAGGAAGGTATATAACAGCTGCATCTTACCGGTACTTACCTGCGGAGCAGAAACCTCGAGACTTACAAAGAGGGTTCATCTTATTCAGGACGACGCAGCGAGCGATGGAAAGGAAAATGATAGGTGTAACCGTAAGAAACAGCAGAATTCAGTGAAGTTTTTTTGTTGCTGTTACTCAGGGCTTGAAGTCTCCCTTTATTGAAGGGGCGGGGGGGGCACCCGCTCAAGGCGGCGATATATATACATATGTATGAGCTTGCCACGTGTTCTTCTTTGTATTACGAGAGTTTTCTTTGCAGCTTGGAAAATGGTACACATGAGTCTTTAGTGCAAATAATGCAATGGGGGTTTGTGAAGACGCGCTCGAACTTTGCATATCCCAGTTCTTGCCTAAATTCAATATTTAGCAATTTTGTCATATAATCCTAATTGGGAAATTAATTAATTACAAAAAATCTGTAGTGCGCAAGGTGGTTCTCAGCAATATGCAGCTCATTTCACTCGTGTACCTCTAATAGACGTCAGACTCTGGAGTTTCCAAGACGTGTGGCGCCACCTGTCGGAGAAGTATTGAGTAGTGCATAGACCGACTCCCGCGCACAGTTTGCTATGGGACCAGGTGCAACTAGCGAGTGCGAAACAACGTTTGAGCTTAATATCGCGTGTGTTTGCGCATTTAACACACAGAACGAAAGCTGTGAATTGCTCTCGGCTAGTCGGACGCGCCACCGTACCGTCGTGAAGTGCTTGCTGGATCACTCGCCAGAACGACGGCGAAAACAGCAGCAGACGAGACCCCTCCGCACGCTACGAAGAAACGCCGCAAAAGACGCCCTGTTGCGTTGTGAATTGCCACGGACGTAAAAGACTGAATAACAACGTTCAGTTTTACCGATTTCCATAGTTGTCGTACGAAGAAGAAAGGCGAGAGCGCTGGATATGGGATGTTGCGAGCGTGTTCGGTAACCGAAGTACCCGCGTTCTCCACAGCCGGTCGCATGAGAAAGTGTGATAATGTTGCTCTGCTGTTGTTTTGCGTAACCCTGATGGAGAACCGTGGTAACCTTGACTATGAAGCTCAGCAGAGGCTTCTGACCGTGGTGCTTGTCGTGTAACAGGAAGTGAGCAGCTAGAGGCAGTCTGAAGACGTGATGCGCACACCGCGACGAGTTGGTCGTCACAACACATCATCGCGGACGTACGTTTTGAAGGCTCAGAGTTCGGGTTCTAACTGGCTAACACGTGCGCCATACAAGTAAATCGCAGAATGTTGGTCGTGACCACCTTCAGGTTTGTTTCGCCCGTGTTCTCCGCGGTTGCCGTAGCTGTCTCGTAGGCCACGGTTTTGCCTTTGGTTGTACCCCGCGAAAGTGGACGCACGTATCCCCATTTGCAGTACACACAAACGGAAGACGACCATCAAGAGACCATTTGAGGATGCGTAATAAAACAGTCCAATGCACCGGAAGCGAGAGATGAATTAACGGAGAATGCAACTGCAAAGGCGAAAATCGCCGGGCCCATTCGTCCCTGATGAACGGAGTTTTGTACCACTGATCTTAAGATGCATAGCTAAGTAAATCGATCGTGTATGTACTTTATCGCTGTGGTATTACGTATATACCCGATTTTAACGCATTTAGGCGCTAGAGAACGGATGTCGGAGGGCTTGCCTCGAATTCGAAGTCGTGTGATGCTCACTTGTACTTGCGAGTTGCAGCGCGCGGGAATAACTAAAACTTATTTTGCATTATACTCGCAGTTCGCTTTGATCAGTTTCCTTTGTTTCTGAAGCGTGGATTGGCGGAAGAAGCTTTCCAGGTCCTTGATCTTCAGGAAACGGCGCCTCGACACCAACAAAAGAGGAGGGATATATTGTGGCCTATGCACATTCGCTTGCGGACGGCTCTCTCTGCACTACCCA
Organism: Rhipicephalus sanguineus; assembly: GCF_013339695.2. Lineage (NCBI taxonomy): Eukaryota > Metazoa > Arthropoda > Arachnida > Ixodida > Ixodidae > Rhipicephalus > Rhipicephalus sanguineus. The sequence goes on along the minus strand of NC_051176.1, from coordinate 14,060,324 downwards.
GTTAGTGCCAGGGCTGCGATGAGGGCGCTGGTGGCGGTGTTTTTCGCAGCGCCGCCTGGGCAGAGCATGACGTCTATATTGTTTTTAACCCTTGGCACAAGTTAGCTGGGACACCTGGTGTGTGTGCGTGTGTGTGCGTGAGATGCGTGCGTGTGTGTGTCTGTGTGTGTTTGTGTAGTCGGCATTCTCACAGGCCACAGATGTCCTCTCTAGGACGATCACAGTGTAGTGACGGAGCCAACTGTCTCTAGAACTGAAGAAACTCTTAGGAAGGTTATTCAAATAAATGTATTATTCCAAGCGTATTTGCGGCATTTATTCAATGTGCCAATGTAATCAAGCACTAAAAAAGGCATTTTGTATACGACTTTTCAAAATACCTTGGGATGTAAAGGAGTAACGTATGAGGCCAAGTGAAAAAAGAAATTTTTTTCTTTTTCAAAACGTCATTTTGTGATTTTGGTTATGTTAGATGTACAATTTATCGCCAAGGACATTGCTGCATGAAGTTTCTCTTTAAGCAGTTTCTCTCTAAAGCAAGCAAAAATGTTAAACCACCCGTCATCTACGAAACGGAAACTGAAAGTGCCACTTTTCTGTACATCATAAGATTAGCTTGATACGTAATATTTTGTTGGTTATTTAACAATCGTATATCAAGTGAGGACATGTAATAGCGCTCTGATAGCATTGTCAACATATCATTTTTATCATAATAGTTAAACTTCTCACCAGATGGACGCGCAACGTCGTACATGTGTTCTTTAAGCTCAACGACACGTATGTGCCTGTCAGTCATCAAACTTGCTTTGTATGGCACTGTGTGTCATTTCAATAATGACAACAGAAGCACACTTGATATTTTGAAGCAACCCCGCCACGGTGGTCTAGTGGTTATGGCGCTCGACTGCTGACCCGAAGGTCGCGGGATCGAATCCCGGCCGCGGCGGCTGCATTTTCGATGGAGGCAAAAATGTTTGAGGCCCGTGTACTTAGATTTAGGTGCACGTTAAAGAACCCCAGGTGGTCGAAATTTGCGGAGCCCTCCACTACGGCGTCTCTCATAAACATATCGTGGTTTTGGGACGTTAAACCCCAGATATTATTATATTTTGAAGCAAGTTGGCATATCGAGCCTGGCCTCTACACTGCAAAAGCTTGCATCACAAATGATTGACACTGCATCTCGTCACAGCACCAATAAATGGCGAGGTGCCACTTGAGAGCAAGGTCCAGGATGGAACTAGCTACAAATATCAAGGATTTTAGCGCTCCTGGTTACCTTGGGAAGCGCTGCACCTATTTCAAATCTTTTTTTGTTGATTTTCTCAAAACAGATATTTCTGGCATTTTTCCGTACGCGAACAGTCATAACTTTATTGCTAAAAAAGATTTTTCATTGAAATGTAGCACACTTCCTTATCACATTAGTAGCTGTGCAATGAACCTTAATAAGCAAACTTGTGCCACGAGATTTATTATGGCTGCCTGTTACATGAAGGTGCCCTAGTGTTAGCCCATAGGTTTTTGGTTATTTAATCACTATGTATTTAATATTCATCTGATTTCGTGTGTTTTGGTTCATTGCACTGAACAAAGCTTCTTTTATGCCCCTAAAAATAGTTTTTTCTTGTCAGGAATTTGAGTTAAAGTGTGGGATGCCGTGTCCATGGAAGGACGCATCCCAACATAAAACATAACGACTGTTTATTAGCGTAGTAGCAGCAGCGGGGTGAGCATACCGACGCTGCGCTTGAACGGTTAGCGAAGGATTGATAACTTCCGAGCTTGACAGCTTAAGTTTATAGCCACCGTCGGTGACGTAAGCCTCCGGTGACGCTGCGGTGGCGCTGTCCTTTATCGGAGGCGTGGTGCAGCATGCAGCCGTGTCACGCCGGGCTAGCTAGTGAAGAGGCGGAGGCTGTGCCGGTTTGTGCGCAGTGTGTTGCCACATCACCCCCCGCAGAGTGCAGAGCCCTCAGGGTCTGAAGAAATCTGCGAGGCGTACCAGACGTCAGAGCGTGTCGTGACAGGAGCGGGCTGCGAGCTCGGCGGCTGTCGATAGATGCCTGTGGATGGAGTGGCGCTGCCCGGTTCGTTCGCAGCGATGTATGCGGGCTTGAACCGGTCAATCGCGTAGGGTCCGCTGTAGGGTGGCTGGAAAGGCCTGCGGACGGTGTCGTCGCGGAGGAAGGCGTGCGTGCACGATCCTTGAACACGAAACGAGTAGGCTTGCAGTGGTGGGCTGTAGGTGACGGGAGTAAGGCGGCGATGGTGCGTCGGAGCCGGGCGACGAAATCGTGGGATCTGACGTCGTAGTGCTGGATGGCAGTGCAACGAGAAATTCACTTGCGAGACGGAGTGGTTCCCCGTAGACGAGCTCTGCTGGTGTAGTGTGGATGTCCGGCTTGAAGGTGGCGCGAAGACCGAGGACGATGGCTGGGATGGCCTCAAGGCAGGTTGAGTCCGGGTGGCACATAATGGCTGCTTTGAACTGTCGGTGGAAACGCTCGACCATTACGTTGGCGCAGGGTTGGTAACTGGTGGTCCTCAAGCGTTCAAAACCGATGGTGAGCCCGAGGAGCCTGAAAAGGTGCGACTCGAACTGCCATCCTTGGTCGGTGGTTACGCGGCGGCGGGCGCCGAAACGAGCAATCCAGCCGGTGAAGAAGGCCGAGGAGACGTCTTCAGCGGTGATTCCCTCGAGGGGTCATGGCTCGGGCCATCGAGTGTACCGATCGATGGTGGTGAGGCAGTAGCAATAGGGTCCAGCCGGGGGAAAGGGTCCTATGATGTCGAGGTGGACGTGCTCAAATCGACCAGAGGGCTGAGGGAATGTTCCGAGTGGTGACGTGAAGTGCCTGGTGACTTTAGCGCGTTGGCATTAAATGCAGGAGCGCGCCTAGGTTCAACAATCCCGCTGCATGGTGGGCCAGACATAGCGGTCAGCCACGAGGCGTGTAGGGGCGCGTATGCCGGGATGGCTGAGGTTGTGAAGCTGGTTGAAAAGACCACGGCGATGGGACAGGGGAGCGTAGGGCCTGCTTCGTTTTGTCGACATGTCGCAACAGATTGTGGTTGTCGACCCTGGAATGGGGACTTGCTGCAGCTGTAGTGAGGACCTGCCCTTGAGAAGTTCCTGCAGTTCGGCTTCGGTAGTCTGATCATCGGCAAGGACGTCCGCTGTTATCTGCACAGAGCTCATGGCTGCTACACGTGAAAGCGCGTCGGCGACCACGTTGTCTTTCCCAGTGCCTTCTAAGTTGTCTTTCCGGCTGACATGTTGGATGTCGGTGGTGAACTGCGCAATGAACGAGAGGTTGGCTCTGCTTTACAGGCGGGAGTGTGTCGCGACGTTGAGAGAAGGCGTAGGTAAAGAGGCATGTGGTCGGTATAGATTGTGCAGTTCTGTGCTTCGAGAATATGGCGAAAGTGTTGCACTGCTTCTTATATCGCCAGAAGTTCTCTGTGGTACGCTGCAACCTTGTCGGGGCGGCGGTCTTGGTTTCGTCGGTGGAACTGGCTTTGAAGGAGTCATTTTCAGAGCTGCGAGTTTCTCCTGATAACTCCAAGGGATGTCAGGCGTTGTCCCCGCGTTGCATGAGGGGGGCGCCATTGTCGAAGCTAGATGCGTCCATGAAGTGTCCCAAGGGAGCGTCTGGCACGGGATGGGTGAGAAGCATCACGGTGCAGAGGGCGACTTTGCAATCTTCGAAAGTTTTCGCTAACGTCGGTGTCTACGTGACGGGTTGGTTTCCTCGTAGGCCAGTCAAAGCATAATGGAGAGGAGCCTGGTAGTCGGCTACATGTGGCAAGAAACGCCTGTAAATGTTCAGGATGCCGAGGAAACGGCGAAGGTCTTTAGCGGTGGTGGGTTGAGGGTAGTTTTGCAGGTCCGAGAGGCGTTGGGGCAAAGGCCGAGTTCCCTCAGATGAAACTTGGTGGCCGAGGAAGCGGACGGAGGAAGCGCCTAGCATGCTTTTTTGGATATTGACGAGTACACCGTGGTCATCGAGGCGTTGAAACAGCAGACGAAGATGTCTGTGGTGCTCTTCGGCGTCGCGGGAAACTACCAGTATGTCGTCAAGGTAAACGAAGCACAAGTCGAGGCCGCGGACGACTTCGTCGATGAAGGGCTGAAAGGTTTGTCCAGCGTTCCTCAGGCCGAAGCTCATGAAAGGAAACTCGAACAAGCCAAAGGGAGTGATGATTTCTGTTTTCGGGACGTCGTCCGGATTGACGGGTTTCTGTGTGTAGGCCTTCACCAAGTCTAGCACGGAGAACACGTGGCAGCCATGGGCGAAGTCCTGTATATGGTGGACGGGGTACCTGTCCGGGATGGTGGGCGCGTTGAGGGCGCGGTATTCCCCACAGGGCCGCCAGCCTTCGGTCTTCTTCGGAACAAGGTGGAGTGGCGAGGCCCATGTACTGTGAGAGCAGCGGGCGATTCCTTCGCGGAGCATGGCCTCGAACTCTGTTTTGGCTATGCGCATGTGGTTCGGGGCAAGGCGACGTTCGCGGCAGAAAACTGGGGGGCCTGAAGTGGTCCGGATGTAGTGCACGGTGGTGTGCTGCACTTTGCGTGGCAGTCCGCTGGGGCGCGTCAATCCGGGAAATTCGGCGAGGATGGCGTGGTACGGCGAATGATTGTGAACACTGAGTACCTTGATGCTTGGCTGTTGGGTGGTCGTTCGCTGGCCTGGTGTGGAATGTCCCGTTGTCGCGTCGATGAGGAGGTCGTTGCGGCAATCCAAAAGGAGGTTGTAGTGGGCCAAGAACTCTGAGCCGATGATTGGCTCGGCGACGTCGGCGATGACAAAGTTCCAGTGAAGGTCATGGCGTAAGTTTCTGAGCTGGATGTGCAGGCAGAGCGAGCCGTACGTCTTGACTGTGGAGCGGTTTGCCGCAATGAGCTTGAAAGACGGAGGCGGATGAGGACCTTGAAGATGGGATCGCGGGTAGCAGCAAATGTCGGAATTGCTGTCCACAATGAACCGCTGCTGCGTGGTTTGGTCGGTGACGAAGATGCGACTGCCTCAGGGTTGGCAGCTTGCAGCCGTCGCAACGAGCTGCTGTTGGCGTTTTCCTCATGTCCCACGGAACAGGGTGGTCGGCATTGCCGGGCTCTGTCCTCGAAGCGTCGGTGGTAGTAACACGGGCCGTTGTTATCAGGTTGCCGCGATGAAAAGGTGTTACGGTCGCGGCTTTGTAAGTGGCGGCGCTGTTCCATCGGAAGACGTTCACCCAGGCATTGTTGAATGGAGGTGAGCTGTCGATTGATGTCGTCCATAGGGCGCGTGTTCAGCTGTGCAGCGACAGCCTGGATGGTGGGCGACAACTGCGGCAAGGAAGCCTCGATGACGCGATCAGCAATTTCCGCAAGTTTGTCGAGAGGTAGCTAACCTGAGCCTGCAGAATTGCCGGACGTGCGGCGGAAGTCGTTGGAGCCAAAGCGCTCGCAGGAAAGAATGCTGGACTTGCATGTTGCCCGCGAGCGCACGCAACACTTGCATGTTGCCCGCCAGCGCAACAATCTTCGCAGCGCAGGAGCTGCGAAGGTTTGCGCTCAGCAAGCTCTGCGAACTGAAGTTGTCGTATCTTCGGTTCTTCGGCGAGCGACAGGCGGTGGATAAGTTCAGTCTTCAGGTGTTCATAGAGCTTGGACGTTGGTGCGTTGGCAAGGATATCCTGGACCTCGTCGGCATAACGTGCGTCCAGGTGGACGACGACGTAATCGTAGCGGGCCCGGTCTTGCGTGATGCGCGCAAGGGAGAACTGGGCCTCGACCTGGGCGAACCAGACCTCAGGCGAGTCAAACCAAAACGGTGGGAGCTTGAAAGCGACACGCCAGGTGCCGTGTGAGGCAGCGTTCGGGATGCCTTCTGTAGGAGCTCTGACGTCCTCAGCGGAGCCGGCAGGCATCGTCTCGGTTGTGGAGGCGTTGCGAGAATGCTGTTGTTGCTGGGTCTGCAGTTCCTGCTGAAGTTGTTGCCCTTGCTGGTGAAGAGCAGTGATGGCTTCTGGCTCAGCCATGGCGGTGCAGTTTGTTTGGTTTCCGGGTCACCAGATATGGGATGCCGTGTCGATGGAAGGACGCATCCCAACATAAAAAATAACGACTGGTTATTGGCGGATGTAGCAGCAGCGGTGCGAGCATACCGACGCTGAGCTCGAACGGTTAGCGAAGGAATCATCACTTCCGAGCTTGGCAGCTTCGGCTTATAGCCACCACCGGTGACGTAAACCTCCAGTGACGCTGCGGTGGCGTTTTCCCTTATCGAAGGCGTGGTGCAGCATGCAGCCGTGTCACGCCGGGCTATCTAGTGACGAGGCGGAGGCTGCGCCAGTTTGTACGCAGTGTGTCGCCGCAGGAGTGTTCGCGTAAGGCCCATTTTTTATGAAATTATCAATTATAAAAATTTAAAAAAATGGGACTTGTTTTATAATGCTCACATGTGCTAAAAAGGTGTGCTTTATAATGTAGACTAATAGTTGTAAAAAGACCGCACATATTTACGTAACAAGACTGCACATGAGTGCAGTGACTGAACTTCATCACTCTTTCTCTAGGATTTCAACTCGAGCAGAAAGTGTACTCAACGAAGCTTCAATGTTAGTTTGGGAACTACGGATTAGTGAAAGTTCGTTGAGCATGGTACTTTGGGATAATTCTAAACGAGATAGCGCTTTTGAAATTGACTCGAGCGATGAAGCAGAGCCGGATGCAGGACCGGGGTTCAATTCTACGTCGCCTGCTTGTACAAGCAGAAGTGATACAATGTGAAACGTAAGGTAGCAATAGCAAAACAGCTTGCATAGCAGATTGCGACAACTGTCAATCAACTCAGGGGGGCACGACACCGCAATTAAAAATGGATCATTAGAACTAGTACAACTTGCGTTGGCAAGGTAACTGACCTGCAGAAAAAATGGCAGTTGCATGACCCTGTTCCATACGGTGGCGCGCCCCGACTGGCCGCGAAGCAATGCTGGACTAAATAGTGGCCGCTGGGGCGTGTCTGCCGTGCTGATAGTACAGTCAGGTTGCCAGGCGAGAAATGCACTCGTGTCCAGGAATGGCGGGTTGGCAGGAGGATGACTGGTTACGGGCTGGATGGGTAGATATTCCGGTTGTGATGGTCGGTTGCAATGAGACATCCAGGCTACCTCGGCATGCTCAAAGCAATCGGACGAAGTGGCGGTGGCCCACAGAAGAGGCTCATGTTGTCTGGTCTCTTCCCTCGTACCTGTTGTAAGCCAGCACGAGATTCTCTGCCTGAAAATTTCGCTACCGGCAAGCACAAACATACTGATTGCTTGTTACCGTGCCCCTGATTCCGACATTTCATTTACAAACGAACTTCATTCCGTCATATCCGATATAATCTCCCGCTTTCCTCGTGCAAATCTTGTGTTATGCGGCGACTTCAACTTTCCGGATATTAATTGGGATAATTGCGTCGCATCGGCCCGCGCATCCAAAGATTTCCTTGAAGTCGTCTTCATGTACAGCTTAAGCCAAGTTGTTACCACACCTACTCGAGGAAGCAACATCCTCGATTTAGTTCTAACCACCGATAGTGAACAAATTAATTCCTTACAGTGTGTTCAAGGTGTTAGCGACCATAACATCTTGCTTTTTAACATAGCCATCGAGCTCCCTGACCGTCAGCCGTCGACCAAGTACATTCGAGATTATAACAAAGCAAACTTTTCCGAAATTAACAATCAGCTGGAATCTTTCTTCGAAGACTTCCAGCGATCAGCCTCTCTCCGTACAGTTGAGCAAAACTGGACACTCTATAAGGGCAAACTTTTGTCTCTTATTGATGCCTATGTTCCTCTCGTGCGCATTCGCGGAGATGCCGGGAGGCCCTGGTATACCAATAACCTCAGAAACCTCTCTAGAAAAAAAGCGCATTTTCCGTGAACTCAAGCGAAGTAACAATCCGCAAAAATGGGACAGATACTTTACGGTGCTGCGTGAATACACCGGCTTACTGAGGCAGTCTAAGCGTAAATATTTTCACCTGGACCTTCTGAGCATTCTGCGAGACAACCCTCGCAAATTCTGGAACTCATTGTCACCAAAACGCACCTCATGTCATAGTATAGCGCTTATTAACTCTGACGGGTCATCTGTTCCAGAGGATCAGCGTCCTGATGTCATGAACTCCTATTTTTGCTCAGTGTTCACTAATGAACCTATTGCCAATATTCCTACGTTGCCATCTCGTCATTTTTCGACAATGTCGGAGGTCATTATAACTATTCAAGGAATCGCGAACTTAATCGACAACCTCAAACTTTCCAGCGCACCAGGTCCGGATGGCATAACGGCTAAAGCCTTAAAGGGCACCAAATCGCAATCTAGCCGCTTCTTGCAAATGATTTTCACTCAGTCCATTGCCTCTTCCACTATTCCGGATGACTGGAAAATCAGCCATGTTGTGCCCATACACAAATCTGGTAGCCGTTCCAATCCATGTAATTACCGCCCAATTTCTCTAACCTGCATACCTTGTAAACTCCTAGAGCATATTCTGTATTCCAGCATCGCATATCATCTTGACAAGTACTCTTTTTTCTTTCCCAAGCAGCATGGATTCAGACAGGGCTACTCATGTGAAACACAACTATTTGAGTTTACCACAGACCTTCACCTTAACCTTGATTCCCGTTTTCAAACTGATGTTATTTATCTTGACTTCTCAAAGGCGTTCGATCGGGTCGCCCATCGTCGCCTAACTTCAAAACTTGCTTGCCTCAACCTTGATACCCATGTACTATCCTGGATTGAGTGCTTTCTCACGAACCGCTCACAACACACTGTCATCGATAACATTCAGTCATCAAGTAGCTCTGTCTTGTCAGGTGTACCACAAGGTTCAGTGCTCGGACCTCTCATGTTCCTGATATTTATAAATGACATCTCTGCCAACATTTCTTCATCCATTCGACTATTCGCTGATGACTGCGTCCTCTATCGGCGCATATCCTCCACCAATGACCAGCTTATCCTCCAGTAAGACTTAAATAAAATTGTAAATTGGTGTTCTGTCTGGCTTATGTCCCTCAACGTTTCCAAATGCAAGTACATGTGTGTTACCCGCAAGCACACAACCTTAAATTACCAGTACTCTCTCAAACCTTCGACGCTCACCCAAGTCGACTGTTACCATTACCTCGGAGTTACAATCACGGATCAACTCACATGGACTGCGCACATAAATAACCTTATAAAAGACTGCTCCAAATCGCTTGGCCTCCTCAAGCGATCACTCTTTCTATCCCCAATCCCTGTCCGCAAACTCGCTTACGAAACGTTCATTCGGACAAAACTTGAGTATGCCTCAGCGATTTGGAACCCTCACCAGACTTGTCTTATTGACTCACTCGAAGCAGTACAGAATCGTGCGGTACGTTTTATTGCTTCAAACTATGATCGACACACTAGTATCACTTCCATCAAATCTTCCCTCAGCATACCTAGTCTATCTCTTCGCCGTAAGATTTCACAACTTTCCCTTTTCCACAAACTGTATTATAAATTCCCTCACCTCAGAGACACCAGTTTTCTTCCGCCCAACCGCACTTCACACCGTCTGTTTAATAACCTCAGTGTTCAACGCTTACATGGTACCACTAAAGCTTTCAGCAAATCCTTCCTACCAACTGCTATTGAGCTATGGAACGCATTGCCCGAACAACTAGTAAATGAGCAAGATTCCAATAAATTTAGGCACATACTTTCATGTTTTCTTAACTCGTAATCTGCCACCATCACAGTGTTATTTCATGTAATATTATTTTTGCAAAGGCATTTATACCACTTTTTCTGCCTATTGCACTGTACTTCCTTCGCTTTTGAGGTTTGTAATCATGTATTCTGTATTTTGCAAACATATTTTTTATTTTTTTTTATTTTCTAGCATTGCATAATAATGATCATGCTATTATTGATGCGCTTGTCCCCCTTATGTAATAATGACCATGCTTTTATTGATGCTTTTGTCCCCCCCCCCTTATGTAATACCCTGAAAAGGGCCTTTAAGGGTAAATAAATGATGATGATGATAATAAACAGACGATGCTCTTCATGTCGCCATTTTCTAACTTCTATATTCTCTCCCGTCCCCCTGGCCTGAATTCTGTCGTCTTCTTCCTCAACTGCTTCAGCTTGCTTCACTCCCCCCACCCTTGTTCTCATCCCTCCTGGGATGATATTTGAAAACATGAGCTATAGACGCCGATTCTACGGTTCCATTGGGACCTATATACCAGATCGTCTTTAAATGTCCCTGCTGGCTTGCTGGCTTGACAACAGAAAATGGTCCTGTGTGATTCGCACCCGAGTTCGGCAATCCTTTTCTCAGCAGCACGAAGTCTCCCCTCTATTCCTGGGTCCATTGCATTCTGTTTTTTTTTGTGGAAGTTCCTTTTCATCCTCTCCCGGTACTTCGCTCTCTTCAGTTCTTCTCTCTTCTGTCAGGCGGATCATCGCTTCAACTCCTAAGGTCGTGTCAGCTGGCAAATATGTTGGTTTTCCCGTTCCAGCAAACAGCGGTGTGCATCCCAGAGCTGTTGTATAGGTTATTGGCGTGAACAGCGCGTGGGATACACAAGGACGAAGAAGCGACGAGGACTTCGTCCTTGTGTATCCCACGCGCTGTTCACGTCAATATGGAATACCAACTAGCCCGGTCACACACCTTGCTGTTGTATAGGACCGGTTATGATGTGGTACTGCAGCTTCAAGGCAGCATTTCCATCCACCTGGCAATTCCGGATGCATACGTAGATAGTGTTTGATATCTCAAATAGCTCGCTCAGCTAGCCCATTAGCTGCTGGATGATACGGCGCAGTAAACCTGAGCGTAACTCCTCGCCGCTTTGCCCATTCATTGAGTTGGTGACTCCGGAAGGCTGGTCCATTGTCAGTTACCAATACCTTCACGTTCTCAAACATCTTGCGGTTTAGAAAGGAAATCACACTGTTGGTGTCCTGCTCTCCAGCTTTTGCGGCTACCATCCTTGTGCACTCATCGACGCACAACAGGAAGGCTCGAGTTTTTTCACACTCTCAATTTTTTTTCGAAGTTCCGCGAAGTCCATGTGAATCACCTCAAACGGTGTAGTAGAGTGCCTTGGCAATACCATCTGTTGAGTCGGCTGTTTAAACTTTACTTTGTTGATCTGGCATTCATGACATGATTGCACATGTCTTTTTGTGTCTTTTTTCATGCCGGGCCATGTGAACCGTTTGGTCAGCTTCATGTAGGTCCGGCAGAAACCATCGTGACCAGCTGAATGACAACTTGTGTGATAAAGATCCAGAATTTTCAGAATTAGTGTAGGAGGCACTGCGATTCTTCCGGTTTGTGTGAGTTGTAAAGCTTCAGTGCTTTCCCAAAGTTAAAGTTTGGCTGCACTTATTGTTTTCCATTGTACATCAACAAGCCTGATGACCGCCAGCCTGGACACTGCATCGGCGTCTTTCATTGAAGCTCCCGGGCGATGGTTCACCTCAAAGTCGAACCGTTGTAGCTCGCCTACCCACCGTGCGACTTTTCCTTTCAGCTCTGCCATTTTCAAAAGGTGGGTAAGTGCCTCGTGGTCAGCGTATAACTTGAATTTTCGACTTTCCAGGTAAGAGCGGAAGTACCGAACAGCCTTTAGAACGGCCAGTGCTTCTTTCTCCGTTGTTGTATACTTCACTTCCGCTTTGTTAAAAATGTAGGTGTAGTAACCAATTACGCGGAGTTGGCGATTACTTGGCTGACGTTCATCTCGCTGGTAAAGTATTGCTCCCGTTCCGTAATGTGATGCATCCGTGTTGAGCTCGAACGGAAGATCAAAGTCAGGTAGTGTGAGGACTGCATCAGACAATATAACTCGTACCAGCTCTTTGTAGGCCGTTTCGCAGTCATCTGTCCAACAGAATGGTACATCTTTTTGCATCAGTCTTGTCAAACACCTCGTTTTAAGAGCATAATCTTGTATAAATGCCCTAAAATGACCACCCAGCCCCAAAAACACACGCATGAGTGGACATCAAAGGGCTTCGCCAGTTTTGCGATGCGTGCCACTGATTTCTCCTTGGTGTTTTTCGTAGTGCCGTCCAGCACTCTACCCAAAAAAGTCACATTGGTTTAAAAAATTCGCTCTTCTTAAAGTTGACTTTGAGGTCGGCTTCTGACAAAGCTGTGAGGACCTGTGCCACATGCTGTTGATGGATAACTTTGCTTTTATTTATTTATTTATTTATTTTACAATACTGCTAGCCCCGTGGTTAGGGGCCGTAGCAGGGTGGTATTAACATCAGTACAAACAAAAAATAACAATACAATAGAAGAAAACAAATCTTGAACAAGACATCATCTGTAATACAGAAATGGAAGTACAAAGTCCATAACAAAGGAAGAAGAAAACATAATCATAAAGATAATTCAAAACATATTTTCAATGAGTGCCTGAAATTCTTCTACGTCATCCACTTCAACCAATTTACTATCCAGCATGTTCCACTCGTAAGACCGTGCGAGAGGAAAAAGGAGTACTTGAAAACATTGTTTCTTGTTTGAAAAGGAACTAAAGTGAAAGGATTTCTGTGTCTTGTGGCGTAACCTGAGGAAAACATGACGTATTCTTGAGTGTGGCTTTTTAGTCTGCCTTTGACAACCTTGAAGAGAAAATTTAGGCGAGCAATTTTATTTCAGGTCTGATAATGTCCGCAAACCTGCTCTACCTTTTAGTTCAGTAACACTCGTAATACCATACTGATTGAAAATAAACCTGACTGCTTTATTTTGCACCCTTTCCAGTTTATTGATATCAACAGCGGTAAATGATGATATAGATAGAATAAACGATGATATAGTGTCTAGTGCTTATCGGTTTTATAAAATCTTTTTCCGACACTTGGCCTCATACCTTAAAAAGTCACAGTTTCGCCGCAAGGGCGAAGCAATGAATGCGATAGCAAGAAAAGCGGCCCGTGATGGACGCGCTGCGACTACCGTGCGTCCATCACTACCCGGCAGCTACTAGACAGTTTTAATTTCACGTGCGTAGGGACTTCTCATACGCAAACGTGAGAAGTACACGTACGTTACGTGCAAGACATCTGAAACGCTTTTAGCTACACGTACGCGACGCGCGGTGAGAGCTACCACGTAGCTCCATCTGCTGAGAATCATGAACACTTCGGTAGCTTGTTCGAGCGCCCGCGCGAGCAGACAGCGGAAGGGCAAGGTTCTCCCTGCGCAAATATAAGAAGCGAGAGAGCTGGCCGACGCCTTTAAGTGCGCCCGTCGCGCGCCTAGCGCCATCTCGCTGGTAATGAAGAAACGCTTATAAGCGCCTCCGTCTCGGAGGACTGCAAACGGTAAAGGGTGTGTATATAACGCTCGCCGTTAGCTACCTGAGGGATGCACGCTTTGTGGAGTGGTGCTTAGCGCACCGCGCTGCGAATTCAGAGGTCGCTGGTTCGATTCCGCGCTTCGGAAGCATTTTTCTGATTTATTTTTCTTTGGGATATTGATGTATATATACATACTTATACATATACGCAACATGACGGCGGCGACGGCGACGGCAAAAATCAGCCGAGACTGTCCACATGTACGCACAGCCGAGTGGCGCGCGCAGGCGCAATGCACATCACGGTCAACAACGCTAATCAGGATTGGGAGAGCAAAACATATTCACATCATAACCAAGTTTCTAAGAACAGTTTTTCCTTACTGCGCAGAACAACAGAAGTGTCACTGATGCAATCACCGTCTTGCTTTTTAATGTGATAAGCCTCCATTAGTTCTCTCGCCAGCGCGTTCCCACTTCTGCCCAGAATTGGAATGCTAGACAGCACTGGCTCACAGGCACAGGTCCTGCAATGCGTAGGCAAATGAAAAGTCAAATTATTTTTAACAGATCGCTCGTGATCCCGTGCTCGATCGTTGACGCAGTGACACTTCTGTTGTTCTGCGCAGTAAGGAAAAACTGTTCTTACAAACTTGGTTATGATGTGAATATGTTTTGCTCTCCCAATCCTGATTAGCGTTGTTGACTGTGATGTGCATTGCACCTGCGCGCGCCACTCGGCTGTGTATATATGTAGGGAGACATTGCTGAATAAAGCTTAGTTGCGAGTAGCGCCTGTCCTGTACACATATGTTCCTTCGTAGTCCTTGTCGATTTCGCGCTATCCAATTTTGAAGATTATGAACCAACTAGCCCAGCAACGTATACACTCTAAGCCAAAAGAGAGCAACGGGGGTATAGGGGTTCCTCCTTTCAGGAAGCAAGTGCATTGCCACTCCCATTACTCTCCTAAAAGGGGCAACGGCAAGAGGACGAACCGTTGCTCTCCTTTCAGTTGCTCCTTCAGGAGATGAATGGTTAGTCCCCCAGTTGCTCCTTGCGGACCAACTTTTACTCCTTCCTGATGCTACTCAAGGGAGCAACGGATGCTCCTTGCCGTTACTCCTTAGTTTCTTCTTGGGCCAAAAAGAATTCGTTTTTGATTGAATATAAAGCATAATGAGGTTTACACAGATATTTTTTGATGTACAAACATCTCATTCAGAAATAATTTTCAGAAAATTTGCAACAAACACTCTGGATTCGAACACGCGACCACTTAATCACCATGCGCGTACGCTAACCACTACGCCACCACACGCTACGGGGCGCGGTCTGAAAGGAAACATGGTTATAGGTACCGACGGGTCGTTGCGCGTTCTGACACGTTAGTGAAATGAGCATAGACGTGCAGAACCAGTAGTGATGTTCGAAAAAGAATAGAAAGTAAGAATGTAAACATCTGAAAACCTCAAAGTAATGAGTCTCTCGCGAAAACACAGGCTTTGCCAGTGCTCCCTTTTGCGCTAGCTAAAAGGCCAGTAATTTCTTTTTTTTACCGGAGGTGTGTTTTCTTCTTTTTGATTATCATTATTATTATTAATATCAATATTAATAATGTTATTATTATCATTATTTTTTTTGCGGAAGAGTCGCCTCCCCTTTGAAAGAGAGCAGCGCCCGACCTCATAACATCCATTTGCTCTGAGATTAAACACAAAGTCAAACTACCGGACCCGATTGCGATAGCTGCCCTCCCGGCAAAATTAGCTGTGACAAGGTAGAGATGAGGGGGGCGGGCAGCGGCGTTAGCTCGCTGTCAGTCTTTCTGACATTGCGATATAAGTGTGCGTTGCGTGATCGCTGCTGCAACCCTGCAGTCGGGGCTTTTGGTGCTTTGTACTGGAGACTGTCGTTCAGCATAAAACCTCAAATGTAAAGCCTATCAACTGTGTACATCTCTAAACCGCTTGTTTGTCGTAAAGTATACACGGAGTCTCGCGAAGCTTCGCATTTTATTGCCACATTCTCAGGCTATATATTTATGCCAAATGTTATACGCAAACACGCCATTTAACTTGCGACGACAGCAGCTTCAGGTGCTGGCGTTTTAGTGCAACCATGCCTTTTATTAAGAGCTTTTAGCTTGTATTAGGGGCTTTAAGCTTTACGTTACCGTGTTACGAGTTGCCGGAAGGAATCTGCGCATTCGCGGGCCTTTAAGGAACGTGAACTACTCGCCGGATTGGCTTTACGTTTACGGCCGTATCTCGCAAATCCACCTTCGTTCGGGACTACTCGCGATACCCGCTTTGCCGAGGCTCCAGCCGCCTAGTAAAAATAAGCCGAAGTGCGAGCGCCAATTGTGATCACCTTGTTTCGGCGGCTAAAGTCACTAGAGTGACCTAGACATAGAATACCGAAGCCGTAAAAACGTGAAAAGCCTTGACATAAATACCACGACAGGCTGGATAGGTGGCGCCATCTAGCGGGAACAAGATAAACCAGGCAAGCAAAAAAATGTTATTGCAGAAACATCGCGCGTTCTACTTCTGGTGTAAATGCATTCCCGCGGCATAATTACGAATAAGTTACCTTTTCAATCATTTTTTTCCCTCAAAAACACTAGGCGAAAACAAACGTGTCTATGACTATCGTTGCACGATGCGTCACAAGATAGCGATACCATCGTTGGATAACCCGGTAACCCCTTTGCGTATACCGGGATACTGTACACGCTAAAAACCCCTCGTGATTCTGCCGCAGCGGTGATACAATCTTGTGTAAATTAAATTTAATTTAAATGCCATTATAATCACCGTTTCATGGTTTATTAAAACGTAAAGGTATCCGTTTACGTACGTACGTAAACGATTACGTGCGGGGAGGTAAAATGTTTCTAAAACACGTGTTCCGGTAACACGGTAACGTTAAAAAGTATACGTATAAGCTAAATGTCCCTATTAGCGTGCGTATCTCTCTCTTCAGTTTACAAAAAGTAGTTTCCTTACGACAGCCCGCAAGAAAATGTGGCCTATGCATCGACCGATACAGGGTGCATCCTGCAGGAGAGCAATGGTTGCGCGCCGAGAGCAACTGTTGCCGTTCGTCCTTCTGCTGGTCCCTTCCAACCTAACACTAAACGGTTACTCCCCCAACTTTAGACATGTCAGCCATCTTGTTCCAGTTGGTCTTTTTGGGGAGTAACACTTGGTCTTTAGGACTCAAACCTGCAGTTGCTCTTTTTTCCATTTTTGGCTTAGAGTGTACTATTAAGCCACATTTAACCAGCCGTAAGGAGAGCGGCTGTTACTTTTCGCAGTAAATAAAACGCACAACTCGTGTACAGAGGCTGTATATTTTTAAACAGCAAAAGCGCTGTAGTAGTATTAGGAACGGATCAGACGCAGTTGACGCATTGTGGCAGCCGGATTGTACAACACAGGCGCACGTCCGAAAAAGAAGTGGTGAACAGGGCATGGCCTCCGAGATTGCGCGCCGGTGCAATTTCGGAGGCCACGAACAGGGAGGTGCAGTAGACGGACGGAAGAGAGCGCTGCCGCAACTCAGTTCAAAGGTTCAAACCGCCCGCGCGAGTGCCAACCGGTTCAAACTAGACATCGGCAAAGCGGCTCACTTCAGTGGGAGGCTCCGAATGGCTCAGCTCACTTAAGTGAACCGGATCAGTTTAATGGCTCACCGGCTCACGGCTCACTTGATACTAAGAGGGAGAGGAGGCAAGAAAGAGGACACTGACCTCTCCCTCCCACCATCTTCCCCTGTAATTTAGAATGCTTTTTCTATGCAGGCAGCTTGATAGAAAAGCTGCCTGCACTGCTCGCTGCTAAATGCCCCCCCCCCTCCCATCGCCATGCACCCCTGTGCAAAATTGTTCTGCAGACGCATTTGAGCGCCACGTGCTTTCGTGAGCCTCGACAAGCCACTTTCACACCACCCCTCTCGCTTTTGGGGTTCTGAAACCCGGACATGTTCATGGCCGATTCTGCTGGGACCAGTTTTTTCAGGGATTATAGGGACCAGTAGATTGACGCGCCATCTGGGAGCAGTGATACAAAACACAAGATCGCGTGACGCCGCTCTGCGTACGCTTCTCACAAGCTGCTCAACGGCGCTCAATGCTAGCGTTGTTAAAAGCATTTTATTTATTAGTTTATTTTTGGTCAACAGATGACGGGACAATAAGAAAACCCTACGATTTCGGCCAATGATGTGTTTGGATTTCCGCAACTCGTATAATAGTAGAACTATCTGGGCTTCAGCCACAGAGTTCTACTACTATACGAGTTCACACTAGCGCCAGATTTCCCTCTAGTGTATCATCAGTTCCGCCTCGGTGGCGTAGCGTTTACTGTGCTCGGGTGCTGACCCGGAGGTCGTAGTTTCAATCCCGGGCTCCCGGCCGCGACGCTCGCGTTTCGATGGAGGCGAAATGGCAGAGGCCCGTGTACTGTGCGACGTTAGTGAGCGTTTAAAAAACACCAGATGGTCTAAATCTCCGGAGACTTCTACTACGGCGTCCCTCATAATCATGTCGTGGTTTTGGGACGTAAAGCCCCAGATATCAATAGGAAACTATGATTCGCTCCACACTGTTACCCGGCAATTTAATGTTATAAGCCTCCTTTAGTTCTCTCGCCAGCGCATTCCCGGTCATTTAAGATTGCTTGGTTGTCAACTCTGGTCGATCAAAATGAGAACGACGGTTAGTGCACATTTTCTTTCCAATTTATTCATTGTTCACGTGCACAAGCTAATTATAAATGAGCGGGCTGCAACGCCATACAGAATAAACGCCAAGTACAATACAATCAAATACAATACAAAAGGTAGTGAAATACAAAACAAAATACCAAGTGCAATATAATAAAACTCTTTAACAAAGTTCGTAAGATCCACAAGACTTATGTGCAGTGAAAACACTGCATTAAATGCTGGTTATGAATAATAAACAGCGTTTTGCTGACTTTATCAGAAGTCAGACAGCTCCTCTTTTCGGTACAAATTTGGCCTGCTTTAGAAAATGTTCGTTCACAAGGAACACTTGTCGCGGGAATACATAACCCTTTTAAAGCGATTGCATTCAAGTTAGGGCATATGAACTTCCTACTTTCCCACCGCTCCAGTGGATGTTTAGTGCGATTTAAGTACGGCTCGTTGAGATATCTATCTGAACTATGCCCTGAGCTGTAGGGTCTGGTTTTCCTTGCATTGAGCTCAAACTGGCGTGAAGCTCATCCCATACTGAGGAGGTCTGAACAGGCGTCTCCTCGGGCTCATTGCTTGGTCCAGGCTCCGTACTCTCTATAGCCACTTTCACCTTAAAAACAGGCGCTTTCCGTGCCGACCTAAACATACTGTCACCCCCAAAGCCCTGCGATTTAAACCGCGGGTCCAAAATTATTGCCTGTAAAATTAACTCGTTGTATTCTCGGTTACTAAATCGCCGTGTCAGACCGGCTATGAGTTCGTTTGCAAGAGTTTCAACAGTCTGAGGAGCGTCTCTAGTAGTTCCAAGATAGTGTCTTGCTTTCCTCGTCATTATTCTGGACAGAACGGTCGTTTTAGGCAACGATACATTTGCTTCAGCAGAAATTTCTTTTGTTACATCAATAAATACCCACAAAACATTAACAGCGTGGGACAGTTCTGTCCATTGTAGATCATCTAGTTGATCTTTGTACCCCAGTAACGCTAAAGTTGAAACAACTGGCTCTTTGTTCTTCAGTAACGTTTCTAGCATGTCAAAGGTAGAATTCCACTGAGTGGTAACGTCTTGTTTTAATTTAAGTTAATCTTTATGAAGATACGCATGCACCTCGCGAAGTTTTGCGAGTGCCGAACTCCTTTGCTTGAAATACTGGACAGTGGACTTCGCTTTATCGAGCTTTGCCCCAATAGATAGCGAAATGGCATTCGTAACTACCAAATTCAAGGTATGCGCAAAACAACCCAAGTATCTCAGATTTCAGTCCATGACAGCTGCTTTCATGTTAGCAGCATTGTCAGTGACAACTGCACAAATCTTATTACGGATAACAAATCTTTCTAAAACTTCGTTCACCCACGAAGCTATATTTCGACTTGTGTGCCTCTCTGAAAACTCCGAAGATTCAATCAGTCATGACCGTAAGCAGCTACCTCCAATCCATGCAGTGGGCAGTCAGGGCGTAGAAGCTAATATTTTTAATATTAGTCCACCCATCGCATGTTATGCAAACAGCTGGGGCATCATGCAAAGCTGAATGAATTTTATCTAGGAGTTCGCTATGAACAGCGTGCAACAAACTATTTGTGAGTGTATTTCGGCTCGGTAACATATAATTTGGATTCAGAATATTAACCAGTTTTTTAAATTCGGCATCCTCTACCAGAGAAAACGGATGGTATTCTTTGCAAATCAGCTTGAGTAATTGAACATTATTCATCCTTTTTTCTGCGCTGACACTGGTCTACCTGCACCAACCAATCGAGTCAATGATGATTGCGATAACTGGCTTGATCTGGACCAAGCGTGGATGACAAGAGTTGACGAGCTTGTCGAAGTGGAAATTGGTGACGGCAAACTCTGTCTGATAAACCCGAATTGTCCGATAACTGGGTGAAGGTCCTTGTACTCGAAGGCCTTGGCAACGGCGCCGAGGCAAGAGCAGTAGGGTTGTCGATGTTCTCGCCGCTCGCGGAAGGTGATCGGGAGCGGTTGGGTTCAACTCGGCTTTGGGCCACTGTGGGGTGGTTGTTCTTGAAATGCCGTCTAATATTTCCAGTCGAGCAAGATCACATGGATAGCGCAGCTTTACAATATCTGCAATTCGCCTTGCCGCCCGGCAACTTGGTGAAGTGGTACCAAATGTGGCTTGTTGAGCGGCTTGCTGACATCATTGATCTAGTAAGAGAGGAAAAAGGGATAAAGTTGTATCAGAATTTACTTTAAATTACCACTACACAAATTACGTATGAAACAATCTCAGAATACCAGAGAGCTGAGCTAGTTGGTAAGTATTCATTCTAAAAAGACAGGGCGTGCAAAAACGGATTGATAGGTTCGCCTGTTGCATGGGCATGCGCAGATAAGTTTTCGTGCCTTTTTTCTTTTCAGCCGTTGTACGTACGTCTCTTCAGTTGTTAGTCGGCGTTTGTGGTGTCCTGACTTCTTTCTTGTGTCCGTGTTTGCAGGCCCTGTCTTTTTAGAAACAATCTCATATCGATCGGCTGCGGCCTGCGGGACCAGCCGGGTCTCCCGTTGTGCTGTGGCGCCGTCCCCTGGGCTGTTGCCACATTAGTCTCGCAGCTTGTTAACCCGGCCCGAAAAGACAGACACGTTCCTTCAAGCTGTGGCGCCGTCACCGTCGGCTGTTGTCTGCTTAGCCTCGCAGCTTGTTGACTCCGCAAAGACGCAAACGCATTCGTTAAATATACTTTCACAGCATTCCACTGCCCCGGAGAGGCAGGCTTCTCCACCTATAGCGATCAATAAGACAAGCCGACTTTGTCCAAAAGGAACTAAAATAAGATATTGCAGTAAGTGGTCCAATAAGGACCAAGTCCCTATTGGGCCACATAGTCTAAGAGAGACTAGATGGTCGCTAGAATACTAACCGTAACTAACGTGTAGGTGCCACTGTGCGAGAGAGCGTACGTACCCTGTGTGTACGCCGTCGCGATCATTTCACTATTTCTCTTCCCTACAGGCGCTTTCCCGTCCCTGAGCCGTGCATCTGTACAGGAAGCCAGAAAGTAGGTTTATATTCTAGGCACTATATAGTAGGGTCTTTCAGCAAGTTCCTCCTTTCTCGTTTGTTGCGCTTTAGCCATTCCCAGTTCCAGTGACAGTGCGTACCCCGAACTCAAGTTGCCTCAATTCTAGATTTTTAGATGCGAAGCATCTTACAGCGGCGGCAAGTGCCGTGGCCTCGGCGTCGGCGTCCGCTCTCACACTACGCATCCACAACTCTCCTCTTTCCGTCTCTCCAACAGCTGCGCGTTAGTCTCTCCACTTCTCTCCTACCACCTGCTTGCGTTTCTCCTGCGTTCTCGCTTCTACTCTCGCGGCGCATGCGCTACTCTCCTCCTCTAGTCTCCTCTCCTTCAAGTGTGAATATAAAGCGGCTAGAGCGCTGCCCGCGTTGAGTGCAGCGCTTGCTTCGGTTCCGATAAAGTGTGATGCTTCCGATAAAGTGTGATGGAAGCAACAGTCCCGTCAATTAGTGGGTAGACCTTCCTTAACCGTTTGACCTTCGTCTACGCAATTGAAACTATGGCACCCCCGCCTGATGCATCGCATCATCTCAGGGTTCCCTACGGGAAGATGCAGTTTAGATGCACAGATGGCAGAGTTCAAACCGGGTGGTGGTGGTGTGCGGCGTGACCACCCTTACTGCGCATGCGCAAGACCGCTCCACTCCTCTTTGCCCTCCCCACTCGCCCTCTCCCCCTTCCCCCTCCCCACTCACCCTCTTCACTACTCCTCTCCCCTCCCCCTCTCCACTCCTCTGAAATGCGGGCTCGACATGCCGAAATTTTCTCCTGCGCAACGCCGCGATGAGCGCTAGCGCATACGCGTCCCCTCCCCCTCTCTCTCCTCTCCTACGCTGCCCCCTCTCGCGCGCCTGTCGACCGCGTTCCCCGCTCGCCCTTGTGAGAATTAAGGGCCTGGCTAGAGGGAAGACACGACGCGCGTAGCCTTCCCCTTCGCGTTCCACCACGCGAGGTCGGTAGCATGCCCGAAACAGTAGCATGCCCAACGAACGCCAATGGAACGCGATCGTGCAAGTGCTCCGGCTTCGCATCGCCTCATGGTCCCCTTTAGCGGGAGACGGTGTAATTCTTTTCACTTGCCCAGAACGACGGATTCCTCATTCAGCATGCGTAGGCTGAGAGTCAACAATGAGGAGTAACGACCCTATAGTGATTTTTGGAAAAAGCCTTTAAGGTGTTGGCGAACCTTTACTAGAATTAGGAGCCGATCAGTTACAAAAAAGCAATCATTGGCATTCTTCTGTCATGACAGCTGACTGACCGCTTTCTACAGCTATAAACCTCACAGGAGTGAAAAAAAGAACCTTCATGCTTGGTTGGCACACGGGAGTACAAAGGCTGACGTCCTAGCCTGGGCAGTGCATTTTTGGCGGCTGTACGCCTATTTACTCCAGCCCAGAGGGAATTATAGCAGGAGCCATCTGGGGAGCCTTCTTGGAAAAGGTCTATCCTCGTGAGTCCCAGCGTACAATATATTGCACACTCGTTCTTAGCGTCAGCGCCGAGCTGCAACAGCTGCATTCGCGAAGTGCTCTTGTGCAATGCATTGCAAATCCATGTGCTGCCATCTGGCCGAGAATGTAATATTATAATAATATCTGGGGTTTAACGTCCCAAAACCACGCTATGATTATGAGAGACGCCGTAGTGGAGGGCTCCGGAAATTTTGACCACCTGGGGTTCTTTAACGTGCACCTAAATCTAAGTACACGGGCCTCAAACATTTTCGCCTCCATCGAAAATGCAGCCGCCGCGGCCGGGATTCGATCCCGCGACCTTCGGGTCAGCAGTCGAGCGCCATAACCACTAAACCACCGTGGCGGGGCCATCTGGCCGAGAATGAGACAAATCGACCGAGCGACGAGCCTGGCGGGCACGTTCGAAAATCGCGTTCATTCCGTCGAACACGTTTCACTCGACACGGCCAAGTAAGTTGCCCCTATTTATTTAGAGCTTTGCTAAATGTTCTTTTTTATTGTGATAGATTAATTCGGGAATGTTCACGGATCATTTTGAGCACAGTTGCTCTGGAGGCAAGCGCGCAACGTGTCTATGACTTGGGCGAATTCTTTTCTGTACATTGTATTGCACACCGGGACTCAGTGCGGTTGGCGCTGGCGCGAGCGCGCGCGTTTGGCGAGCTCCCTTGCATCCAGGTTGGCTGTTGACATGGCTACAAAGCAAGATATTTTTGGTTCTTTTCAACGTATCGGCACTACAGCGTTCGCAAGTGTTATACTGACGCAAATTTTCTTCTAAAAGATACTTCTATTTTCTGAGCAGCCTTTCTAATTTCGGCTAGTGGCACATCATTTACCGAGAGCAGAATCCAAAGTAGACGACGACAACGACGACGAGCCGCCCGTTAAGCGCCCTGTGAACAAGACAACACCATTGTTCTCCTGTCCATTTTCGTACAGCGAGAGCAGGGCGCATGCCCGTGCTTTCGTCACAGAAGTCAGCATCTCGGTGCCGTAACCCTGGGTGTGCCCAACGCACGAACTTCCGTTACACGCACTGTGACGTTTTTCCTTGTATGACTGCTTCACGAAACTGTTATAACCACTTTTATAAATAGTATGAAACTGCTTAAAACAGTTTCATGAAGAGTCGGTACACTTTGTGTGCTGCTGGTAAACATTTTCTTGTTCGTTTCCTCTAATTCCTAAATCAGGAACGTAGTCAAGCCCCCCCCCCCCCCCCGCGAAATTCGTCGTATTCCCGGGCAACTTTCTTTTCTTGTTACCATGGAAAGACTTTCTTTCGTACAATTAGGCCCTGGGCCCCCCCATGAAAAAAATACTGGCTACGTACCTGCGCTGAATATAGTATTTTTTTCATCAATTCAGTCCCAGTGTGCAATATCTTGCACATGCTTTTGTGAGCGTACCAAGCGCCGTACATCAATAAAACTTTTTCAGCATAATGAGGTGGGCTCATTTGCCCAAAATAATGTTTTCTTGATGAATATGAAAGAATTCGTAACTCGGTTCTCACGAGGCTATAGCTACTTATAGACCTTTTCGCAGAAGACTCAGGCGCCGTCATAATACTCTCTGAGCTGTGGTTCAACCGGCGTGACCTCCGAAAGATGCACTGCTCTGGCAACGTTAATGACAATCGAACAGACAATCACGCCAAGGAAACTGAGGGGACGATTTTTGTCGTAATTAAGATCTAAATCCGACAAAATTATCGTGGACGTAAAGTGAATTTGCCGCCGGCAGGGACCCAACTTGCACTCTCCAAATAAATTCTCCCATGCCTTGGATGGATGGATGCTATGAGCGTCCCCTTTATTACGGGGCGGTGACAAGTGTGCCACCAGGCTGGACAAAAATAAATTCTCTTTACTCTACTTTTTTTTAGTACTGGCCTAGTGTCTCTACTTCAATTAAATCTACCTTACTGCAGAAAAAAAAGTGAATTCTCAGCCCAGTTCTCTGCCCTTTACGTCAGAATGTCCTGATTTTTTCCCGAATATTTATTTTTGTCGCGTCTCTCTAACTTTCTGCCACCAATACTCTAACCATCTCCTACTTATTTTAATCGCGGCTGTGTTCAGCTTTCCATTGTCGTACCTAAAACCGAAGCCTTCATGTAGGCTCGTGCCGAAACGTACACCTGGCTGGATATGTCCACATTCAATCAGAACATGCTCCACTGTTTCCTTATTTTCCCCGCAGCATGTGCATTGCTCTTCCTCTTTACTGAATCTCGCTTTAAAACTACGCGTTCTAAGGTAACCCGATCTCGCTTCAAACAGTAAAGCGCTTCCCCTTGAATTATCGTAAAATGCCTCCATCCTTATTTCATTTTTGCGCTTTCGGTAGTTACTCAAAGCCGGTTTTTTTCCATAGCTGCCGTCCAGTAAATCCTTTCCGCCTCTCTGACTTTTCGATTAACGCTCTTTGTTCACATAATGCTTACACTACAAGCCGTATATTTACTAGTGAGCCTCCTAGTTCTTTTTCTCCACCATGTGTCCACGCTCTTCCTATACAAATAACGAAACACCTTCTCCGCCCATCTACTCTCCTTCATATTCCTTAGCCTTTCTTCGAAGCTTATTTTGCTCTGAGCTTCCCTCGCCTTAAAACCTGCCCATCCCATATCGCCCTTTACAGCCTCATTTGTCGTCTTCCCGTGAGCACCCAACGCGAGGCGCCCCACAGTCGTTTGATTTATATCCATTCCCGATTGCACCTCTGCCCTCATGCACACCACTGAATTCCCAAAAGTAATCCCCGGAACCATTACACCTTTCCACAGACCGCCAAGCACCTAGTACCTATTGTATCCCCACAACGCTTTGTGCTTCATTATTGCAGAATTCCTGTTTTCTTTTGCGGCCGAGGCTTTGTCCTGTACCTCCATGTATCTATCACTCATTTATCCACACTCTGAGGTACTTGTATTCGCTTACCTTCGGAATTTCTTGGCCTTGTATTGATACCGTCTGATCATAGGGATCATTGAATACCATCAATCCACACTTCGTTACACTAAATCCTAATCCAAGAGCTTCACCTTCCCTTCCACATATATCCGCCAGCCGCTGTATATCATCTCGACTGTCCGCAAATAAGACGATATCGTCCGCATAAAATAAACCTGGAAGCTGCTGCTCAATAATCACGCCGCCCTGTTTGTGTGACAGGTTAAAACCAATATTGCTACGTTCTAGTGCTTTTTCTATACTCACCATGTACAGCATGAATAACAGTGGGCACAAAGGACATCCCTGTCTCAACCCCTCGCTAACATCAACACTCTCTTTGTTACATATTCCTCCCCATTCTATGCATACTGTATTTTCTCAGTATATCTCCCTCAAAAGCTGTATACAGTCTTAGCGTATGCCTATTCCTTTCAATATATCCCACAAAATTTCCTGACTAACGTGTCGTATGCCCCAGTGATGTCTAGAAAAGCCACTTACAAGGGCCTATTTTCTATTTTAGATATTTCTATACACTGAGTGAGAACAAACAGGTTACCGTCTAACCACCTGTCGACTCGAAATCCATTCTGAAGTTCTCCCAAAATATCGTTATGTTCTGCCCATGTTTATATTTTCATTTTACTGCTTGCATCGCCAACCTGTATAGTGTTACAAAGCAGATGCGAGGGTCCTGGGCCAGCTGTCCCCAAAGGAGTCTTCCCGCTTCTTGGACCCCCCCCCCCTTATTTCGGAGGACGGATTTGTCACCTACACCTGCCGTCTTTTCCCTGAACTGGGCGCTTCGGCTGGAAGCTGGCAGCTACGCGCGGGTCTCCTCCGTGGAACGCGTATTTGCAACGAGTTTGTTTTTGGTGAAAGCTGGTGCCTTTCTTCGTAAAAGGATGTTCAGTTCCACGAAGTGGCATTCCCCCCCCCCCTTTCTTCCGAACTGGTCGGACGTGGAGAGTGAGAGTGCAGTGGTCCCTGGCATTGCTATCCCGGGGGCGGTGACCAATGTGTCGAAGAGACGGACCACCCAAGGGTATGCACGTTTGTGATTGGACGTTTGCTAGTTATCGAGCTTCAAAGGCATGCACGTTTGTGATTTGACATTTGCAGTTAAGGAGTTTCCCTATCTTGGAAATGAAGCGTATTTAAGGAGCAGCAGAGCGTCTGCTCGGGACGGACCGATCGGACTAGATTTCGTTCTGACGATCCTGTCCTCCACGATGGTGTAAATAAACGTCTGTTAAGTTTTCCTCAACGCCGGTCTCTCTGCCTCGGCTTCCTGCTGTTCTGGACGTCCCTGGGCCTGCGGTACGAGTGCCGCCTCTCAGCTCCACGCTACCCCCTTGGTCCGCGTCGGCCAACGACGCCGCTCGTGACAACTGGATGGCAGCGACGGGATTCTGCTCACGCCAAATCGCAACAAGCTCGTGCCAGCACCGGGATCGTCTCCACTGAGATCACGGCTGCAGGGTGTGGTGAGTGCTTGACTTTTCTTCACTGAGATTTTTACCAGGCTTTGTCTCGAGTTTTGTATGAAAGGTGGTAATTTTGGGTAACTACTCTACGTTGACCTGTGCATGGGAACGTAGCGTCTTAGTAGTAGTGAAGTTAGCAGTACTTGCAGCAACCATGAATCTGAAGGCACTGAAAAAACCGCTTTTGCTAGAGTTAGCTAAAAGTTAGGGTTTGGATATTCGAGAACAAATGAGAAAGCCAGAGATTATCGAGGCTATTGAGAACCTTGAGGCAGACGACGACGAGCTCTCAGAGTGTCTAGAGCTAATTGAGGAAAAAAGAAATGAGAAGCGCGAAAAGCGAGAGGCAGAGGAACGCGAAAGGCGCGAAGAGAGGCAGGCTCGGGGGCGAGAACATGCTCCAGTAAAACTTTTGTTGGGCCTAGTTGGTACATAGCATTTAGGAACAGAACTTCAGCGCAAATGAAGACGGACCACGAAGCCAAGAAAGACAAGGACTGGCGCTTACAACTGTTTTATTCTTCTCACAGCATCGCATATATATGCCACAACCACAATCATTGCATGCGCACGCGTAGCTTCGTATTGCATACGTAACAACATAGATATTTAAACAAGATACGCCACACCCACAACCCTTGCATGCGCACGCGTGTTGCAACCGTAAAAACACAGATGTCTAACCGAAATGCGCACGCATAAATTCATATTCTCATGAGTACAAAGAAATAGACGTGTCACTGATACAATCAGCTCCCCTTTTCCTGATGTGATATGCTTCCAATGCAAGCCGCGCATGTTCATTATTACTTCTGCCGAGAATCAACGTCTCGCGAAATCGCGGAGCACAGTTGTGGCAGGAGTTAATATGAGCAACAAGATGTGCTCCTTTGTCGACATTATTAGTTACTTTTTGAGCATGCTCCCTAAGTCGCTCGTTTATGCAGAGCCCAGTTTGCCCGACGTAGGTCTTGCCACAAACCAGAGGTATGGCATATACCACACTGGTGCTGCATGGGAGATAGCAGACACCGTGTTTAATTTGGCACCCATGTTTGCTACCACCGCATGTGCGGGAGCACAGCTTAGAGAGCTTGTTGGGCGCAGAGAAAACCATGGGGACATCGTGCCTGTTAGCAACTTTCTTGAGTTGATGTGTGACCTTATGGAGATACGGTACCTCAATAGGCCTGATCGGTTCACGTTCACAGGTCGCCCTCTTACTGGCTTTTCTTTTCTGAAACAGAGCTTCGACAACAGCTGTGAGCAGCGACATCGGGTAACCTGCAGCCAAAAGCCGGCGCACCTGATTATCAAAGCTCTCCTGCGTTTTATGCTAACACGACTTTTTGAGAGCCGATTCCATGCATGTGGACACTATTCCTCTTTTGACAACTTTTGAATGGGCTGACTTAAAAGACACCAGCCCCTTTTGTGCGCGGGGACTGTAAGCTCAACACACGTGACGGTCACATACTTCGAGACTAAGGTCCAGGGCTTGTAACACATTATTTTGGGGCAGCTCATGAGTGAAAGTAAGGCCTTGTGAAAGTGAAAGTATAAGTAATGCCTTTGTACTCATGAGAATATGAATTTATGCGTGCGCATTTGGGTTAGACATCTGTGTTTTTACGGTTGCAACACGCGTGCGCATGCAAGGGTTGTGGGTGTGGCGTATCTTGTTTAAATATCTATGTTGTTACGTATGCAATACGAAGCTACGCGTGCGCATGCAATCATTGTGGTTGTGGCATATATATGCGATGCTGTGAGAAGAATAAAACAGTTGTTAGTAAGCGCCAGTCCTTGTCTTTCTTGCCTTCGTGGTCCGTCTTCATTTGCGCTGAAGTTCTCTTCCTAAATGAGAACATGCTCACCAGATGAAGGAGCTTGATCGTGAAATTCAGGCGATTAAGTGGCAGAGAGCACGATGCCGTCTCCACGTCTTCAAGTCAGGCGAGAACAATGAGACTTTTCTTGCTGGCTTTAAGACTGTCTGCGAGGACGTTGGCGTTAGCCGAGACCTTTGGTTGGAGAGGCTTGTCACGTTGCTGCCGCGCCAAATTGCATGCGTTTTGGAGCGCTTATCCACGCAGGAAGCGCAAGACTTGGATAAGGCCAAAGATGCCTCGTTGCGCCACTTAGGTGCTTCAGGTCCTGCTGACTGCGAAAGTCGAGGCAACAAAGACAGAGCTGAAGCGCTTGAGGTTGACGCACGCCGTAAAGCGCTAGAAATTGAGGCCCGTCTCAAGCACGTGAGGACGAAGCGCTACGCAAGACGAAAGAGGAAGAAGCGCTTCGCGTGGCGCAAGAGGCTGAGGCGCTCCGCGGAGTGCTTGAGGATGAAGCGCGTCGAAAAGCGCTAGATGAGGAGGCGCGTCAGCGAGCGCGAGAACAAGAAGCACTTCGCGTGGCGCGAGAGACTGAGCCGCTACGCAGAGCGCGTGAGTGTGAAGAGAGTCAAACGCGCGAAGAGCAGGAGGCCGACTTCGAAGGCCAGAGAAAAGGGGCTATCCACGACAGCGACAGAACACCCGAAACTGAAGAGACATCTCAGGGCGAGCTAGCTGACTTAGAGAGTGTCGGGACTACCGTTAGGTCAGACTCACAGATACCTAGTAACGGCCCAGAGGACAAGTCAGTTCAGCCGACTAAAGTTTTGGCAGCGACTGTCGAAGGCAGCGCACTTGAGAGTACTAGTGCCGAGACTGAGCGCTGCGAGCCGTTCGGCGAGAAAAAGGCGCCGGCGCAAACGAAAGGCGAACGCAAAAGAGACCAGTGGCGGTAAGCGTGCTAAAGCGCTAGCCAAACGCGACGACCGCATCTCTCGAGACGCCAAGTTAAAGGCTAGGCCTGAAATCCCGAAAAGGCGTGCTAGGACAAGTTCCAAGTTGAGAGTCCCGCGGAAATCTAGATCGGACGTGAGGCGCGTCGCGAAGAAACGAATTTCAGTGGAATTCAGCCGCCAAAGTCACCGCCTAATCTCATCGTTTTCACTGCCAAGTAGGGGCAGGAGAACAGCGAGGTGTCGCGTACGCCGGAATCGTGACAAAGGCTGTCCCCCACCGTGGTTAAAGGCTGACGGCTTAGCCCGGAGGGGCACAATGGGCAAGCGATGCCCTTTTTCAGAATCGAGAGGCCGCGGGTCACAAGTCGCCGCTACTGAGCGCGTCGGACAGGTTTGTTCTTTGTTCCTCTGTCGAGACCAGACCCCTCGAAATCTGTGGAATGCGCGTCTCCCCAGAGCTCGTCTGAAAGGGCGCCGCATGCAGATAAGCACAGTGTAACGTTGAATACTAAGAATTTATCTTGTATTCAAATTTGGAAAGGATGTGCTTGCTAATTTTTGGTCGCCGGCTGATGAGGAAGGAATGCGACTATGTTTCGTAAAACTTTCTTTCCTCCTCATCTTAGCAGTAGACTTTTTAGACAACTTGTTTTTTTAATATGTAGAAACATAACTGTTAGCGCTCGTGTAGAGAGCTGTTCGTAGTGGTTGCAAACAATGTCTCCGCAGAAGGGCCGGCTACTTCGCTGGAGCTGGCTATTGCAGCAATACTCTTTCTAAATTCGTTACAAAAGAGGCAAATTAAATGGCAACGCTGACGGCTTAAGTCGTGGTTTCCAGGGAACTTAATGGCGTCGGGTACTCTGGCTTGTGTATTTAGGTTGATTTTTTTATGTGACAGGTTTACAATTGGCTTTTTTTTTGTTGTTGTGGTCGTGCTTCATCACGACATGTGTTTGTGAATTTGAGCAGCCTATTTCAGGTTGTGTTGTTGGAATCGCTGCTGCTATTGTAATTGAGAGCAGGACATTTTGTTTGAAGTAAAAGCCTGGTGGGTCTCAGGGAGAGAGTACGGGCGCTTGCCTGCTTGATGGTTGTGGTTCTCGCGTAGGTTGACATAGGTGGTGTCTTTCGAGCAGGAATGTTGGCCAGCAGAGCAAAAAGTTTTTCTCCGAATTTGGACGACGCTACCAGATCTTCGAGTTCACCGGAGGTGGCAGAGGAATGCAGCAGAGCAGCATCGGGATGTGCACGGCTTCAGCACACCAGCATCGTCTTCATCGACCTCTCCCCACAAAGGTGGTTGACCTTTGTACGTAGAGGTCTCGGCCTGCCGCCGGGGAAGCTGTTACAAAGCAGATGCGAGGGTCCTGGGCCAGCTGTCCCCAAGGAGTCTTCCCGCTTCTTGGACCCCCCCCCCTTATTTCGGAGAACGGATTTGTCACCTACACCTGCCGTCTTTTCCCTGAACTGGGCGCTTCGGCTGGAAGCTGGCAGCTACGCGCGGGTCTCCTCCGTGGAACGCGTATTTGCAATGAGTTTGTTTTTGGTGAAAGCTGGTGCCTTTGTTCGTAAAGGGATTTTCAGTTCCACGAAGTGACATTGCCCCCCCCCCTTTCTTCCGAACTGGTCGGACGTGGAGAGTGAGAGTGCACTGGTCCCTGGCATTGCTATCCTGGGGGTGGTGACCAATGTGCCGAAGAGACGGACCATCCAAGGGCATGCGCGTTTGTGATTGGACGTTTGCTAGTTATGGAGCTTCAAAGGCATGCACGTTTGTGATTGGACATTTGCAGTTAAGGAGTTTCCCTATCTTGGAAATGAAGCGTATTTAAGGAGCAGCAAAGCGTCTGCTCGGGATGTCGTTCTGACGATCCTGTCCTCCATGATGGTGTAAATAAACATCTGTCAAGTTTTCCTCAACGCCGGTCTCTCTGCCTCGGCTTCCTGCTGTTCTGGACATCCCTGGGCCTGCGGTACGACTCCCGTCGATCAGCTCCACGCTACCCCCTGAGTCCGCGTCGGCCTACGACGTCACTCGTAACAATAGTACCGATGTAATGGTTAGTGGTCTATACGAGCAAATCTTATCCTTTTCTCTCTTGCCTTTATAGATTAAGTTCATTCTACTTTTTCCCCAACTGTCCGGCATTTGCCTGTCCTGTAAGCATTTTTCTACGGCGTTCAGCAGTGCTTATTTAATGTTATGTCCTATAGTGCGTTAATTAGGCTAACGGGAATCTCATCTAAACCCGCGGCAGTACGCTTTGGAATTTTTCCATCGGCCTTTTTTCAGTTGAAATTCTCAAGTACTAGCTCTTCCTCGATTGCTCTCTCCGCCACAGTTTTACTCACCGGGGAAATCCCCTGACCGCTCTTCTTAAATGAATCGGCTGTTACCTTTCGGATGTAACGTATCGCTTCGTACCCTTCCAATTGATTCCCTCCTTCATCTACAATATGTTGTTGTACTGTGATAGACTTCCCATCTAGCGCCTTTATGTGGCTCCAAAATATCCCAGGCGCGGCCTCCTTTTTTTTTCGTGAATCTCTGTCACCCAGCGTTCACTTTCACCTTTAATTTTTGCCTCGAGCAATTTCTGTACAATGGATTTTTTCTCTAAATATATTTCCCATATTTTGTTGACTTCGTCCTTCGGCCGCTTCTCCCTTGTTGCCCTTCCATGCTCCTGTGATGCTTCACGTCGCTTCTCGATTGCTTCTCGGATTTCCTTGTTCCACCAACTTTTTGGATTCCTCTTTCCTTTCCAGCAAATAGTTTTTTTTCTCTTTCCCTGCCTCCTTCGTCATTAGATATAGCAGCTCAGTATGATCCCAGTCCTTTTCTAATATTTTGCCTACTTCTTCCTTGACTCTTGCCGCTATATTTATTATTATTTGTCATTTAAATACAAGCTGCCAGACTTTGATTCCATGCTCCTATTTCATTTCATATCCCATTTGTAATGTTATTCGTTTATGATCATTACCCAAGCTTTTAATCCCTTCCTCGTCTATTCTCATTTCTCTCAGTTTGTGGTAAATTGCTTCAGTCATGAGACAATAATAAATACTTGATTGCTTGTTTCCGACTTCCCACGTGATCTGGCAGTCACATTTATTCCCCGTGTTAACTATCGCAGACTATGTTGCTCGCAGGGATATACTAATAACTTTCAATTTGTGTGTGAATATCCGTCCAGGTCATGTACGTGGGTATTCATGTCCCCTATAAGGATGATTTCGGCCCCATTACTAAATTCCTTAACATCCGCACTCATGCAATCCACTATCACCTGATTGTTTTCTCTGCAGTTATTCCCCGTCCACAAGTAGGCTACCCCTAGCCACGTTTCTTTTCCACCTGCTGTCCCAAAACCCAGAGGTGTTCTGAACACGTTTGTTTCACTCTAACCCATTTGGCGCCGCGATGAATTAGCATTCCTACACCCCCACCTTTCATTTCTGATATGATCCTGTTGCACCCTTCCCAAACAAAATTTTCAATATGTGGTGGCTCTTCCAAATCCCTGAGGTGTGTTTCTGTAACCGCATAAACGCCTATTTGTTCTTTGTTTAACTGCTCCTCAATCTCTAACTATTTTACCTTTTTTTCTGCCACCCTGCATGTTTTATGTAACTAATTGCAACACGCGCCTTCTCCCTTTTTCTTTTACCTTTTTTTCTGGATTTCGCAATACTACCTGTCTAGGCGTCCTCCTTGTTGTCTTCCCTGTTACTAGCTACCCCGGACTCCGAAAGGCCCGCGTGCCCCCCAAAAAAGCTACTGCGCGTCCTGCCAGTCGACAGCCCGCATCATGACCAAGCCTCTTTTCGATGTGCATTCTGCCTCTTTGAAAACCACCTCACCTGAGCACCTCCCTTCCCTATCGATATTGCTACGTGGCGCCACAGATAACTCGAAACTCGATAGGGAAGAAGACGATGTCTGAGCTCTCGTGCAGACTGGGTTCCATCTTGTATGCCTGCCTGTTTTATCGATAGTAAACATATTTCTCAGACGCCTTTTCCCCGTAACATTTTGATAGAGGTGCGGGTCCTCCCAGAATCAACATCCACGACGATTCTACGCAGCGGACGTTCCTTGGCTGCCTCTACGATGGCTGATCAGGACGAGAACGAGGATTCGTCGGTACCTTCCCCAACCGTGCCTCGTCCAACCGCGCAGCGTCCGACAGCGTCGCATCCAGCCGTCACGAACCGCACCGTCGTTCTGACGACGCCACATGACCCAGGCACCTTTTCCGGCAACGACGACAAGGATGTCGAAAAATGGCTTCAGCTGTACGAACGGGTGAGCGCACTATACAACTGGGACCCGACGCTCATGTTGGCCAATATTCTATTTTACCTTGAGGGCACGGCCAAAGTCTGGTTTTCCAACCACGAGGAAGAAATCACGAGTTGGGATATTTGCAAACACAAACTCATCGACCTCTTTGGCAAGCCCATTGGACGTCGTCGTTCGGTGCAGAAAGAACTCGCGTGCCGACTGCAGTCCTGCACCGAGTCATACGTGACATACATTCAGGATGTGCTCGCCCTCTGCCGCACGGTTGACGACAAAATGACGGAATCCGAAAAGGTCGCGCACATCCTCAAAGGAATCGCGGATGATGCCTTCACTCTCCTTCCCCGTAACAATATCTACTACCTCGAAACACTTCTCTCGTATAATTCGCCATATCTCTGTTTGCGTCGACAACCGCTCTTTGCAAGTTGCCGTTGCGCACTGGTACTTCCGGTACTCTGCATACTACAATTTGCACCTGAGGAGACACATTCTGTTAGCTTTAGCTGCTAGTTTTCCAGTCGCTTGCATCATGGCTGACCCCAGCGTATGTCCTGGGAACGTCCCTATCGAAACTCTGTTATCGCCTTTCACCCTCTTGTTGTTTGCCTCTGCGCATCGGACTAAACTTGAGCCACCAGCGATAATGACCTGCTCAGACATTCCTTCTGAAACCTGCACCTGGCTGCTGACTAGGTGACTAGCGTGAGTCAAGGCTGCTGCTTTGTCCCCTCCCTCCCTCAAAACTACTTCCCGGAAGCTGGGCCCTGTGGCCACTGTATCTGCCTTTGTCATGCCTGATGTTCCTTTCGCCTCTCCTCCACGGGGGGTTGTCGTCACCTGCGTCTTCTTTGTCCACTTTGTCGACCTTCGATAGGCCCTCCTCGGCTGACTGAGCCTTTCTCCCATGGCCTTCGTCTTCTCTCGCACTGTCACCAATGCACACTCCAGCTTTGCGATTTTCGCCGTGAGCCCACTCTGGACAGCCATCATGTTTTCCATTTTTTCCTCGAACTCGCATTGTCTGCACTTGGCGTCAGCTTCTTGTGCTTTCTCATCCGCACAAACTTCCATCTTCCGACCTAGCCCGCACCCTGGACACTTTACGGTCTTTTTGACCATGGCTAGATCAGTTAACCGATGCCGACGTGTCAGAAAACTTTCACAACAAATAATGACGGCGTAGTAAAATGCACTGCCCTAAGCCAAAAAAAGAAAAACCACAAGAATCAATAACTACGCTACACTTCAAAGTGCCTGTGCATGCACGTGGTCGGTCTACGCGCAGAACTCAGCCACGTGGTGGCAGAAAAAAATCAGAGTACAAAGTACTAGAAAAAAAAGTACAATGTAATAAACCCATAAAGCTTTACATTAGAGCCTTATATACTCATAAAGCTACAGAAAGAGGCAAGCTCGAATCATAGAAAATGTGTCGCTGTCGTTACGGAGCCCTAGAAGAACACGTCCTTCCTGCCTTGCTCCATGCTGGTCATGCTCTCCATGTTGTGGGTGCGGTCCCTGCCGGTAGGAAATCATAATAATTACGACAATAACATCATACATCACACATAGATCATAATTATGACAATAACATTTTCCTAATATGAAGTTCACTTTATTTTGTATGCCCTCTCCTGTATAGGCCTGAGAATGCCCACAGTATTGAATAAATAAATAAATAATTAAATAAATACGTAAATAAATAAATAAATACATACATAAATAAATAAATCTCATGCTTTGCAACTATACAAGAACACTTAAAGTCTTGAATAGTCACCAAAAGTATGCAGTCCACAATTCTTGGAACGTATCTCAAATGTTTGTCTTCCAGGAAACACTCACCCAAACTCCAGCGCTGATCGTCGTCAACTCGCCGGCGAAACTCTTGAAAACTTTTCACTGCTGCCTATGCGTCATAACTCGATTGTTCTAGATCGACTGACCGCACTCGAAGAACAAAACTTCTTCGGCTTCACCATAGTTCAATCACTACCGCACTCCCTGCTTAACACTCCGTCGCCGCTTGCTTATATCCGCTCACCACTAGATTCGCGACGCTTCCAGGTTTCTCCTCGGCGTGTAGCACAGCCAAAGCTACGGAAGGAGGGAGATTTCTCTTGTCGGTTCCAATGAGCCGTGCTTCCAACCAAGGCCAGGGCTACAGAAGTTGCGTTTTTCCTTTCTTCAATCTCTCCTACTCCGATCGTGGAGTCGTTACTCCGCGTTGCATCATCTTTTCCTTCGTGGTGGTTCTAGACTACGATGTCTTCTAGACTTCGCTCAGCGTTTGCTTCGAGAGCGCTTGTTGGCGTTTCGAGGGGGAGACGAAGCGCGCACGTCGCGTCTTTTGATGCTTCTTTTTAGATGCGAAGTATCTCTTGCTCGGGGGTATGTAACGCGGCGTGGTCATCCGCACGCGGCATGCTCTGTGAGAATTAGCGGCCAGGCTAGAGGAAAGACACGACGCGCGTAGTGTTCCTCTTCGCGTTCCACGACGCGAGGTCGGTAGCATGCCCAGTGAACGCCAACGGAACGCGATCGTGCAAGTGCTCCGGCTTCGCACAGCCTCATGGTCACCTTTAGCGGGAGATGCTGTAATTTTTTTCGTTGCGCGCGCTCAGTCGCGATAAACCGCCGGCGCCTGGATTTCGCGCTACCGTTTGAAATCGGCGACGCGCGCCTAGTTGAGCCCTCGTTTGTGACAGAAGGTGTATGGCTCAATTACTTTTAGTCTGTTATTAAAAACGCTGGGACACTTGTCGTATAAAAGCTCGTGTTCTTGGGCTGAAATACTGCCTTTGTACGCATATTGATACTTCTGACACACGGGCCAAAGTAAAGCACCTTTCAGCTAGGGTGGAAGCTTGGACTAGTTGGCTCGCGTTGCAAGACTAAAAGAGACAGCGCAAAATTCTGACAGAACACAAGACTAAAGAGGGGCGACAAGAGCGCTGACGTACAACTGATTTTATTTTTCGACATATGGGCACATATAACCATGTCAGTAAAAAAATACAAAGAACAAACAGCAGAAGACAATTGGTGCCCATATCGGTCGTGAAGATATACCACCGCTACGAGCCACAAGCACATGCAGTGCAGATCACCTGAGGTTCAAAAAATATATATATATTTTTGTGAAATGGTTGTTAGAGATGGCATGCTCACGCAGTTATTCCTAATTCATTCTATTTATACTGATTCAGTTATTCCTCTAGTACTATGTTTTTTTTTCTGTTGCAACTTTTGTTTCTGGAATGATTGGCTTTCAGCCACGAATCCCTGCAGCGTAGGCCTAGATGGCCACGAATTGCTCTACTTACGTTGTAGTTATGATCTTATAGTCGCTCATTTAGGATCTTCCTGTTTTCCCTATATATTTTTATCACACAATAGTGGTACTGAATAGATGCAACAGCATTGATACAGTTTACAAGGCAGTTTACATGCTTTCTGGAACACGACTGCGGCTGCCTTCTTGTTTCGTTCACCTTGGAAGACATCGCGGATAATTTTTCGGCGCATAATATATGACTCTTACATACGCTCGCGTGTTTGTCTATAGCGTGAAATATGCCCTAGGCGAATAATGTGAGGTTTCACAGTTATTTTTTCACTTCTCTCGCGTTCTATTGCTTTTTTTGCTATATCCTTTCATTCTTTTGAGAACAAATCACGCTACGGATATTAACAGACGCTCCGCACCCCCTGCTACCTGAAGGGTGCTTCGGACACCCTGCAACATGGCCTGTTATGCGGAAGCGAGTAATAAAGGTCGCTTAAAGAATTTAAGACGCAGGTGAGATTGATTTTCATACCCGGGCAGTGTTAAGCTTGCGAAATTCCCTCTATTTGGTGCGAATGTGTCTCAATGTGCTTATTTCCAAGTAAATTATTCTTGTTAGTTTCAGAACAAGCATAGGCAGGCGCACGTGGTTGGGGGGACGCTGGGACTCAAGGGGGGGGGGGGGGCTCAATGTCAGCGCCATACATTGACATAACTGGGAGGGGGGGGAGCGCTGCGACGAACCTTCGCCCCCCCCCTGATGGGGAACCCTGCGCACGCCTATGAGAACAAGGGTGCGTCTATCGGGCATGACATCCCTCAGCGATCTACAGAAGCATACTGCTTTAGTGGATCGAGCTATTTCTAACAAAACGAGACAGCCTTACACCAGCGCTTCCTAGGAACTCAAATCCTGAAATTATTCGGATATACGTGGATGATTTCTTAGTAGTCTTACAATGTGGTGCCTCCGGGTTGCATTCTGAATAGTAACAAATGGTCGGAATATTTGAAGAACGTCTTCCCCCTTGGTCATAACACGTGATGTTTCACACTGGGATTCCGTCGGGTTGATTGACCTTAAGCTCGACTTCCGCAGTGATAACGTTTCCTGGTCATATGACCCCCGCTCGTACAAGCAATCCTACCGTTCTCACCGTCACGCAGTAAATTTGTCAAAAGGCTTTATGTTCCGGGCTTGCTTCTCCAAAGCATCAAAACAGTCATGGTGCCACAGAGTAGGCGCCATCATTCAGTCATGCGTCACTCGGCTGTATCACGACAGAATACTAATCTGAGTGGCTAAAATAATCCGCAGAAAAGGAAGGAGAGTGTTCTGGGCAAACACTGTAGCGCATGCGGCTGTACCCCTGGGTTTGCTATGAGCAATGTGATTTTCTCCTACCCGGACGACCGCGCCTGCGTCATTGTGGAAGCAGCCCGCATGGAATGTGGAGAATTCCCATACATTAGAAATCATTGTTAGCCTAATCCAAACTACCATTCCTTGACGACATCAGCACGAACGGTGGGCGATGAGGGGGCCTTTCTCTAAGTACCGTTTCGCATTCAAAGTGTCTCTTCCTTCTTTTTTCTCTACTGCTGTAAAATGCCTTATCCTCTTTGCGCTGCGGTATCTTAACGAAAAATTTCGACAGCCATTCAGCCGCAAGTTCGAAAACACGCCTGGCAGGGATTTTTCAAACACAGCGAGCTGGTGCAGTAGCACAATGCATCGATCAAAAATGGAAAATCGGACGCAGTATTGCTGACAAAGTACTGCAGAGAAGCGCCCTTTCAGTGCAGCAGCAAGCTAAGGAGCCATGAAGGAAGCACCCAGGATCGAGGGCCTAAGTGAAGGAACATTAATAAGGAGCATTCAGGAATACGCGACAAGGCGTCCTCAAGCAGTAAAGGCCCCCTCACTGATTAAGGTAAGCAGCGTTTCAGAATACGGGCCACGTGTAATCATTTACTAACAAATATTGCCTGCAGGTATGAGAGAGCTTTTGTTCTCTTTTTTTTTTCGTTTCACGTTCTTGTTTTTCAAGAAAGATACATTTTCATTCGCTTAGGGGTGGGATGGCTGGCAGAAATTATCAAGCGCTTAGCAACTACTAAAATATGCAAGTTTAGATAGCTTCACAACAACACCACAAAACCTGATTCGACAAACATAACTTCCGAAAATCACACTACCAATAACGTTGAAAAGCAGCGCGCGCGTGTGTGCTTTCTCTCTGTATCCAAATCGTGCTTTCTTATTCTTCCTAGAATGTACTGCGCTTTACAGAATCGCAAACAATCAGCCGTATCGACGCGGTGCAGGCTCGCCTACAAATCACCACGCATCCGGTCACCATGCATTTTCCATTGGCATATTTCAATAGAAAGAACGTGACATGTTTTTGCTGAGAACCCGCGTTTTGTGCACAGGAGCACGCCGCCCATATAATGGATATTGCTACTCTTAACCATCGTGAACTTAAACGCAAACAAAAGCCCCTCTACACACACGGCAGGTGTTGGCAGGGCTCGCGCTAGCCACGTGAAAGCGTGGCATCGTCTGCTAATTAACCCTCCCCATGGAGAATTAGCAGACTGTTCTCTATTCGCTGTGCGGTGCTACCGTCTACGCACAATGCCCACGTATCTAAAAATAAGTTCCGTTGTAAGTCAGGGATGTTGTCGTCCCTTGTTCGTCCCTGTTGCAGCAGCAAGCCTCCTTTTTGTTACTCTGAAACCCCTTCACCTTTCGAGAAATTGCATTACTCCTAAAAAGTAAACGAGATTCCTGAGTTAAAAGAGAAAATACTACTGGGCACGGTTGTATTGTCCCAGATTTTCTTTATTAACGGAAAAAAGAAGCACATATTTTCTGTGCTGCGGCGTGGGAATTGGACTGGTGGCGTCGTTGCTGGAAAGGGCGTTTTTGCAGCGTCACGCATATTTACAACAGCTCCGCAAGTCGTTACGGCCGTAACAGCACGGGTGCACGGCGGCCGTAATATTTAGACAGCTTCACTGACGAATTATCCACGCTGTGTGCGAGAGAAAGCCGCTTTTCGTTTGAAAAGTAGATGCGGAATCTGCTTTCAAGCAAAAGAACTATGCCGTAAGCAGCACTTGCATGCTTCGATCGCTGTCTTGTGTCGGTCTTAAATCGAGCACTTCATTTTGTCGTGTGTCACTGTGAGAGGACGTCTTTCTGGAAGACGTCCCTTTGCCCATTGAAAGAAACAAAGACGTCGAAAAATATGTGTGAGGCCCAATCAAACAGATCAAAACTCAAGGTAGTATTATGCCATGATAATGTGTCATCATGCACCAGGACGAAATAAAATGAAGGCCTGTTTCAGCACAACATATTGTTTTATTGACGTGCTCGTAGTTAACGCTCAGAAATGCACTGCAGTGGATTATATGGCTGACATTATCATGACTACCGCAAAATCTCGACCACGCGCCCTCTCCCTTCTTCAGGATACTTCAAATATGCGTCCCCTTCTCCCCTCCCACCATTTTCACTGTGTCATTCATTGTTTTTATTCGCCCGACAAGGGCGAATGGAAACAGTGAATGCATGCGTATTTAATAAAGCAGTGCATTAGAAGCACGGGTGTGGTTTCATTATTTTTAGCGGCTCTTCTGCCGCCATATTGAATTTTAATTCCGAGCAACGGAAACGCGTCGGCTCGTTTGATCTCTGCTTCGGCCGCGTTCGTCGCCCCTGCTCGCGGGCTTTTACCCGCGGTGGAATATACAATGCCCGGGGCGATCTTATCAATTTAGACTTCATATCGGGAGCACGTGACGGCGACGGCAACAGCGACTGCAAAAACCCTATGAGACTGGCCATATAATTGCTATCGCAATAAAACATAGCGGCCGTTGGGCAGCCGGAGAGGAAGCCGAAACGAGGAGGTTGCGACTCTTGCGAGCAAGGAGGAAAGGGCAGTTGTTTTCTTTCATCGCCAATAGATGGCGTGAAAGCCGCACTCAGAAACCCAGCGTACCTTTCTCAGTGAACGCGAACTCTAACGGAGCGGTTCAATCGGTTCAGCACGGCAGCAAACTACCGCTGAGTGAGCGAGAGAGAACCGCCTCTCAGGGAGCGAGAAAGAACCGCGCCTCCGTGGCTCAGTGAGCGAAACAGAACCGGAGAACCGTCGATCAATTGGCTCACTCGGCTCAGTGAGCCGCTCAGTTGGCTCAGGGAGCCGTCTCCCAAAGAACCGCCGCTCCCTTTTACTGAGCCGCGGATCACTCGTTCTTTTAAAAGAGCCGCTCAAAAGATCCGGCTCGCTCCTGAGCGACCCATCTCTAGTTGAAACCGCAGAACGCGCAGGCGCGGTAACCAGTGTCGTTCCGGCTGGTTCGGACGTTCAGACTTGTTGAAAAGCTCTCCGCGCTCGCTGCGAACAAAGTGTTTGTTTCGTGGTTGTATTTTTACCGTGTTTATCAATATTACGTGCGGTTATCATCGTTGAATGGACACGTACTACTTACATCGCGTGTCGGGACGTTCGGGTCGTTTGACATGGAATCGACGGCGACGATGCGTCATCGCGGCACCAACCAACGGACGCTCAGCTTTGTCAGAACAAGATCGCAAGCGTGGGCCTTTTGACGAGACAGTCGCCTCAGCGGATACCACACCTCGGTGAGTTGAAGAACGTTGCCACATCGCGTTACTGAGTTACTTTAGTGCACGACCACTTTCATGCAGGTAAGAGTGCCCAATTGTACGTTCTGGCAGGCTAGTTGGTTCATAGCGATAAGCTTTCTTAAACTGCGCGAGAAGACGAAGACTCAAGAAAACATTCAGAACACCACGAGCGCGGAGTGCCCGGCCGGGCGGCGATTTACCACAGCAGGGATGATGCGCAAGAGAAACG
This sequence comes from Rhipicephalus sanguineus, assembly GCF_013339695.2. Lineage (NCBI taxonomy): Eukaryota > Metazoa > Arthropoda > Arachnida > Ixodida > Ixodidae > Rhipicephalus > Rhipicephalus sanguineus. The sequence continues at coordinate 14,017,968 of NC_051176.1, read as the reverse complement.
GCCTGATACGAAAGTATGCATTGTGCTAGTATCTATGCTTTCTGTGTTCTTTGTTATAATTTTCTACGGAGCTGTTGCCGGTGTGCGTTGATTACAGCTGAAAACAAGCTGAAGAATGAGCGTTCCATTACGGGATTCTGCTCAGAGCATATGTCTCTCCTTGCGTCGCCGTCTACAGCGCCGCGTCGTTTTTGCAAGTAATTAGCACAGTTGTCTTATGGATAATATAATAATCTGGCTGCGCAAGGTCACGGCTTGTAGCACTTAGATGTGCTGGATGCCCAATGGAAGGAATGCATTTGTGTGAACCACGCTATGGATACTGGTAGTAACAGGAAGTACACACATACAACTGCAACCTTATTTAACGGGAAGTCGCACACCATGCATGTAGTGTGTGTTTTTTTAGACATTGAATATTTTTCATAAACGTTGTGTGACAGACAGGCTCCTGCCATTTTCGCACATGTCGAGGCGGAAATAATTTGCCGCAAGCAAAATTACATTGACGCAACTATTTAACAACTGGGTCATCCACGTTTTATTTTTTGAGAAAATTAGGTTATATTAGAAAGATATAGTGCGTGCCAAGTTATGTGATGCCGATTTTTCTTTGGAAATCACGAAAGTTGCACGTAATCCGAGATATTAAACTTCGAATTTTAAGGTCGATATCGAAACTGGGCGCGCCCAGCACGCAGGAAACGCGGTGTCTCTGAACTACACGTGACAAGAAAGTGACGACATTTCAAGCAAAACTTGGTATGCGATTAATGGTCATACAACACAACTTTCTAGTACAAACAGCTGCACTCAAGTCAGTAATTAAAAAGTAGGTAACGAGTTCTTGGTAATTAGTGTCAGTTCAATTCAGGGGGCACGTGGGGATCGCTTGTAACTTTTTAGTTTCTCTAGATTAATGAACTTTGGGACACGCACTACAAATCATCTTAAAAAAATTTGCGTGGCTTAGCTCGGCTATGCCAGGATATACGTGGCGTTAGCAAAGGTTCAGCTGATTATTCTTAGCTTTCCAGATTGTCTAGGATTATTAGCCTTCTTCTGTTCATTCTCAGTACGCTGAGCCGCTAATTGCCAGGCAACTACTTCGGGATTCGATGAGACAAGCTTCTCGGCTCTTCTGCGCCGTCGAGCAGCATTTGCGCTCTCCTTCTCCATGGCGTTACCCACCTGCAAATGCCAGTCAGAGGCGCTATCAAGCAGCCCCCCAGCGCAGTGGGGCTCTTCGATTTTCCACTTCTGGCTACCCGCGGGCTGCCAGAGCCAGCCAGAGCGCGCTCGTTTTTCTCGGGTTGCTCCGACCCCCCCCCGCGGTGCACTTCCGGTTGGCGTTCGTTTTTCTCGGGTTGGATGGTTCTGGCGACCCGCGGGGAGCCCGAGGGTCGCCAGAACCTTCCAGGACAATTTAGTCGTGGAAGCTCTCTGGAAGGTTTCGGGCTAGCAGACGCCGAAAAGAGACGATACGCGCTCGCGGCCATCTTTGTGAGGACTCGACGGATTGCAATGCGGGCGCTTGCGGACTACACCAACTACACCTTTGCTTGTCCTACGCTCGGGCCGCTCGGCGCCGTTCCGCCGTGCGAGATGGCGCGATTACGAGTGGCGGCGAGCATTTGGAGCTAATGTTTATTGCTTTTCTTATGTGTCCCGTGAAGTTTCCTTCCGTGAACAACGCGGCGAACTGTCGCGTTCTAACCATTCTAACTGCGTCGTGCACATGTCCCAAAAGTTATGTACACGTTCGTACGAACGCATGGTGACCCCCTTCGAGTTTATTTTTTCGTAGTAGTATTCGAATGTGGTGTCGTGTGTGCTTTATGTGCATTTAGCTGAGACGATTGTGATCGAACTACCTATTTCGCTCCGTCGTATGTTTGCGTGCGTGAACCCCGTCAGAACTTTAATATTTCAACTAGGTCTTTGATGTTGATAAAATGCACTGATCGAATAAAAGCGATCGCGACATTGTTTTTTGTGTGATCCTCGTTGGTCGCGAACGGCGTGCGAGCGTACTTCGATCTACGGGCCAGTATATGAGGTATGGTATTATGTTATGCTACGACGCGTCGATGTGAAAAAACGAAGATGAATTCAGAAATGTATACATCTTTTTGTCGCTTATTTCATCGTCGGCTTTGTCTTTTTCCACCTCTTAGTAATAATTCCATGCAGTATGTACGCGGTTATCACCTAGTAGCTCAAATAAAAGCTGAGCTAGTAAATGAGATTTTTGGAGTGCCACTTAGGACTGGAAAAGAGGCTCAGGCAACATCTGCCAAAACGAGTCGAAGACGCGTCACACAGAAGTTTATTTTAGATATAACGCGCACTCGTGGTACCCATACCGCCGCATGTCTCAAGTTATGACAAAACGCAGGCTGGTCAACGCGTGTGTGCGACGTAGTACGCGATAGATCCTCGAGCTCTTTTGGGGACACGATCACTTTCGCGAGATTTTCGCGTCGTGTTGTGCAGCGACTGTTACACGTACTAAGCAGACGTGAGCTGGTTAAGCCGTTAGCGGCGCGGTAGCTCACATTGCATCGCTTTCGTGGCGCCGTGCGCCAGCTGGCTGTTTTGTTCGCGGACGGGGCGAGTTGCGCACGATTTTGCGAACGTACATTATCGTATCCCAAGTCCGTATGCTCGAGAATATCACTTCAGCTCTTCAGCAAACCTAGCCACATATTTTCAAGCGGGCAATGCAGAAAAACCAAAGCGCACGCGGCGCAAAGTTTCGTTTGCTGCCATGGCGGTAGCGTTTGTTTACGTTTACGCTGGCTGTCCCAGCGTTCGATTTTGTAATCTTGGGGCAGCTTCGGGTTGTCTCGGGTTTCCCACACACGTGACCAAGACGCTGTTTCCTGTCCCGACCGGAACTAGCTGCCTGACCCTCTGGCTATCTCTGGCTGCCAGAGAACTGCCAGAAGTCCGAAAATCGAAGAGCCCCAGTGTCAGACGGCGACTGCACAGCGAAGGCGAGTAGCTGCGCGCGCGCCGGCGCCACTGTGTCTATGGCTACGACGTCACTACTCTCGAATGCGGCGCAGACCCGCAACGGCGAGCCGCGCGCGGTGGTGCCGGAGTCTGCGCGCGCGCCGGCGCCAGCGTGTCTGCCGCGCCTACGACGCTACTCCTCCCGAACGCGCAGACCAGCAGCGGCGAGCCGCGGGCGGCGGTGTTGGAGAGCGCGTGAGATGCCAGCTCCGGTGACCCAGCTGTGCGACATCGCTGATCCTCGCGCATGCGCAGCACGCCTCATGACCCTCCACGCGAAATCGGCTCCGGCTAGGCAAGCGTAGCTAACGCTACAAAAACAACAAATTTAAATTTCCATAAGCGTATCTTTACTAGTTTTCATTTTATAAAGATTGACATGTTCCTTGCTCGGGGAAAGCCTGGCACAGTGATGAAACATGCTAGAATTCTGGAACTACTTTGTATTTTTGCTCACATACTGTTTGTATTAAAGACAGTTTTAGATTTTTTTTGAAAAATCCCTAATAATTTTCGGCTTAACAATTCATGCAAATGCCTGTGTCTCAGCTAATCATGCAATGCAGTAAATATGAAAACATCAAAGAATAAAACCTGAACCAAAATTCCAAAACTGCGTTGAAATGCAGCGCTGTCTATGGCTTACAACAAAACAAATAGCATAAAAATCGGTCTAGTCATAGTTGTGCTATGCTTTCCACAAGCGAAGTGGCAGGCACAAAACACTCTTTTGAGAAAATGGACAACAAAGTTTTGGTTCCAGTTGACCCTATGCTAAAGTGTGCCAGTACAGTAATAATTGGTGTCCTTACCTGGAGGCAATCGTTAGGGCCTCTAATTCTTAGTTTCGCACGATTTGGGAACTTTGTTAACCTCTATCATTTATCGCAGGCGCTTTCCTGAAGCCCCCTGAAACGAAAGTGCACCAGGCTGCATCTAAACATTGCGCATGCTGGACTGTATCGCTACTTTTACGGCCACGGAACGTGTCGTCAGGCGGCCTAAATAGTGGTGTGTTATTTTGACGAAGCTTTGCGATCATCCCTGTAAACTACTAATGCCTAAAGATTCATTTTCTTGTACGATAAACCGCACCCGTGCCGCACAGCCGACGCCTTCTCTGCAGTCCCAAGCTGACGGCGACTTCGCACCGAACTATACCGCAGACGCATTTTCTCACATTATTAACTTTTCTAAGTAAAACGAGAACGATTTTCCGCTAGTGGGGACATTAAACGGCCATTTTATCGAAACTGGAGCAGGAACGCGCGCGCACGAAACTCGGGTCTCAGCGGAGCGGCGCGAGAGAAAGCGTCGGCAGATCGTATCTGAAGTAAAGCCGGTAAAGAGCCACTCGCGCGTCATCTGATAAGTAGTAAGCGCTTTGATGATAGAGCGCTATGGTTTAGATCGCTGTCGCTTTATTACCATCCTGGCAAGGAATGACACGACGTGCCGACAACCCAGTCGGTACGCCCCAATATAATCACTGGCTCGCCCGATCCGTGCGATACCGTCCCCCGTTTTCCTCCTTACGAAACTAGAGAGGATTGCACTTTGCCCCCTGTGCACGCGTCACCTTTCGAACAGCGGTGATTCACATGCTTACGGCTGCGGAGTGATCAAGCAGCGAGCACTCCGCTCGTAGACACAGCGGCCATCGCCATGGCAACAACCAATAGAAAAGCGCTTCTGAACGGTGTCTCGCGCTCTGCCAATAGGAGCGCCACGTATACTGCAAGGTTCGTGACAACGCCCTCCGATTCTTTTCTTGTTTGCTACTTTTCTATGCGGTGATCGTTAGCGTGAAGAGCGGGAACGGAAAGGCGAACTTTGACCTTTTAAACGACGCCTAGATGGCGGCGCTCGGTGGCTTGAAAGACGAGATACGACGCCGTGAATTGCGCCGTTTTAGCGCGATTTTTGGCTTCTTCTCACCAAGCTCACTTAGAAGATTATTTTTTGATCGGAAACTTCGATTGCGTTTTCAATGTAATCGTTTAGATACTGCGTAAATAAGAGACCAGAGATGCCGAAAGGAGTGTTTTTCAAAAGTGGATTTTTTGGCTATTTTCGCGATTGTGTTCCCGCGTCCCTCCTTGAGCTTATTAAGCAAGTACATGCTCTACTTGTTGCTCTGTTTGTGTCTGATAAAAATTTCGTCACATATATGACATATCTTTCCATATTTTTTTCTTTGATGAACCATACATGTTCTAATACAAATTCTTTTAACAGTGAAGTAGCACCACTGCAAAAACTTCTTATCCCAAATGGTTTAGGCTGTGCTGGTGAATCGAAAGATAACTTGTTTGTGTTGTACTGTACAGTTTTTGTTTTCCTTGATGCTTTGCTAAAGAGGAAATTGAAAGGTGGTTCTCATTTGCAGGATGCAGAACTAAGATGTAGCATTCCGGGAAAATGGTGACATTGCTGCTTTAGTTTAGGAGTCATTCATTAGAGAATGCGATTTCTGATATGTGCATATATGTTTGGAGATCACAGTAAGTTTAATGGCTCTCAGGCGTGCTTACAGCACTGCTATATTGAACAAACGAAAAAAAGAAACAGATGAAGGGGCTCAAGGTTTTTTTTGGCAGACACAACCTGATGAAGCCAAGGGTGGCATAGAGAAGATTAATCGTAGTTTTTAAATGTAGTGTATTAATTATGACATAAAAAAGGACGAATTAATGCGGACAACATTCGGCTGCCAAGGACTGAACCTACAAAAAAGTATTGTATCTGATACTCCACCATTCCAGCTGCGACATAGTCGTTCTCTCATCCACCCCACTGAGTGCACCTCTGTCTGTTAATTCCGGCAGTGCCACACCAGCATTCGTAGCCAGGCTGGTGTCACGTAGCCCGTGAACTCTTCACGAGCTGGTAGCTGATCAATGTGCGACCTGAGGGCACAAAGTTTGCTGGCACGAGGCCCTCGCTAAAAAAGAACAAAAGAGGGGGAGTGGAGAGAGGGCTCATTAAATTGAACAGACACTTCTAGTGTAGAGGACCAGGTCGGCATATGAACGGACTTTAGTACAGCTAGAAGTGTCTTTTTAAAGAGAGGAAAATTGGGCATGTTGCTAAAGCATGCCCAAGACTTAATAACTGCAAGAAGAGCAGAGGGACACAAAAACTGACAAAGTGCTCACTCTTTTCTGTTCCGTCTGGCATTCTTGCACTCTTACTGAATCTTAAGCTTTTTGAAATCGCCGCATTCAGTATGTGATACAATAAATGGGCTCATTGTCATTCATTCTGCACATTGACCACACTAATATTATTTTAATATTTTGATGGGTGTGCTCCCGGAGTTTTCTTCTGTTATAATTACCTATATGGCAAGCTGTATATTTCACCCTTTTGTAATACACAAGGGTGGAAAAAGTCGTCCCCCAATACATAATTACAGTTGTTTGCAGTGAGCCACTACTCCTCTAATACTTGTTCCTAATGCATCCTGGGACCATTTTCAAGGACAATTTTGATATATAATGATATGCCTGTGTTAAGCCATCATGCTTAGTATTTACTACTTGTGTGCTGCAAGGCCTCTTTGTGGGCAAGTTGACGAAACTTTTTGTGGTATCTGTTATGTATGTATCCAGCGCAGACAGCTGCTCAAGGGACTGAAGTTGTGGCTAGCTTGCTGAAATTATGGAAGGATTCTTCCTGCAAGTCTGGACAAGGCCATAATAAATGGTATGTATTTGTTTCCATCACTACAAATAGACAGTTTAGACATTTTCAATTGAGAAACTTATTGCACCCATACTGTGAGCAACTCAAAGACAGGAAACAATACCTAATAGCAAGTGCATGTCATATACATGTTCCACTTGGCCATTCATGCTTGTGGCCACCTGCTTTTGGTAGGATGTGTTGAATGCTTTGAGTTAAAAAGATTATGAAAGAGACACCTTGGACCAACACCAATGTTCAAAAATCCGTTGTCACCTACCTGCAAAGTGCCACAGAAGGATACCTCACTGTTTGAGGAATCTTGGGACACCAATCAATCAATCAATCAATCAATCAATCAATCAATCAATCAATCAATCAATCAATCAATCAATCAGTTTTATTATGTAATATACATATAATGGCTGGTTATTATTATACAGGTAGGACCCCAGAGCGCATTCAAAGGCAGTTTGCCGGGGTCCGTTTTTTAACAGTAGTAGGTACTGCTGAGCTACAGAGCAAATATTAAGCATATACAAGTGCAATAAAATACAATAAATACATATAACAGATACATAGCAATACAATAAATACATATAATTACAAAGAAATCGGAATAATATTTATGAATTCAAGTATTACTGTACTAAGTTTCGCAGGTGATCGCGAACACGTTCTTTGTACAAATGAAATGATGTGGATGCTGCAATGGTACAAGGTAAAGTGTTCCAGAGCTTTGATGCAGCATAAGAAAGTGAATGTGATCCGTAGTTATTACTTATGTGGGGTATGCATAATGGTGTACGTAAAGTAGAACGTGAGGAATATGTGGCCGTTTGATATGTTAATGCTATTGACAGGCATTGAACAGCGTTATGCAAAAGTTTCTAGAGAAGTAGTAAGACGCGATAATTGACACAAACTGTGATGGTCGTATGTTTAGTAGTCAATAAGCATATGAAGCTGAGTCTGTTTTTGGTATGGAAATAATGGCACGTACTGCTGTGTTCTGTGCTACTTTGAGGGGTTTCAGTGTTATCGGGTATGTTAATCCATAAAAATTCTCAGTAAAATTGCAAATTGGGCGAGTTGGTGATAGTTCATGTTTACGTGGGAAGCAGCGCAAATTAGACAAGGCACTAAAAGGAACGAAGAAAGACAGGACGACCGCTGCACTCGCAACTAGTTTATTTCGAAGAAAACATAGTTAATATACATACATGCAGGTGTACCACGTGTGGCCATGACTTGCATATTACAACGGTTTTTTCAATGATTTTCCAAAAAAGACACTTCGCTATCACTCAGAACTACGGATGGCTGGCTGATGCAGTCATTCTTTCTTTTTGTGATATGGAAAGCCTCGATCACTTCCCTGGTTAGCTGATCCTTGTGATTGGAAAGTATTATCGTTTCAGATAATACGGTCGTAATGCGGTCGTCCTGTCTTTCTTCGTTCCTTTTCGTGCCTTGTCTAATTTGCGCTGCTTCCCATGTAAACATAAAAATTCTCTAGCATAAGTGATGTGTGAACGTATGAAAGAATGATATAATATTAACATTGCCTTTAATGGGAAAATGTAGCGTAGCCTGTAAGGAACAGGTATTTTTCTGTATATCTTAAAGGGGCCCTGCAACACCTTTCTTAGTTATACTGGAATAGTCTCATTATTGACGTATGACTCTTCACGAGTCATATGCCGCAAACATTTTTCGAATCCGTCAAGTCTAAGTGGTGTTACCAAATTATAGAGATCACGTTCCGCAGCTTTCTCCCTCAACTCAACGCCGCGAGCGCGCGGAAAGCTAGGCAGCGAGTCGACGAAGGGAGCGCAGAGGAGCGAGGCTCCGCCCAAGAGCGCCGGCGGAGTTTTTTTCTTCATTTTTTTTCTCTCTGACGCCTGGGCGCAACCACGTGGTCTGTGCCGCCACTTCCGGTCGGCTTGCGTCGTTCTCGTCGAGCGGAGTCGATCGCACTGTGTATCGCGCGTGCTTGAAAACTGCGCGTCGGTTTGGTAATGTTGGGTGTGCACCTCGAACGCCGTAGTGTTTTCATCGCTCTGCCAACCATGGAAGCAAACCTGCGCGCTCGTTTGGAACGAATGACAGCTGAGATCGGTTTCGGCCCATACTCCGATACACCGCCTCGTAAGACGGCACTGGCAGACGACCCCGAAGCGCCGCCATTACCGGACGCCAGCATTGTTATCGGAGACACGCTGCGCCCTTGCCTCGGTCGGTCGCGAGAACGTGCCGACGATGCAGTTCTCAGCTGACGAGGCAACACTCGAACGGCTGCCACTCTCAACGGCAACCGGCGATGGTCAAAAGCACAGAAATATTCACGTTTTCGGCACTGCGCATGGCGAAGAAAACGGAACCACGCAACTACGAGCAGACGAGCTGTCGGTGAGACCGGAAGTGCTAATATTAATGTTTGTTCGGTGTTTTTAACGCGATAACATAATATAAACATACATATTATCTACTTATTGAACTCAAAATTAACAACGAAAGTAATAATGAGGGTGTTATCGTGATTATAACATCAGCCAATGGTGGAACTGCCGACAATCGCGTCATATTTTGCGGACTAATACATCATTTGTCGAGAGAAGAGGGAGCGATTTTCAGCTGACTTTGAGAATTTATTGTAAATTCCAGGCCGTGCGCATCGCTATAATATTTGGCTCGCGTGTTCTCGGGAGCCTCGACTACCGATCGGCAGCGCTTTTTGAGCATGCTCGAAAAGTGTTGCAGGGCCCCTTTAAGTGTTGTCTCATGTACGTGTGTGTGCCATGAAAGTTCTGCGTCCAAGTATACACCGACAAATTTTGTATTACTAACCCTTTCTACTACTGTGTTATTCATTTCAAGGTGATTACTTAAATAAAATGAGTGTTTTTGGAGGCAAAGGTAATGTAAATATTTTAGAGCTGTTGGTGTGTAGTTTGCATAAAGCCAATACAATAATTTTTGTGAGGCTGTTGTTGCTTTGCGGTATAGGGTATTTTCGTTTTTTGCTGTATGAGATATGTTAGTGTCATCTGCGTAAAAGATACAATCTTGCTATATAATCGATGGCAGATCATTAATATATACTAAGAACAAGAATGGCCCTAGAATTGAACCTTGCGGAAGACCTCTGTTTGTTATACATCGACATGACGATACATCGTTCACATATACATATTGCTCTCTATTATTTATATAGTTGGGCAAAAGCGTTACCACTGTCCCGCGTATTCCACAGTGTTCTAGTGTGGTTAGTAATATGCCATGGTCAAGCATGTCAAACGCTTCCGTGAGGTCAAAGAAAATACGCATTGGAAGTAATATATTTTCTATGTTTACTCTTGTTTTTTCAACAATATTAAGTAGAGCATGTTTTGTTGATTTTCCCTTTCTGAAGCCGCATTGCTCAGGTGCGTACAAATTTTGTTTCTCAAAAAAGTTGTTCAGTATAATATTGTCACGTGGTCGTGACGTCGACGAAGGCAGCAGTCAACACGTCTGAGATGAAACTCTTTATTAGGCCGAACTTGTGGCCTGGAAACTGAAAGTCAAGCTACAGCAATAAACTGATAGCGGCGAACAGAGCATCGACCGTCGATCAACTGACAAGCGGTGAAGCGCGTCGGAATTTATACATGTGCCGTCGAATATTCCAGCGTTATCGCTGGTTGTTGCGCAAGTTCTAGAGTAAGCTCGAGTGTTCGCGTCTTGCGCGCAATCTTAACAAAACGATCTACAATGATCGCGAAGGTTCTCGAACAATGAGGCGCGGTTCGCGCTGAGCGTTGCTGACAGTCTTTGTGGCCGAAATCCGAATACAGCAAAAGTGATAAAGAAACGCACGTGGCAATGCCCCCCTCTGAAAAAGCATCGTCCCGATGCCTAAAACAGAACAAGCCAATGCATGCAACGATAAATAACAAAAATAAAGCAACAAAGTACAATAAACACTAAGCACAAGCAAGAAAGTACAATAATAAAGCAAAATGACAGTCCTCAGATTCGCTAACGCGCGTAATATGGTTTGAGGCGCACGACATGGACGACTTCAGGTCGTGCACGGCGCCGCTGAGAGTTCGTAATGCCGTCAGGGACAACCTCGTATTCGAGTGCGCCGAGGCGTCGAAGTACCCTATACGGTCCGAAGTATCGTCGAAGAAGCTTCTCACTAAGTCCCCGTCGGCGTATTAGCGTCCATACCCATACACGGTCACCGGGTTGGTATTCCATGTGGCGTCGTCGAAGGTTGTAGCGGCGGCTGTCAGTCGTCTGCTGGTTCTCGATCCGTAGGCGGGCGAGCAGTCGTGGTTCTTCGGTGCGCTGTAAGTAAGCGGTGGCGTCAACATTTTCTTCGTCGGTGACGTTGGGTAGCATGGCGTCGAGCGTCGTCACCGGGCTTCTTCCGTAGACCAAATTGTACGGCGTCATCTGCGTCGTTTCTCTGACGGCCGTGTTGTAAGCGAAGGTCACGTACGGAAGGACGGCGTCCCACGTCTTGTGCTCAACGTCGACGTACATGGCCAGCATGTCGGCGATGGTCTTATTTAGACGCTCGGTGAGGCCATTGGTCTGTGGGTGGTAGGCGGTGGTGCGGCGGTTGCTCGTCTCGTATTTGATGATCGCCTGAGTTAGGTCCGCAGTAAAGGCGGTACCTCTGTCTGTGATGAGGACCTCTGGGGCGCCATGACGCAAGACGATGTTCTCCACGGAGAACTTGGCTTCCTCGACGGCACTGCCTTTGGGCAAGGCCTTTGTCTCGGCGTAGCGGGTGAGGTAGTCAGTTGCTAACACGATCCACTTGTTGCCGGAAGTCGACGTCGGGAACTGCCCCAGTAGGTCCATCCCGATTTGCTGGAACGGCCGGTGAGGTGGTTAGATTGGCTGCAGAAGTCCCGCTGGCCTAGTCGCCGGTGTCTTCCGTCGCTGGCAATCTCGGCAAGTCTTAACGTAGTGGGCGACGTCGGCAGGAAGGTGTGGCCAGTAGTATTTTTCCTGTATACTCGCGAGCGTGCGGGAAAAGCCGAGGTGGCCAGCCGTCGGGTCGTCGTGCAGGGCCTGCAGAACTTCTGGTCGCAGTGCCGAAGGTACAACGATAAGGTAGTTGGCCCGGGCTGGAGAGAAGTTCTTCTTTACGAGGACGTCGTTTTTCAAGAGAAATGGCGCCAATCCCCGCCTGAATACTTTCGGAACAACGGCGGTCCTGCCCTTGAGGTATTCCACAAGGCCCCTGAGTTCCAGGTCGGCTTGCTGTCGTTCAGCGAAGTCGTCGGCACTTATGGTTCCCAAGAAGCAGTCATCATCGTGGTCGTCCTGCGGCGGTGCGTCGACGGGGGCACGAGACAAGCAGTCGGTGTCGGAGTGTTTTCTTCCGGACTTGTAAACGACGGTAATGTCGAATTCTTGAAGTCTTAGGCTCCACCGTGCGAGGCGACCTGAAAGGTCCTTCAAATTGGCTAGCCAACGCAAGGCGTGGTGGTCGCTCACAACTTTGAAGGGCCGGCCGTAGACGTAGGGGCAAAACTTAAATGTAGCCCAGATGATGGCCAAGCACTCCTTTTCTGTTGTGGAATAGTTGATTTCTGCCTTTTATAGCGGCCGGCCAGCAATACTGATGACCCTTTCCATTCCGTCGGTCTTCTGCACAAGGACGGCGCCGAGTCTTACGCTGCTTGCGTCGGTGTGGATTTCCGTATCGGTGTGCTCGTCGAAATGCGCAAGTATCGGAGGCGTATGCAGGCGTCGCTTCAATTCTTGAAATGCCTGAACTTGCGACGTTTCCCACTTGAATTCGACGTCGGCCTTCGTGAGTTGCGTCAGTGGCTCGGCGATCCATGAAAATTCCTTGACGAAACGTCTGTAATAGGCGCACAAGCCGAGAAAACGGCGTATGGCCTTCTTGTCGGTGGGCGTCGGGAAGTCAGCGATGGCAGCTGTTTTCCGCGGGTCCGGGCGAACACCATCCTTGCTGATCACATGACCCAAGAACAAGAGCTCCTCGTACGCGAAGCGGCACTTTTCAGACTTCAAAGTGAGTCCGGAGGTCTTTATTGCTTGAAGTACAGCTTCAAGGAGCCGAAGGTGTTCGTTGAAGTTTGAGGAAACCACAACGGCGTCGTCCAAGTACACGAGGCACGTCTGCGACTTCAAGCCGGCCAGTACTGTATCCATAACCCTTTGAAAAGTCGGAGGTGCCGATCAAAGACCAAAAGGCATGACCTTGAACTCAAATAGGCCGACTGGTGTCATAAAGGCAGTCTTTTCTCGGTACCTCACATCGACTTCTATTTGCCAGTAACCTGTCTTGAGGTCCATCGACGAAAAGTACTTTGCGTTGTGGAATCGATCCAGGGTGTCGTCTATCCGGGGAAGGGGATACACGTCCTTCTTCGTGACTTTGTTCAGGCGACGATAATCGACGCAAAAACGGAGAGTCCCATCCTTCTTCTTCATTAGCACTACGGGGGATGCCCACGGACTCTTCGATGGCTGGTTGATGTCGTCGCGTAGCATCTTGTCGACCTGTTTCTTCACGGCCTCCCGTTCCCGCGTCGAAACCCGGTAGTGACTCTGACGGAGTGGTCGACCATTTTCTTCTGTTATAATGCGGTGCTTAGCAAGGGGCGTTTGTCGGACCCGCGATGACGACGAGAAACAGTCCTTGTTTTTCTGCAGAAGGCATCGAAGCTGTTGCTGTTGGCGAGCCGGAAGACTTGGGTTTACGTCGAAGAGTGGCTTAGGTATTGGGGTAGTCGTCGTAGCTTCGTCAGAATCTGAAAAGGCAAACGCATCGCTGACGGCCAAGATTTCTTCGATGTATGCAATTGTCGTGCCGCTGCTTATGTGCCTGTATTCTTGGCTGAAGTTTGTTAGCACCACGCTTCCTTTTCCTTCATGCAACCGAGCAATGCCTCTTGCGACGCAAATGTCACGGTCTAGTAGCAAACGCTGATCGCTCTGAATGACACGTTCGATGTCTTCAGCTTTTTCGGTGCTGATGGGAATTATGACGCTGGAGCGAGGCGGGATGGTAACTTGATCCTCGAGCGCGTTCAGGGCATGGTGCCATGGATTCGTATACGGCGGTGTCGTTTTGTCCGACGATAGGGTTATCGACTTGGTTCTTAGGTCGATGATGGCGCCGTGATGGTTTAAGAAATCCATGCCAAGTATGACGTCCCTGCAGCAGTGCTGCAAGATTACGAAACTCGCAGGATACGTGCGCTTATTGATTGTTACTCTTGCTGTGCAGACTCCAGACGGCGTTATTAGATGGCCTCCAGCGGTACGGATTTCGGGGCCTTCCCAAGCAGTCTTAACTTTCTTCAACTTCGTGGCGAAAGGCCCACTGATGACGCAATAGTCGGCTCCAGTGTCGACGAGAGCGGTGACGTTGTGGCCGTCAATGAGAACGTCGAGGTCGCTAGTTCGTCGTCTTGCGTTGCGGTTGGGTCGCGGCGTCGGGTCACGGCAGCGTCGGTTTGTTCCGCTGCTTCGATGTTGCGTCGTCAGGTCTTCCTCGGGCCGTGAAGTTTCGACGTCAGGGCTTCGTTCGGCTTGCGGCGTGTTCTTTAGATTTCGTTGCGGTGTTGTCGTGGGCGGCGGAGGATCTTCGGTAGTTCGTCGTACAGCAACCGCACCTCCATCGGTTGCTGCCCTTAGTTTTCCGGATACGGGCTAGGCGACCGGCCCCGGTTTGCGCCAGTGTACTGCCGGCGGTGCGGTGACATGTAGCGGCCAGGCGACGGCGAGCGGGAAGGTCGTCGTTCTTGCCACTGTGTTCCGGTGAGGTAGTCGTCGATGTCGCCAGGCCGTTGGCCTGGCTGCGGGCGCGGCGCGTTAAAGGCCAACTCCGGCGATTTTTTGGCCATGTCAAAGTAATGGTGCTTTTATGTTCCTGAGACGCTCCTGTTATGGGCCCGATAGCAGAAATACTCGGAAATTGAAGAATAATTTTAAATAAGCAAAAAAGCGCAACACCGAAACCGAAACCCAACCGAGTGTGCTGTCTACGTATGACGTAGATGTTGTTACGAACGAACCGGAAGTCGTGCAGGGCATGCCGGTCACGCCGGCGCCGAGTATGAAAACTGTGACAGCCGGGACGACCAGCGAAGCGCTGGCCAAACCAACGCTGTCTGTCGCCTTGTGCACAGCAGACGCTCGCTGTAGCAGCCGAAGCGCCGAAGTTAGCGGTGCCCTCGGCTGCGTCACTTCCGCTGCCTTCGCAATACTGAGGTCACAGACGCAATGTTGCCAATAATTGTGGGAAGCCAGGAGGGCGTTTGCAGACAATCTTTAAAATTCATTTGCAAACAATCTGCGCATGTCTCAAGCCTGTAATTTGGCATAAATGACGGAAACGTGCAAAGGAACGTACCCAGCGCATTTCATTGAGATCCATCGACCTCGAAAAATCGCCGGAGTTGGCCTTTAACGGCGAATCCGCGTAGCCCCATCAGTCGGTACTGGCATCGGCGGTACGTGTGGCCGGCTTCCCCGCAGTGGTAGCAGAGCGCGCGGTTGTCAGGGGCGGGCCAAACGTCGGTCTTCCTCGGCGTGTATCGCTGGCCGGCTGGCGGGCGATATGGCGTCGGTGGTGGCGGCGGTGGTGCCTCGCGGCGGAACTGCTTGGGCGGCACGGCGTTATGACGTGGTCGAGGAGTGGGGGCGTTGCGTCGTGCTGCAGCAGCATAGCTCATTGCTTGCAGCTGCGGCTGCGCTGACTCAAGGACGCCCAGGAACTGCTGGATTTCCTGTCGGACGATGTCTGCGATCGAGGCATCTTGAGCCTGGCACGACGGGAACATTCGACGAAGTTCTTCGCGCACTACAGCCCTTATGGTCTCGCGCAGATTGTCGGAGCCGATAGCTGGAACCGCTGCGCTGTCTTGGATCAAGCGGCGGTTGTATTGCCGGGTGCGCATTTCCAACGTGCTCTCGATTGTTATGGCCTCGGAGAAAAATCCCTGGACTGTCTTTGGTGGGTTCCGCATGAGCCCAACGAAAAGCTCTTGCCTTACTCCTCGCATGAGGAAACGGACCTTCTTCTCCTCGGTCATGTTAGGGTCGGTGTGGCGGAAGAGTCTGGCCATTTCTTCCGCGAAGATTGTCACTTTTTCTTTCGGGAGCGGGAGCCTTGTCTCCAGTAAAGCGGTGGCCCTTTCTTTTCGCGTGACGCTTGTGAACGCTGCGAGGAAGCTGGCCCACGTTGTCAGCGTAGACTCCCTGTTCTCGAACCACGTCCTGGCGCTGTCTTCCAAAGCGAAGTACACGTAGCGTAACTTGTTGCTGAGGTCCCAGTTGTTGAAGGCCACAGTCCTCTCGTACGACTCGAGCCACGTTTCTGGGTCCTTACATGATCATGCCCGAAAGATTGGCGGCTCCCTTGGCTGCTGCATCACGATCGCGGGCGGTGGCGCAGTGTCTGTCATCGTTGCCGCAGTCGCGGTCCTGGCCTTTGTGTTCCGAGTCTTGTCGGGTAGAGGCCCGTACTGCGGTGCTAGGCCGTGTTGCCTACGGCTAGCTCGCTGGTAGTGGTTGGCGTCGATGTCTTCTCCGCGCTGTGGGCTGGGTTCACGGCTTGACGAGGGCGTCCGGAACATGAACGAACAGCACCTCCACCAGATGTCACGTGGTCGTGACGTCGACGAAGGCAGCAGTCAGCACGTCGGAGATGAAACTCTTTATTAGGCCGAACTTGTGGCCGGGAAACTGAAAGTCAAGCTGCAGCAATAAACTGATAGCGGCGAAGAGAGCATCGACCGTCGATCAACTGACAAGCGGTGAAGCGCGTCGGTATTTATACATGCGCCGTCGAATATTCCAGCGTTATCGCTGGTTGTTGCGCAAGTTCTAGAATAAGGTCGACTGTTCGCGTTTTGCGCGCAATCTTAGCAAAGCTTCAATTTGGGCTAGTTGGTACGGTCGCTCTACCCCGGACCACCCCGGACAGGCGTTGGTCCCGGGTTCGATCCACGGACCAGGACGAATTTTTCGGCAATTAAGAGGCTTTATTTCTGAGAAATCCGTATGGATTTCCTTGTGGCTTCGTGCTACAAACGGGTGGTTGTCTATTTTCCCTTTCTTAAACCCTTCCGCCACCTTGCGGGTTTCCGCAGAACTGATTTGCAATGTGTGTCCAGTTGCTTCGAGTTGTCGATGGATTCGCCCTCGCGCTGCCAATTGCTAGCTTCCTGGTTAGCTCCATTGGTAGAGCGACCGCCCCGGACAGGCGTTGGTCCCGGGTTCGATTCCCGGACCAGGACGAATTTTTCGGCAACTAAGAGGCTTTATTTCTGAGAAATCCGTATGGATTTCCTTGTGGCTTCGTGCTACAAACGGGTGGTTGTCTATTTTCCTTTTCTTACCCTTCCGCCACCTTGCGGGTTTCCGCAGAACTGATTTGCAATATGTGTCCAGTTGCTTCGAGATGTCGATGGATTCGCCCTCGCGCTGCCAATTGCTAGCTTCCTGGTTAGCTCAATTGGTAGAGCGACCGCCCCGGAAAGGCGTTGGTCCCGGGTTCGATCCCCGGACCAGGACGAATTTTTCGGCAACTAAGAGGCTTTATTTCTGAGAAATCCGTATGGATTTCCTTGTGGCTTCGTGCTACAAACGGGTGGTTGTCTATTTTCCCTTTCTTAACCCTTCCGCCACCTTGCGGGTTTCCGCAGAACTGATTTGCAATATGTGTCCAGTTGCTTCGAGTTGTCGATGGATTCGCCCTCGCGCTGCCAATTGCTAGCTTCCTGGTTAGCTCAATTGGTAGAGCGACCGCCCCGGACAGGCGTTGGTCCCGGGTTCGATCCCCGGACCAGGACGAATTTTTCGGCAACTAAGAGGCTTTATTTCTGAGAAATCCGTATGGATTTCCTTGTGGCTTCGTGCTACAAACGGGTGGTTGTCTATTTTCCCTTTCTTAACCCTTCCGCCACCTTGCGGGTTTCCGCAGAACTGATTTGCAATATGTGTCCAGTTGCTTCGAGTTGTCGATGGATTCGCCCTCGCGCTGCCAATTGCTAGCTTCCTGGTTAGCTCAATTGGTAGAGCGACCGCCCCGGACAGGCGTTGGTCCCGGGTTCGATCCCCGGACCAGGACGAATTTTTCGGCAACTAAGAGGCTTTATTTCTGAGAAATCCGTATGGATTTCCTTGTGGCTTCGTGCTACAAACGGGTGGTTGTCTATTTTCCCTTTCTTAACCTTTGAACCAATATCACTTATTAGGTGTGGAAGTTCTCATTTGCTGCATTTGGGATTCCTCGAATTTCTATATTGTTTAAGCGCGCGTATTGTTCAAAGTGAGCCAATTCCCTTGTCAGGCTGGCATTCGCACTTTTCAGGTCATCATTTGATTTTGTTAAAGATGCATTCTTGGCAGGCAGCTTGTCCTTTGTAGATTTATAGCATCATCTCCTTTGCTCAAGAAGCCTATGCTGGCAAGTGCATCACCGAGTTCTGCGCGGCAGGCTGACCCTTTTTGTTCGCGCGGTAAAAGCTTTGCTGCGAAATCATTTCTTAAGTCGGTTAGTTTTTCTTCAAACCAGATTTTCGTAGATTTCATTTCTGTTTCTAACTCCACGTTCGTCGGCGTTTCAATGGCACACTGAGCGATCCGCAAAGGCTATTGAAAGAACTGCAGTAGTAGAAGATACGACAAAGCACTTTACCTGCGCAAAGGTAAAGCGATGTGTAAGTCTTTGCAGCAAGCTGCTTGCTGCCTTGCGGATCGCTCGAGTGATGACCCGAATGGGCTTGGTTGCTTGTTTTATAGCTTTTGTTGATGGGCCGGATGTGACGACTTCTGTGACGAATCGATAACTTCGGTATGGTTGCGTGCGCTGGGATGGGATCACCACCGTAGTACCAGTATGTGCGCAAAGGTAAAGCGAGGTGTAAGCCTTTGCAGCGAGCTGCTTGCTCCCTTGCAGATCGCTCGAGTGCATCGAGTGATGCAAGTCAGAATTAACAAATTGATTGTCAGAGTTTCACGATGAAGTGCATTCAAGCGCAGTCTTGGGCATTGTATTTGCCCTAACTAAGTTAGGCCAATGAACTGGCAGCGGACTATGGCACTGAAGTAATATTCTTTACCTTTATGTCCGAAACAGCACAAAAAGCTAACGAAGAGGAATAATGGTGCAGCACGGCCAGGGTGCTGACTACCTATTGAAGTGTATTAGTAAAATCCAGCCATATATTGTAGTTTCAAAAAGTAATTTTAACAGAGGAAAGGAAAAAAAGGGACACACCAAGCGTCTTATCATTGAGAAATGTTACTTATGTTGCCATGTCTATTGATGGCGTGCTGACAAGCTTGTCGCCAGACTTGCATACAGTGTGTCTCTAGAACGTCACCCTTCTTCATTCCTGCATTTATGGTAAATCCGTCTTTATAAAGGAAATTTCTGCATGCACGCTCCTTGCACTGCAATGCTCAGTGACTACCGTCTTCTTTTTTACATTGTTCTGGTGTTCCACGGCTTTGTCGTTAAGATTGTTCTGTCTGCTATTTAAAACTTCACTACAACCTAATAGGATATTGTATGCCAGATTAGTTATTCAGAGTCTTCTTGTGTGATTGGTGATCCCCTTATATTTGCGCGTGATGTTTGGTGCTTGTTTGCCGGTAAGCACCTAGCCCATTTATAACACGCCGTCAACCAACTTCGCTGCTATGTTAGGGAAAACATGCTAAGTTAGGGAAGACATAACTTTTTCACCATGCTGACCAAATGAAACAGCTCTGAAGAGGTGTTTGGTGTCTGCTATCTTTCGCTTCTGACAAACCATGACACGTATCTTAAACTCCCGCTGTGAAACTATTCAACTCTTTTGTGATTTCTTACTTCAAAAGGAGCATTTAGCTGTCGTAGACTGCTTCTCAGTAAGTATTCGTTTATAGTTATAAAAAATAATATTCTTACAAGTATATCCCACAGTGAATATGCCACTTTTAAAACAGAACATTTCTTATAGCTGTTGTATTCTGCAGGCTTTAGTGCAACCAGCTCACAACCGCAGTAAAGCCAAAGTAAAGTCAAGTTCTTATGTTGGAAAAGGCACTTCACTGTCAGCAGTGTTATCACATTTTCAAGTTTATGAACAGTAATTATGGCGTACAAAATGCACTTACCAGCATATTAGCTTGTACAGTGCAAATTAAAACGAAGCTACTCTTAATTATCTTGACGTGGTGGAAGTTTATTTAGGAGCAATGAAAATATGCTGGACGATACGAACTTCTTTCAGCTGTTCGCCTCTCATTTGGGTAAACAGACAAAATAATTCAAAATGCCTTGTAGTTTTTCTAAGTTTTCTTACTAAACTGCTTTGCTTTGCTATTACTAAACATATTGTTGCTCAGTAGGCAAAGTTAAATAAAAGAGTTGGGCTAGTTAATGTGGTTTCTGTAGCTGTGACGTATCTCCTAACGCCAACACTGATCAGGAAAATGAAGAGTGAAGGAGCAGAGGCACCTCAATCTTTCTGGCAGCTCAACTGCCAGAGAGCGCTAGGCTTCAGCTGACGAAATTGAAACAATCAGATATGCAAGGAAGCCAGTTTATGTGCAAGCAAATGCACTGAACAATGCACTCTATTGGCTTGTCTGTTAAAACTAAAAATATAACTCGGTTTTAACTAGATATGTGGGCTCTGACTGCTCTCTAGACAGACAGGCAGGAAGATGGCTGCATTTTCATGGTTGGTGATAAATATGTATGCATGCGATTTTTGAGCTCGTATGGCGAGAAGTGGCATATATTAACAAGAACCTTACCGACAATGACTTTTGTCGTCAGTGAAATTTTTTTGCTGGCTTGCTTGAGTGTTAATTTCTGGCACACTTGTTGGAGCATTTGTTTGCCCATTCGATACACTTTTTGTCTGCGAATGAATTTCAGCAGTGGAAGGCAAGAGCTCTGCCCTGTCTCTATTCTTATTTCTGTTATATGTGTAGTTGGAAAACATCTTGCAGCCAAATTGGTAAAGTATGGTTCACACC
Organism: Rhipicephalus sanguineus; assembly: GCF_013339695.2. Taxonomy (NCBI): domain Eukaryota; kingdom Metazoa; phylum Arthropoda; class Arachnida; order Ixodida; family Ixodidae; genus Rhipicephalus; species Rhipicephalus sanguineus. The sequence continues at coordinate 13,997,241 of NC_051176.1, read as the reverse complement.
TTTGACATAGAAGGTATTCATAAACTTTACGTGCTTTTCGTTCTCGCCCTCTTTTGCATTTTTAGAGGGGAATGCAATATGCTAGTCATGCACTGGAGTTATACCCATACAGAACTAATCAAACAATTTCATCGTGACGTGTGCATACTTTGTTATATATTTGTCCTGGAACTTTTAGTTATAAGTGCCCTGTGTAGTGGAGCAGATGCACGAACCTCATCACACCTGTCCTTTTCTCGCAGGCTTCATCTGTCACAAATCCACGGGCATGAATCTAGAGAACGTGGCCTCACTTCTGGCGAGGAAACTGAAGGTGCCCGAACAGCCGAAGATGGGTGGTGCTGCCAACAGTGAATGACTGATTTTATAATGTGCAAGTGTGTGAACAATCACGTTACGCTAATTTAACACTAATTGCATTCACTAGTGAAGTGTTGCAATATTGTAATGTGTAAGTTTATGCACAGTTACATTAAGTGAGCGCTGGATAAAGCTTGGGCAAGTTTGTAATCACGTATTTTGGTGGTACTTAAATTGTGATCTGCTCCTTTACTGAGGGTGCATGCAGGTCCTTGAAACTATTGAAAACCCTTGAAATTGTAATGTACATTTTCAAGGCCGTTGAAAAACCTGGAATTGGTTTCTTTTCTTGAAAGCCCTTGGCATTTCTTGGCATATGGTGTCTTATATCGACTATAGTAATTGCTTCTGTGGTCGGTAAACATTCGTCAAGCAAACTCAGGGAACATGCCGTGCTCAGTGATAGTTCCGCTACTGTGTTTACCTTGCTTGCATCATTGGTTGACCTATCATTCATTTCGTTTCCGCAGCTGTCGGTCCGCCTTCTCTCTCGACTTCTCTCGACTACCTTTCTCTCGACTTGGCTGCTTAGGACTCGACTTAACTTCCAGCGCTTATGCTAATTTCTCTTCTACAGCTAGCTTTCTGCGTGTACTAGAACTTCTAGCTCAACAAACATCCACTGTCCTAATGCAGGCAAAGTTAAATAAAAGCTGGTGCTATGTGCTAGAAAGCAAGTACTTCTGACTAAAGCTGATGGCATTAGTCTGACTAAAGCTGATGGCACTGAGGCTCAGTGACTGGCTCCCACTTAGTGCTTTTTATTTCTCTTTTGTGTATACAAAAAGCTTGACCTTATACCTAGAGGATATTTGCTAAGTTGCTTGCTCTACTGGCGTAAGTACAATTTGCATTTGACTCAATCCTTATCAAAGCTCAAAAACAGCATAAACGTGATGACGGCATGCAATGCGAAATGTACTCCACGATCAAATTGTAAAACTGGGGGGAAAATTTTGAAGCGGTCATTACCATTTTCTTGTTTAGCAGGTAGTACTCGGAAAAAGTAGAGGCGTTGTACATCAATCAATCTATCAATCAAAACACTTTATTATTCACATGAAGATGACAGATCAGTTATGTTATAAAGGCAGGGCCCCATAACTCGCGTAGGAGTTGTGAAGGCGGCCCTTATGTCATATTCTGTTATACAAACACAGAGCGCGTGAGAAAAGTGTATGACGCTATGAATATGGGACATCATGGAAGGGACGAGAGTGTAAAAGAACGTAGGTTAGCTTTGTAACAAGTAAATGACTGTGGTTCTGTTAGGTCTGTGGGTACATTGTTCCAAAGATGTGATGCGGTATTGTGAATGTAAATGATCCATAATTAGTGCAAGATTTTCGAATGGTTAAACTATTGGAGGGCACTGATCGTATCGGGTAGGGGGTATTTTGGTAAGCAACTTTTACTGAGGGACACTGCATGATTTTTTGCATGATTTTATATAGTAAAATGATAACGTGATAATCAATGCAGTGTTTCACAGGAAGAATGTTAAGTAATGGGTATGCGAATGTCACTGAATCCATTCTTTTTAAAAAGAGAAACGCTCGGAGCGCTGTGTTTTGTGCAGCAATAATTGGCAATAAAGTGGTGGGGTATGTGAGGCCATATATGGTAACAGCATATGTAATGTGTGAATGTATAAAGGTAATATAAAGAGTGCGAAGGGTGTGCAAAGGAAAAAATGTAACGCAGTTTATATAATATTGGGATTTTCTGATATATGGAATGTGATGTTTCATGAATGTGTTTATGTCATTTATTTGGCTGTCGAGGTAGACGCCGAGAAGTTTCCCCTTCATAAAACTGAACAGTTACCCTATGACTGAAAAAGTAAGATGGAGGAACTCAACAAAATTACTTACCTAATATAAAAGATGTCCAAGCAGCTGCATTTATGCTGTGTAGTTTTGTGCCCATATGAACCTAATGCGATCAGGTAGAGCATCGGGTGCATTATCTCAAGGTTGTAGATCTGGTTCCTACCAGCAGCAAGTTGATTTTTCATCCACTTTAATTGCTTTCCATTTATGCCAGTATTACTACTCTACAGTTAAAAATCTGCAAAATATGTTTTGTATGCCTTCCTTGGCTTGATTTTCTCTAGCTTCTCATTTGGTTGAATCCCATTTTTGTATTTCGAATGCATAAAGCTGCTTGTATTGTTTTGCAAGCTTTGTTAGAGCAGAAAATTGATACTTGTAATGCTGCTTTGCGTCTAAAAATCTTCGATAGGAATCCTTGAATATCCTTATATTTGGCCTGTACATTTTTTCCCGTAGTGTCTGTGAATTGTCAGCAGTGTTTATGTGCTTTTTTACTTCTCATACCTCTAGTTGTATAATTTTTTTATTGAAGTGGTGCTTTACATAATGTTTAACTTATTTTTTCAACATGGCTGCGGTTTGACATTACAGTGGCAATTCTCTGCTATGTCAACCCACAAGTATTTAGAAATTTGTACAAAAGCTGCTGCTTAAAAATAAATATTTTATAAAAGTGTTCTCCTGTTTTTTTAAATTTCACTGAAACTCGGCTAGTGTCCATTCAAACAAGCTAGTAGAGAAGAACAGAAGTTCATGGCAGTGTTAATGCGCTGCTGCTTGGCATCCGCCTTGGTGTCGCGAACCTCAGGTGTAAGTATAAGTGTCGTTTACTCAGAGGTGTTTGCACCCTCCAAACACAACCTGAATGGATAAAGGTTATACTGCTAAAATATGACCTGTGTGAATATCTGTTGGTAGACAAGACTGGTATTAGCATTTACTGTGATAGAGTTGAACATATAATACAGACTGGCGCAAATTATAAACGTCACCTCCTTTGCTGCACCTTACAGCGTGTGAAAAATTACACCATTTCCCGCTAAAGGCGACCATGAGGCGATGCGAAGCCGGAGCACTTGCACGATCGCGTTCCATTGGCGTTCAGTTGGGCATGCTACCGACCTAGCGTCGTGGAACGCGAAGAGGAACGCTACGCGCGTCTTGTCTTCCCTCTAGCCTGGCCGTTATTTCTCACAGGGTGAGGGGGGAACGCGGTCGACAGGCGTGCGAGAAGTGGGCAGCGTAGGAGAGGAGATAGAGGGGGATGGGACGCGCATGCGCTGGCGCTCATCGCGGCGTTGCGCAGGAGAGAATTTCGGCATGTCTAGCCCGCGTTTCAGAGGAAGAGTGGAAAGGGGAGAGTGAGGGGAAGTGGAGAGGAGGAGGGTGAGTGGAGAGGGGAAAGAGGAGAGTGGAAGTAGACAGGAGGAGTGGTGAGGGGGAGTGGAGAGGGTATGCCCATGCGCAGTAAGGGTGGTCACGCCGCACACCACCACCACCGGTTTGAACTCCGCTATAAGATGCTTCGCGTCTGAAACAAGCTGTGTATTCATAAAATATGCTGCTAAAGGTTTTATTCCAGCTGGCAGCAATCTGAAGCTATTTATTTATTTATTTATTTATTTATTTATTTATTTATTTATTTATTATTTATTTAAATACTCTCAATGCCATTTGCGGCGTTACAGAGAGGAGTGGTTACAAGTTAGAGATGGCGGTCTTGAATGATGAATGATCAGGGTTGCTGGCGATGGAGCGTAATTGAGATTATTGTTGCTTTGAAAGCATGGACAAATGAAAACGTAGGCACTTCTGTGCTGCAGGCACCAGATGACCTAGCTAGGCCTGCAGTACACATCAGCTTGCATTTATATTTCGCCTTTTTGCCACATCAAGAATGACCTCAGTTAGGCTATGAGGGTCACCCATGTTTCACTGACATTTCAGAGTTGAAAGTGAAAACCCTATCAGCAACGCTTCAATTTGACCTTCACCGTTTTTCAACGATAAGCTTAATGGTTGTTCATTTGAATGTCGTGGGCCAATTTTCAGTACAGGTCAAAAGCTTGCTCAATGATATTTCACTCGTTCGACAACGTATTTTTAATTGATGTTTCTTTTCCTCTCAACAATAAATTAAGATTGATTTGCTGAATGGTCGTTCATTTGAAAGTCGAGGGACAATTTTCAATACTGCACAACAGCTTGCTCAACGATACTTCACATGATCCGCAACGCATTTTCCATTGATCTTTCTTTTCCTCCGAACGATTAATCAAGGTTGATTTTGCTTTATGGTCGTTCAAATTAAAGTCGAGGGAAAATTTTCAATACTTGTCAACAGCTTGCTCAACGATATTTCACTCGATCCACAACGTGTTTTCAGTTGACGTTTGTTTTCCTCTCAACGATAAATCAATGTTCATTTGCTTCATGGTCGTTCCATTTAAAGTCGAGGGACAATTTTCAATACTATTCAACAGCTTGCTCAACGATATATCACTTGATCCACAACGTGTTTTCAAATGAAGTTTCTTTTCCGCTCAACGATAATGGATGTTGATTTGCTTAATGGTCGTTCACTTGCAAGTCGTGGGCCAATTTTCAACCCTGGTCAACAGCTTGCTCAACGATATTTCTCTTGATCCACAACGTATTTTCAATTGACGTTTCTTTTCCTCTCAACGATAAATCAATGTTCATTTGCTTAATGGTCATTCAATTGAAAGTCGTGGGCAAGTTTTCAATTCTGGTCAACAGTTTTCTCAACGGTTTTTGTATAATTCCACAATGTATATTCAATTGACGTTTCTTTTCCTCTCAACGATAAATCAATGTTCTGTTGCCCAATGATCGATCACTTGAAAATCATGGGACAATTTTCAATAATGGTCAACAGTTTTCTGAACGGTCTTTCTATTGATCCATACTGTATTTTCATGTTTGTTTTCGTCTCAACGATAAATCACTGTTGATTTGCAGAATGGTATTTCAAATGAATGTCACGAGCCAATTTTCAATACTGGTCAAGAGCTTGCTCAACGATATTTTACTTGATCTACAACGTATTTTCAATTCACGTTTCATTTCCTCTCAAAGATAAATCAATGTTGATTTGCTTAATGGTCGTTGAATGGAAAGTCGTGGGCCTATTTTAAATACTCGCAAACAGCTTGCTCGACGACTATTTACCTTGATCCACAACGTATTTTCGATTGACGTTTCTTTTCTTCTCAACGATAAATGAATGTTGATTTGCTTGAATGTTGTGTCGGTGGCGAATTTTCAATAGCGCTCAACAGCTTGCTCAACGATATTTCACGTGATCCACAACGCATTTTCAATTGACGTTTTTTTTCCTCTCAACGATAAATGAAGTTTATTTGCATAAAGGCCAACTGCAACGAAATTTTGCAAACCTCAAAAAGCTGATTTATAGGCAGTCATGCTGAGATAATGCCACCTGCCAAAATTTTACCTTAAAAATTCAAGTGGTTATCTAAGAAAAAAACCCGCCAACAAAGCAATTTTTCATACTGAAACTAGAAAAAACGACGCCATTACAGCTGACCGGAACTGACGCAGACCACTGCCCGACAGACCGACCGATGCAGGGCCTGCTCTGAGCGCCGGAGTGTTCGCTTCGCGGCCGCGCCGCATCGTTTTTTTTTTTTTTGATGGTAACGAAAAAACCAACTATGTAAACATCCAGCGTGAAGAAAACACGGGGGCTCTTCGATTTTGCACTTCTGGCTACCCGCGGGCTGCCAGAGCCAGCCAGAGCGCGCTCGATTTTCTCGGGTTGCTCCGACCCCCCCACGGCGCACTTCCGGTCGGCGTTCGTTTTTCTCGGGTTGGACGGTTCTGGCGACCCGCGGGGAGCCCGAGGGTCGCCAGAAGCTTCCAGGACAATTCCAGTTTTCGGGCTAGCAGACGCCGAAAAAGAGACGATACGCGCTCGCCGCCATCTTTGTGAGGACTTGACGGATTGCAATGCGGGCGCTTGCGGACTACACCTTCGCTTGTCCTTACGCTCTGCGCCGTTCCGCCGTGCGAGATGGCGCGATTACGAGTGGCGGCGAAAATTTGGAGCTTTTGTTTGTTGCTTTTGTTATGTGTCCAGTGAAGTTTCCTTCCGTGAAAAACGGCGAACTGTCGCTTTCTAACTGCCTCGTGCATATGTCCCAAAAGTTATGTACACGTTTGTACGCACGCATAGAGACCCCTTTCGTGTTTATTTTTTCGAAGCCGTATTCAATTGTGGTGTCGTGTGTGCTTTATGTGCGTTTAGCTGAGACGATTGTGATCGAACTAGCTATTTCGCTCCGTCGTATGTTTGCGTTCGTGAGCCCTGTCAGAACTGAACTATTTCAACTAGGTCTTCCATGTTGATGAAATGCACTGATTGAATAAAAGCGATCGCGACATTGTCCAGGTACTCCATAATACTCGTACTTCATAATAGACCTCGTGCTTTTATGTGAAAAGCTTCCAACAGTTCTTTGAGCAGTGGTGTCCCTGCTTCTAAACGTGGGTTCGCGCACTTATCAATATGTTACAGCCTTCTTATCGAACAGAACCGTGGAGATTCACCTAGGATCGGTTAAATGCCCGACCTTCACCCTCGGCAGCAGGGGCACTCCTCAAGGGGCTGTCCTCTCTCCTTTCCTTTTTAATATAACTCTAATCCCCCTCGCGCAAAAATTATCGACCATACCAGCCCTACAACACTCACTGTACGCCGATGACATCACGCTTTGGACCACCACGGGCAACTGTGGCACAATCGAATACACTCTCCAGAGAGCAACAAAAACGGTACAAGAACACGCGGGGAGCATCGGCCTCAGCTGCTCAGCTCCTAAATCAGAACTTCTTCTCATTCGCCCCAAAGACCCTTTTCCTCCGGCAATATCAATATATCTGGATGATCAACTCATCCCTCAGGTAAAGAACATCAGAGTTCTAGGCCTCCACATTTCCAATAACGGTTCCAATTCCATAGCTATAGGTGCGATACGGAGGTCGGTGCAGAATATATCCGCCCTCACAAAGAGGATTTCTAATCGCCACAGGGGCATGCGTGAAGCAGACACGCGCCGCCTTGTACAAGCATTCTGCCTCTGTAAAATGACTTATTCCCTCCCTTATCTGCACCTTTCGTCTCTCTCGAGAGATCAGGTAGATCGCCTCATTCGCACAGCATATAAAACTGCTATGCACCTTCCTAAGAGTACCGCCACGAGCAAACTGCTCTAGTTGGGTGTGCATAACACGATTGATGAATTAGTCGAAGTACACCTCATTAGCCATTATACTCGTCTTTCCCAGTCCGAAACAGGAAGGCTGCTCCTTCAGCGCCTCAAAATCAACCTCATAGGATGCACCACCCCCACGAATTCACCCCCCGAGTGCGTTAGCGACAGTCTCTTCATCCCACCATTACCCAAAAATACCCATCCAACCCATAATCACGACCGCAGAATAGCCAGGGCTAGGTCGCTTCATAAGCGCTACGCATCTTCGACCCCGGTCGCTTATGTAGATGCCGCAGAATACTCCCATCGTCCTGCCTTCGCAGTGGCGGTCTCAGATAATGTCCACAAGCTACTCTGTTGCGCCACTTTCGACCGAGTCGCTCAACCAATCGAGGCGGAAGAAGCTGCGATTGCTTTAGCTATTGCTCACACCCAGGCGGAGTACATATTCTCAGACTCAAAAACGGCCATTCGTAACTTTGCTATGTGTCGAATTCATGCACCTGCCTACCGTATCCTACAATTCGTTCCACCTCCTAAACGAATAATCACTATTTTGTGGGTTCCAGTGCATTGCGGACATCCGGGGAATACAGCCGCCCATGAGCAAGCCCGAGCTCTCGTCAACCGGGCAGTGGACGGTCTGCCTTCCTTTCGCAGCGCGCGGAAACTCCTACTCACCTATCATGAAATCACTTTACATTACCGCAATTCCCGCATGATCTACCCACCAGCCCATAAATCGCTGTCCCAGGCTGAGCAAATCGTTTGGCGCCGACTCCAAACGGGCACTTTAATATCGCACTTCATCAATTCCCAAATTCATCAGGGTGACGCCTTACCCCATTGTCGTCTCTGCTCGAGTCCGAGAGCCGACTTTAATCACATGTATCGCCATTGTCCAAACAAGCCAAATCCCCCCTTTGAGGGGGCTGAGAGACAGGAGCGATGGGAGGCTGCTTTGCGCAGCTCACGACCGGACGACCAACTCCGGATATTGTGCTGGGCCATAGGGGTCGCCGAAGCGCAAGGACTTTCCGCCACCTAAAGCGGCCCGAGGGCCCATCGGCTGCCTTTTCCCTGCACACATCCCCCCCCCTCACCTGACCCATTTCATGGTGGCAATAAAGTTGTATCCTCCTTCTCCTCCTCTCCCAAGAATGCATTAGTGACACTTCATTGTTCCTTTCGCAGGCAGAGAGCACGTTCTTGCATCGCAGGTTGTGATTAAGGATGGTATCCGATTGTTGTGAGCCTGCCCTTTTGCCCATGTCTATACCTATGTATTGCAATGCACAAAACGTTATCTGTTCGATGTTTACCTCGCTTTCTGCGCATGTGTTTGCATATATATATACTACTGCAGTAAATTTGGAATAAACAGTCGAAAGTTTGCGCTCCCCTTAACCCCTCCCCCCCCCCCCCCTTGTGATTTCTTTGCGCGAAATAGCCGCATCCGTGGCTTCTGAAAGTACATGAACCGACTAGCCCAACAACGTGTGCTTCTGTCTTACATGTACTAAGCAGACGTGAGAGCCGCGCGCCAGCTCACCTTGCATCGCTTTCGTGGCGCAGAGCGCCAGCTGGCTGTTTTGTTCGCGGACGAGGCGAGTTGCGCATGATCTTGCGAACGTACGTGATCGTATCCCAAATGCGTATGCTCGAGAATATCACTTCAGCTCTTCAGCAAACCTAGCCACATATTTTCAAGCAGGCAATGCAGTAACATCCAATGCGCACGCGGCGCAAAGTTTCGTTTGCTGCCACTGCGGTAGCGTTTCTTTACGTTTACGCTGGCAGTCCCAGCGTTCGATTTTGTCATCTTCGGGCAGCTTCGGGTTGTCTCGGGCTTCCCACACACGGGACCAAGACGCTGTTTTCTGTACCGATCGGAACTAGCTAGCTGACCCTCTGGCTAGCTCTGGCTGCCAGCGAACTGCCAGAAGTCCGAAAATCGAAGATCCCCACGGATACATGCCCATAAAGCGTTCCTCTAAGCAACGGCTGCCGCTTCGCACCTATCATCTCGCCCTACACTGTGTTGGAGAACTCGCTGGTTCACAATAAATGATGCTGTTGGTTTACACATCGGGTATTCTCACTTAGTTGATAGACTACGGATGGTAAGACATCGCTGTTTTTGATATCGATGCTCGGTTTGGCACACTCCCATGTCCGCCGAAAGCGCCCCTGCATTTCTGTAAACACTTCTCTGACTGCGCCCAAGACTAATATTAAACCTAGCGCAGCACAATTTGTTTTCTTAAAATACGTTTACGTGCTTGAATTCTTTTGAACCGAGCACGACTACATTTCTGTCGAAATTTGCTGCTTTGACCACTCGCAATTAGAAGCGAGCCCATCAGCTTTTGGATCTTTTATTAATCGCGCGTAGATGGCGCAGCTAGCCTAGCGCTTTGTGGGGCGTCGTTTTTACCTGCTTTACGCTATACTAAACGTCTTTCGAATAGCGTTACGCTAAATTTTAGCGTGCGAAACACGCTAACGCAAGCATTTAACGCTATACTAAACTGTCTTATACGAATACCTCTTGTTGCCGGTGCTTCTCCAAACGCTAGTTGGGGCTTCGCGGTCTTGGGTTGCAGTGGCCGAATATTGAAGGCACTGGGTCAGGAATCCACATTCTTCTCAATTTCAACAGTATTTAGCCGAAAAGACACCGGTCGTATGTAAAGTCGTCATCCTTAAAGTGTGCCGCGTATGGTACCACGCTATTTGATAGCCCCCATTCCTTTCGCCCACTGCAATAAGCCGCAGCTATTGGAGCATTACGTTTTTTTGGAAAAGTGTGAAATCTCGTCCCGTCCGTAACATACGTGTTCCAGCAGCCTGCGGCCCCGCATTTCGTCCTACAGAGGAGTTAGCTCGTAGAGGAGCGTCACGCAGAAAAGGAAGGGCTGCAGGATGTTCTACTGGTTCTGCTCACGAGCGGCCGTGAGCTGCGATTTACTTCATTTCCGTTTGTGCACGATTTGCCCGGGCACACCGCTAGGGCTCCGCATCATCTGCTAGCTGATAATTAGAGCACCGATTATAAATAAAGTACGCGACTGGAAGATTTTTCACTGTGATTATCATTACTTACCCAACATATACTACTCATTCCGAGCGAATTCTGTCCAAGTCAGATTTCGTTGCAGTTGGCCTTTTCACTTGGAAGTCGCTCGCCAATTTTTAAGCGTGCTCAACAGCTTCCGCAACGATATTTCACTTGATCCACAATGTGTTTTCAAATGAGGTTTCTTTTCCTCTCAACGATAAATGAATGTTCATTTGCATAATGGTCGTTCAATAGGATGTCGCTGGCCAACTTTCAATACTTGTCAACAGCTTGCTCAACGATATTTCACTTGATCCACAATGTGTTTTCAAATGAGGTTTCTTTTCCTCTCAACGATAAATGAATGTTCATTTGCATAATGGTCGTTCAATAGGATGTCGCTGGCCAACTTTCAATACTTGTCAACAGCTTGCTCAACGATATTTCACTTGATCCACAATGTGTTTTCAAATGAGGTTTCTTTTCCTCTCAACGATAAATGAATGTTCATTTGCATAATGGTCGTTCAATAGGATGTCGCTGGCCAACTTTCAATACTTGTCAACAGCTTGCCTCAACGATATTTCACTTGATCCACAATGTGTTTTCAAATGAGGTTTCTTTTCCTCTCAACGATAAATGAATGTTCATTTGCATAATGGTCGTTCAATAGGATGTCGCTGGCCAACTTTCAATACTTGTCAACAGCTTGCTCAACGATATTTCACTTGATCCACAATGTGTTTTCAAATGAGGTTTCTTTTCCTCTCAACGATAAATGAATGTTCATTTGCATAATGGTCGTTCAATAGGATGTCGCTGGCCAACTTTCAATACTTGTCAACAGCTTGCTCAACGATATTTCACTTGATCCACAATGTGTTTTCAAATGAGGTTTCTTTTCCTCTCAACGATAAATGAATGTTCATTTGCATAATGGTCGTTCAATAGGATGTCGCTGGCCAACTTTCAATACTTGTCAACAGCTTGCTCAACGATATTTCACTTGATCCACAATGTGTTTTCAAATGAGGTTTCTTTTCCTCTCAACGATAAATGAATGTTCATTTGCATAATGGTCGTTCAATAGGATGTCGCTGGCCAACTTTCAATACTTGTCAACAGCTTGCTCAACGATATTTCACTTGATCCACAATGTGTTTTCAAATGAGGTTTCTTTTCCTCTCAACGATAAATGAATGTTCATTTGCATAATGGTCGTTCAATAGGATGTCGCTGGCCAACTTTCAATACTTGTCAACAGCTTGCTCAACGATATTTCACTTGATCCACAATGTGTTTTCAAATGAGGTTTCTTTTCCTCTCAACGATAAATGAATGTTCATTTGCATAATGGTCGTTCAATAGGATGTCGCTGGCCAACTTTCAATACTTGTCAACAGCTTGCTCAACGATATTTCACTTGATCCACAATGTGTTTTCAATGAGGTTTCTTTTCCTCTCAACGACTAAATGAATGTTCATTTGCATAATGGTCGTTCAATAGGATGTCGCTGGCCAACTTTCAATACTTGTCAACAGCTTGCTCAACGATATTTCACTTGATCCACAATGTGTTTTCAAATGAGGTTTCTTTTCCTCTCAACGATAAATGAATGTTCATTTGCATAATGGTCGTTCAATAGGATGTCGCTGGCCAACTTTCAATACTTGTCAACAGCTTGCTCAACGATATTTCACTTGATCCACAATGTGTTTTCAAATGAGGTTTCTTTTCCTCTCAACGATAAATGAATGTTCATTTGCATAATGGTCGTTCAATAGGATGTCGCTGGCCAACTTTCAATACTTGTCAACAGCTTGCTCAACGATATTTCACTTGATCCACAATGTGTTTTCAAATGAGGTTTCTTTTCCTCTCAACGACAAATGAATGTTCATTTGCATAATGGTCGTTCAATAGGATGTCGCTGGCCAACTTTCAATACTTGTCAACAGCTTGCTCAACGATATTTCACTTGATCCACAATGTGTTTTCAAATGAGGTTTCTTTTCCTCTCAACGATAAATGAATGTTCATTTGCATAATGGTCGTTCAATAGGATGTCGCTGGCCAACTTTCAATACTTGTCAACAGCTTGCTCAACGATATTTCACTTGATCCACAATGTGTTTTCAAATGAGGTTTCTTTCCTCTCAACGATAAATGAATGTTCATTTGCATAATGGTCGTTCAATAGGATGTCGCTGGCCAACTTTCAATACTTGTCAACAGCTTGCTCAACGATATTTCACTTGATCCACAATGTGTTTTCAAATGAGGTTTCTTTTCCTCTCAACGATAAATGAATGTTCATTTGCATAATGGTCGTTGAATAGGATGTCGCTGGCCAACTTTCAATACTTGTCAACAGCTTGCTCAACGATATTTCACTTCATCCACAACGTATTTTCAATTGACGTTGCTTTTCCTCTCAACGATGTACTAATGTTGATTTGCTTAACGACCATTCAAATGAAAGTCGCGGGCCAATTTTCAAGCCTGGGCAACAGCTTGCTCAACGACATTTCTCTTGATCCACAACGTATTTTCAATTGACGTTTCTTTTCGGCTCAACGATAAATGAATGTTGACTTGCTTAAAGGCCAACTGCAACGAAACACCGCAAACCTCAGAAAGCTGCAGAAGAACGTGTTGTTGGGCGAGTTGGTGCTTGCTGAATGACATAATGCAGCGCTAAAAACACACACACCACAAAGTAAGGAACACAAACCGACGGGACAGGCGCTGTCCCATCGCCTGTCCCGTCGGTTTGTGTTCCTTACTTTGTGGTGTGTGTGTTTTTAGCGCTGCATTATGTCACTCAGAAAGCTGATTTATAGGCAGTCTAGCTGGAGATAATGCTACCTCCCAAATTTCACCTTAAAAATTCAAGTGGTAGAAAAACGACGCCATTACAGCTGACCGGAAGTGGCGCAGACCACAGGCCGACAGACCGACCGATGCAGGCGAATCGTCTGCTCTGAGCGCCGGAGTGTTCGCTTCGCCGCCTCACCACAGCGTTTTCTTTGTAGATGGCAACGAAAAAACCAAGTATGTAAACATCCACCGTGAAGAAAACACGGATACATGCCCATAAAGCGTTGCTTTAAGCAACGGCTGCCGCTTCGCACATATCATCTTGCGCTACACTGTGTTGGAGAACTCGCTGGTTTACAATAAATGATGCTGTTGGTTTACACCTCGGGTATTTTCGCTTCGTTGATAGACTACGGACGGTAAGACATCGTTGTTTTTGATATCGATGCTCGGTTTGGCACACTCCCAGGTCCGTTGAAAGCGTCCCTGCAGTTCTGTAAACACTTAACTAATACGGCGATCTGGGCGAGTTGGTGTGCTAACATCTTCGGGAAAATGTGCAGCGCGGCACGGACGAAGGACAAGAAACGCACAACACGAGCGCTGTAAACACTTGTCTGACTGCGCCCAAGAATTTAAGATTAAACCTAACGTAGCACAATTTGTTTTCTTAAAATACGTTTACGTGCTTGAATTCCTTTGAACCGAGCACGACTACATTTCTGTCCAAATTTGCTGCTTTGACCACTCGCAATTAGAAGCAAGCCGATCAGCTTTTGGAGCTTTTATTACTCGCGCGTAGATGGCGCAGCTAGCCTAGCGGTTTGCGGGGCGTCGTTTTTACTTGCTTTACGCTATACTAAACGTCTTTCGAATAGCGTTATGCTAAATTTTAGCGTGCGAAACACGTTAACGCAAGCATTTTACGCTATACTAAAGCTGTCTTACACGAATACGTCTTGTTGCCGGTGCTTCTCCAAACGCTTGTCGGGGCTTCGCGCTCTTGGGTTGCAGTGGCCCAATATTGAAGGCACTGGGTCAGGAATCCACATTCTTTTCAGTTTCAACAGTATTTCGACGAAGAGACACCGGTAGTACGTAAAGGAGTCATCCTTAAAGTGTGCCGCGTAAAGTACCACGCTCTTTGTTAGCTCCAATTCCTTTCACCTCACTAACCCGCAGCTTTTGGAGCTTTACGTCTTTTGGAAAAGTGTCAAGCTGGTCCCGTCCGTAACATACCTGTTCCAGCAGCCTGCGACCCCGCATTTCTTCCTACAAAAGAGTTAGCTCGTAGAAGAGCGTCACGCAGAAAAGGAAAGGGTTTGGCTGCAGGAGTTCTGCTGGTTCTGCTCACGAGCAGGCCGTTTCCGTTTGTGTCCGATTTGCCCGGACACACCGCTAGGGCTCCGCGTCGTCCATCAAAAACGGGTCCATCAGGTTCTGCGTCGATTACCGCAGACTTCTTCCACAATGGATACAATTCTTCCGTACCGGCCTGACTCCTCCGAGTTCACAACCGTTTCAAGAGCAGCCGCATATGCCGAAGAATGTCGCCAGCTTGCTCGTTCATTCACATCGCACGACCAAAGTCGTCAGAAACATCGCCATGATGAATCGACTACTGCGACATACTTTGATCCCGGCACACTGGTATGGTTGTGGGTTCCATGTACTCCAGCGGAACTCTCCCACAAGCTATCGTCGAAGTACTGCGGCCCTTATCGGGTACTGCAACAAACGTCTGCAGTCAATGACCTCGTGTAGCCGCTCGACGTGTCTTCAGACAAGCGTCACCGCGGACAAGAAGTTGTGCACGTTTCCAGGCTCAAGAAGTACTACGATCCCCTTGTGTGCGCTAGCCCTTAGGTCGCCAAGATGGCTCCCTTATTGCTCGGGAGTGATTGTAAGGAAGGTAGTCGGCATGCGGCTTAGGTAGTGGACATGCGGCTTGCCGAAGAGAGAAGATAAAGACGACGACGAGCGATCGCTACCCGTGCTGCTAGTTAGCCCTGGTCGTAGTAAAATCGGTGTCCAGTTGTCGCGACTCCTGCCTTTAACACAACCTCGTTTGAGTTGATTTGCTTAATAGTCATTCAATTGAAAGTCGCAGACCAAATTTCAATACTGATCAACAGCTTGCTCAACGATATTTCACTTGATCTACAACGCATTTTCAATTGACTTTTCTTTTCCTCTCAACGATAAATCAATGTTCATTTGCTTAATGGTCATTCAATTGAAAGTCGTGGGCAAGTTTTCAATTCTGGTCAATAGTTTTCTCAACGGTTTTTTTTTAATCCACAGTATATTTTCAATTGTCGTTTCTTTTCGTCTCAACGATAAATCAATGTTCAGTCGCTTAATGGTCGTTCACTTGCAAGTCATGGGCGAATTTTCAATAATGGCCAACACTTTTCTGAACGGTCTTTCTATTGATCCACAATGTATTTTCAATTGACGCTTCTTTTCCTCTCAACCATAAATCACTGTTGATTTGCTGAATGGTATTTCAAATGAATGCGCGGGCCAATTTTCAATACTGGTCAACAGCTTGCTCAACGATATTTCACTTGATCTACAACGTATTTTCGAATTCACGTTTCTTTTCCTCTCAACGATAAGTCAATGTTGATTTGTTTAATGGTCGTTGAATCGAAAGTCGTGGGCTAATTTTCAATCCTCTTCAACACCTTGCTCGACGATATTTCACTTGATCCACAATGTATTTTCAATTGACGTTTCTTTTTCTCTAAACGATAGATCGATGTTGATTTGCTTAATGGTCGTTCAATTGAATGTCGCGGGCTAATTTTAAATACTGGCAAACAGCTCGCTCAACGATATTTAACGTGATCCAAAACGTACTTTTCAAGTGACGTTTCTTTTCCTCTCAACGATAAATGAATGTTGATTCGCTTGAATGTTGAGTCGCTGGAGAATTTTCAATACTGGTCAGCAGCTTGCTCAATGATATTTCACGTGATCGACAACATATTTTCAATGGACGTTTCTATTCCTCTCAACGATATATCAATGTTGATTTGCTTAATGGTCTTTCAATTGGAAGTCGCTGGCCAATTTTCAGTACCCTGGTGAACAGCTTGCTCAACGATATTTCACTTGATCCACAACGTATTTTCAATTCACGTTTCTTTTCCTCTCAACGATAAATGAATGCTGATTTGCTTAAAGGCCTACTGCAACGAAATTTCGGAAACCTCAAAGAGCTGATTTATAGGCAGTCTAGCTGGAGATAACGCTACCTGCCAAATTTCACCTTAAAAATTCAAGCGGTTATCTAAGAAAAAAAACCCGCCAAGAAAGCAATTTTTAATACCGAAACTAGAAAATGATGGAAATGTAACTGGAATGCGTTCCCTTTCGCATTAACGGAACTTGTAACGGGAACTCCTTTCTAATATGGGAAGGAACGAGAAACGAGCTTTCGTTCTACCTTTAGAGGAACGTGTATAATACTGCTTCGCACCATACGCTTCAGAACACCCAGCAAGGCGAGCTGCGGTTGACAGCACCAATGCGCTATCGGTCGCCATGTCCTCATCCGTGATCAATTTTCGCGAATCGTCGTTCACGTAGTCCGTGAAGCGAAAACTATATAGGTTCTTTCTTTTTCAAAATAAATTTAGTTGTGAGTTCAGCGCCGTGTCCTTCCCTTCTTTCTGTCCGTGTTTAACCCGTTGCGCTGTCGATTATATTACGAAAACTAGAGCCAGCGACCTGTGGACGCAAGGCCGCTGATATCCGGAAAACTGAAGACCCTCCATCACTAACCCTTAGTAGATGATGGCAGTTACGTAATGACGGACAAGTGCAGTAATAGTGACGGTACCTTGGAACTGCTAGTCCCCATCGAAGACTTCAAGGCTATTGCGCTAATAGGCACTGGCGCAGCAGCGGGCTAGCAAAGAAGCTGAAAAACGTGCTGACTCAATGGACCGGACATCAGGTACTTACTAAGATCGATCCAAATAGGTCGCGAAGCTTCGGACGAAAACGGTTGAGAATCTATTGCCAACGACACGAGCAAGGGGAGTTATGGGTGCTGCGACTGAAGCGCGACTATGTATGGAGGGAACAAACACTAAAAGCGAAAAACCAAGTTTTATTCAAGGGCGAAGCAATGTTTATGTTTGAGAAATTACATTTATTTCACGAACAATATTATGTAGGTTCAAGAATTTACGACAGTGTTTAGCTATTAGAAAACTTTTTCTCAGCGCCCCTGAAGACAGGCGCACGGCGTTGTTATTCAATGCGGCGCATGGAAAGACGCGCTCGTAAAGTTCATCTGCGACGACACGCCCCTCACGTGGTCTTTCGCACTTGCATGCGTTCTCTGAAATATTCTGGTGAAAATTTGATTTTCGCTGTGCGCGGAGTTGCGAGGTGCGTTTCATCGTATGTGAACGTGTTGATTACGGTGTTCAACGGGCAACGGGATGACACGGCTAACAATTAACACCGAACGCTTTCTCCGTTACTCGCGGAAACGATGTGGTGTTCAATGATGCAATAGCAACACGCGTACGCCTGGCGATCCATCTCTTCTAGATAAGACAACGGGGCGACGGTTCGGAGTAGCGTGCTTGCTGGATTTTTGTGGATCAGTATTCCTGCTGCCCGATTTCTTTCGTGAACACCAAATGCCTATTATATTTGCTGTTATTGGTGAGCAGATCGCTAAGTTATCTGTCGCGGTACAATACGCCTGCCTGTATACCTTACACGTAAGGTTAATTTGTCGTAACAGAAGGCAAAATGTAGTGGAACTAGTGTACGCACTTTTTAACAGGAAAGTGCTTTATGCCGGGGTCCACCAAGTACATCCGGTGAGGATATGGCGTTGATAAAACGGACGCCAACGGGTGAGAACGAAAAAGACGAAGAAAAAGATCTGCCGCTCGGAATTGAACGCACGACGTTGTGGTCGTGACGGTAAGCACCCGACGCTAAACCAACTAAGCTACCTTGGCGGTTGCTGGACACTTTACGAACGCGCCTTATAACTTTCACACATTCTCTCTCGCAGGGTGCTCTCTGTTGGCGCTGTACTTAGGCGGGGCGGTGCCGACGTTTGTGAGAGGTGAAAAGAAGTAATCCGTCACGATCGACACTTACTAGCGCTTACTGCGAGATTGCGCGCGATATCGGAGGTCATGGTTAAAGCGTCTCGATACCAGCGAGGGACACTGACCGCTCTGGCGTCGCCGAGGCACCATAGACGGAGTTACGTTCTTTGACTTTCGCTTCGTGTAGCGTGCGCTGGTTCATCGGAGTAGTGCAGCTTCCCCATGCACGAACGGGATTTTTCCACCGCCGACTACGTCGATTAGGAGAGCACCGACTAACAAAACTGCTGCAATACGCATTGCAGAAAGGACATGATTTCGACGGGCGAATGTCGTGCCTTGGTGGAACGAGACTGAGGCCAGCGGGACGCACGCATTTGCGGCTCAAGCTACGCACCTCTACGAACTAGGCGTCAACATGGGTGCATCCACGCCCAGCGGTGCTATAGCTGCCAAACACGAATAGACATTGTACAAGCTCTCATGTATCACTACATAATAAGCACTACTTCTATGAAGACACGTTTCGCTTTCGTGTTATACCGATTCCTATGACGGAGGGATCAGCTATATTTTTTGAACTTATTACGACACCTGTTGCTGATTAGGTAGGGTGTGATAAAATTGCGTTACTGTTACCATTGAATAAAACTGAAATGTAATCATTTTGGCGCGACCAGCCGTCATTTCTTCTCGCCAGAAAGGAAGCACACAAACAATGCGCTCTTTAAGGCCCCGGCGCATGTGCGAAGCAAACAAGCCACGCTTCAAACATGAGGTGTACGCTGTGGCTTAGCTTAATCCTGCTGTGGAAGATGACACGAACGCAGAATAAAAGCTCCAAGAATAAGGTTTTCTGGTAAAACCAAGGGGAATTAAACGGCGGTGCACTTAAACACCTCTGTTTAGTAATGAGTCGATATTTAGCTAGCATTGGCTTCAAGCGCACACGCCATGGACTTGCCGGATCGCCGTAGCGCGAGTCCTTAGCGATCAGGGGCATAAGAAAACTATTTTGAGGTCAAATTTCGCGCTAGTGCCAACAGAATGACGTCACTTTTTACCAGATATCCGCTTCATTTTTTGTTTTGCTGGAAGTGTTTTCTCCTCACACAGATGGCGCTAAGCCCCATGAGCAGCTGATGAGCAGCCATTTTCTGAAGGTATGGGCTTCTGTGTAAGCTTCGCTACCAGTTACATTTACCTTGTACGTACCGCCGGAGGGCACTTAATCAGCCCCGTGGAATGGGGCACAGCAAGGATAGGGATTAGAGTATTCATGTACACACTTGCAATCTTTTTTTACAGTATCGGGTGAGTGCTGAACGTGGGATATGGTAGACTCCAATATTCTCGAAAAGTAACGAGATCTGCTGACAATGCGCAAGCGTACAAAGTAAACTGAACTGCGTGCGCCGTCTGCTACGTTCTTTACTTCAATGTGTTTTAATTAATCTTTCAATAAACAGCCCTGTACAGCGGAGCGCATCGGAGAACAGGTCCAGAGTATGCGCATGCGCTCTGTGCGCAGTCAAGTGGAAGTGTCCTCGACTTTGCTGTTCTGCTAGGGGATTCGATACCGGTGCTTCCTGCTGCGTTATAAGTCCCTTTGTTTCCTTTATTTTTTATGCATGTCATGCACATCCAGTTGGAAAGCGTGAGCGTCGAGAAGGCCGAGTCACGCCCACTGATGTCGTGCTTTTTGGGCATCAACGTAACAGATGACGCTCGCAGTTCAGTTGGTTCCATGTGCTTTGTGCGCTAGCGCACGGTAGGAAGATCTCGTAAACATTCGAGGATATTAGACGCTACGTTATCCCGCGCTCAGCGCTCCCGCTATACCATTAAAAATTTGCAAGGATGTAGTACGTCGGCAGCTCTATTGTCCTCCCCGAGTGTTCCCATGAGCTGATTATAGGCATGGGCTTTTTGCAAGCAAACAGTGGAATCATGGTCTCGCAAAAATTTCAAGTTTGTTTTTGTACAGACAATGCTGTCGACATGTATGAAACGGAGCAGCCAATTGTTTCACTTCTCGGTATTGTGGACGAAGGTCTGACCATGCCGCCCCGCTTTAGCATTATTATTATTATGATGTTTAACGTTACAAAACCACGATTGAATTATGAGGAGCACCGTCGTGGAGCGCCTCCCGAAAGTTCGACCACCTGGGGTTCTCCAACGTGCACCTACATCTAAGTACACGGGCCTCTAGCATTTTAGCCTTCATCGAAAATGCTGTCGCCCCAGCCGGGGTTCGATCCCGCGACTTTCGGGTAAGCAGTCGAGCACCATAACCATCAGACCACCGGGGTGGGTCCCGGTGGCAGTGCGACAGTTCTTGTGAAAGTGGCGTTTTGTGCCTATATGATGGACTAGTAGATGGGAACATCGGACTGCTGATCGAAAAGGAAATATTCCTGGCAAGAGGTCTAGTGAACCTTCGTGATATATCTGGGGATGTCCTATTAAGCAACTTTGGCAATGGGGTAGAGCATGTGGTGAATGGAACAGCTGTAGCATCTCTGCATCAATATCTGCAAGTCGGGGGTGTGCGCACTCTTCATAAAGCCCCGCCAACTTCTGCGACAGTGAACAGCGTCCTTCAATCAATAGATATTGACAAAGAGCTCTCATCATTGCAGAAAGAGCAGCTTAGAATAACAGAGAGCTGAGCTAGTTGGTAAGTATTCATTCTAAAGAGACAGGGCGTGCAAACAAGGACACAAGAAAGAAGTCAGGACACCACAAACGCCGACTAACAACTGAAGAGACGCACAACGGCTGAAAAGGAAAGAAGGCACGAAAACTTATCTGCGCATGCCCATGCAACAGGCGAACCTATCAATCCGGCACGCGTGGCGGTCTACGTTGAAGATAACTGTTAAGGCATTTGATTTCATCTTTATGCAAGTTAATCGACGGTTGGCTCAATGGAATACAATTTCTAGACATTTCCTTAACGTTCCAGAAGAACCACGTGTGCTGGCAGTATTCTCCTAGATCTTCGAAACCGCTGTTAAATTTTTCGTCGAAGCACTCGAAGGTTGTAAAAAACGGTATCGCCATGTCTTGCCTTAAATCAGCCCTCACCAAGTCGTGTGAGCACAAAATGAGTGATAGCTTTAACGCACAGGTTACACGTCTTTTAGATGTAGGGTATCCTCGTGATGCAGTGGCCAGGGTCGCTGAACGTTTAAAGAAGTCTGTTGTGTTAAGTCCGAGCATGGTTGCAGAAAACGATAGGAAGAAACGTGTCGTAGGTATACCGTACATTCATTGCGTGTCTCACAGGCTAAAGAAAGTAGGAAGTAGATACGGCGTTAATGTTGTTTTCACGGCTGCCAATAAGCTAGGTAAGATTTGTGCCGCTGTGCAGAGGAAGGATGAGCGAGTAAAAGACTAAGAAGCGGACCGATATTTGTTTCGTAAAACACACCAACAAATTCACTGATTGCCGTACGAGTGTGGTGTATAAGGTCCCTTTCAGCTGCGGTCGCTTCTACGTAGGACAAACGGGCCGATGCATTAACCAGAGATTGTTGGAACATAAGAGATCGCTAACAGGAGGCTCGCCTTCTAATCTATCTTTACATTGTCGAGATTGCAAGTGCACGCCAAAATTCGATGAATGCGCAGTGTTGTACCGTCATAGAAATGAAGAAGCGCGCCTGATGATTGAAGCATGGCATATCGAGAATAGTGGTAGCGCATGCGTGAGCCAACCGTCGATTAACTTGCATAAAGATGAAATCAAATGCCTTAACAGTTATCTTCAACGTAGACCGCCACGCGTGCCGGATTGATAGGTTCGCCTGTTGCATGGGCATGCGCAGATAAGTTTTCGTGCCTTCTTTCCTTTTCAGCCGTTGTGCGCCTCTTCAGTTGTTAGTCGGCGTTTGTGGTGTCCTGACTTCTTTCTTGTGTCCTTGTTTGCACGCCCTGTCTCTTTAGAAAGAAAGAGCAGATTGTGAATTTTATCAAGGAATTCACGAGGTGCTTTTCAAAAACGTCGAAAGTAGGACGCACTCCCGTCGCAAAACATCGAATCGCGGTCGAAGAAAATGTTAGACATGTGCATCAGCGTCCATACCAATGAGCTGCAAAAGAACGGGAAGCCATAGAGAAACACGTACAGCAAATACTCAAGGACGACGATATAGAGCCATTCAGTTGTCCGCGCGCATCACCGGTAGTACTGGTCGAAAAGAACAACACCGTGTGGTCTTGCGTGGACTACAAAAAACAGAACCCTGTCATAAAGCGGGATGTTTATCGACTTACACGGAACGACGATATCTTAAGTTAGGCAACATCACTCCTATTCATCACTGGATCTAAAAAGCGGATACTGGCAAATAGAAGTGGACAAGCAAGATCGGGAGAAGGCATTTCTGGCACCCGACAGACTACATGAGTTCCAAGTACTCCCTTTTGGTTTGTGCTCTGCTCCCGCAACATTCCAAAGGATGATGGACACTGTCCCCTCCGGACTCAAATGGCCATCGCGCCTCATTTATTTCGATAACTTAGTAGTTCTTTCCTCTGCCTTCGAACACCACGTGCACCGACTGAGAACAGCACTGGATACCATGTTCGCGGCAGCACTGACTGTCGACCCGGAAAAGTGCCCCTTTGCATTGCGCGAGCTTCCATTCCTCGGGTACATTGTTTGTTCTGAAGGTGTCCGCCCAGATCTGGAAAGATCACATCAGTCAAAAACTTTCAAAAGACCGGAGACTAAAAGGCCATGAAGCGATTCCTGGGACTGTGTTCCTACTAAAGACGCTTAGTTGAAAATTTCATTAAGATCGCTGGACCATCGACACGGCTTACAAAAGAAGGCGTACCATTCGTCTGAGAGGAAGAACAAGAAGATGCTTTCTCAGCGTTGCGACGCCGTTTGCAGTCTCCTCCTACAATTGCTGATTTTGTTGAAGACGCCGAAGCAGACGTCCATACTGATGAGAGTAACGTTGGTCTCCGCGCGATCCTTATTCTGTGGCAGAATAGAATGGAAAAGGTATTCCTTACGCAATCCGCACTCTCTCGAATGGTGAGTCCAATTACTCAGCTACAGAGAAAGAATATCTCGCAGTTATACCTGCCATCAGTACAGGCCCGTAGCCACTTAGCCGTAGCCAAGTGTGTCCGTGTGTCTTCCTCTAGTTCGTGTAGCGCTACCCTTCCAAGTATGAATTTCTAACTCGCCCAAGAAACAGCCCTCCTAAGAAAACTCGAGAGAGGAACGTAGACCTTGCCACATCATTTCGAGAAAGTTTGCAACGGCGCTCAATGGTCAGGGGAGCTGCAAAAAGGAAAAAGAAAAAAAATAAGGAAAAAGGAGAGGAAAAAAAAGAAATAAAGAAAACAAAAAAAGAGGGCGGGGGTCTACCAAAAGGAGAGCCGTCAAAAGAGACTACAAAAATCCGGCAGATCCCACGCACTGTGGGAATCGATGTAATGCGAAGCAGCCAGCAAAGAGCTGCATACATCGCTTTGTTTATTTTTTAGCCAAATGAAATCATTCATGCCATGGCATCTAGTTCACCATATATCGCATGTTTGCCATGCACGCGTGCATGCACGATGTCGTATATACCATGCCAATGAAACGTATATTCTGGTATATACACTGCATGACCGGTCATTTATGTTCATCACGCACTCCTGTCATGCCATACCAATTTTGGTATATGTCCAGTTATCTAAACGGCCGGAAGCGCACCATTACAGTGTCATGTAAATCATACCGCACATGACATGCATAACATAATTCGCATGTTAGGACCTGCCATTTATGTTCGTCATACAGTCACATCGCACAATACCAATTTTTGGTGTATATCAAACGAGCGAAATGGCCGCCAGTCCACCATGAGCGTGGCATGTAAATCATGCCATACATGACATGCATGTCATGGTTTTCATGTTACCACCTGTCATTTATGTTCGTCATACATTCGCGTCACGCAATACCAATTTTGGTGTATATCAAGCTAGCGAAACAGCCGCGATCGGACAATGAGCGTGGCATGTAAATCATGCCGTAAATGATATGCATACCATAATTTTCAAGTCACCACCTGCCATATATGTTTGTCATACAGTCATGTTGCGCTATACCAATTTTGGTGTATATCAAGCGAGCGAAACGGCCGCGAGCGCATCATGAGCTTGGCATGTAACTCATGTCGCACATGACTTGCCTGTCACGATTTTCATGTTACCACCTCTCATTTACGTTCGTCATACAGGCGCGTCGCGCAATACCAATTTTGGCGTATATCAAGCTAGTGAAACGTCCGCGAATGCACCATGACCGTGGCATGTAAATCATGACATACATGACATGCATGTCATGGTTTTCATGTTACCACCTGTTATTCATGTTCTTCATACAGTCACATCGCGCAATACCTATTTTGGTGTATATCAACCTAGCGAAACGGCCGCGAGTGCGTCATGAGCGTGGCATGTGAATTATGTCGTGCATGACACGCGTGTCATGATTTCCATGTTATCACCTTTAATTTACGTTCGTCATACGGTCGCGTCGCGCAATACCAATTTTGGTGTATATCAACCCAGCGAAATGGCCGAAATCGTGACATACATGACATGCATGTCATGGTTTTCATGTTACCACGTCTAATTTACGTTCGTCATACAGTCGCGTCGTGCAATACCAATTTTGGTGTATATCAAGCCCGCGAAACGGCCGCGAATGCACCATGAGCGTGGCATGTAAATCATGACATACATGACATGCATGTCATGGTTTTCATGTTACCACCTGTTATTCATGTTCTTCATACAGTCACATCGCGAAATACCAATTTTGGTGTATATCAACCTAGCGAAACGGCCGCGAGTGCGTCATGAGCGTGGCATGTAAATCATGACGTGCATGACACGCGTGTCATGATTTTCATGTTACCACGCGTCAGTTATGTTCGTCATGTCGAAATGTCTCGTCATACCAGTTTTCGTATATATCCATTCATTTAAACGGCCGCGAGCGCCTCGAGACCATGTCATATAAATCATGCCGCACTTGATGACATGCGTGTCATGATTTGCGCGTTAAGACCTGTCATTATGTTCGCCATGAACTCTTGTCATGTCATACCAGTTTTGGTATATATGAAATTAACGGAATGGCCGCAAGAGGCCCAAGGCTGTGGAATGTAAGTCATGCTGTTCATGACATGCATGCCATGATTTTTATGTTATGACCTGTCATTTATGTTCGTAATATGGTCATGTTATTCCATAGCAATTTTGGTATACATCCCATTAACAAAACGGCCAGGACAGCACAAAGTCGTAGGCGGCTAGATAGATAGATAGATAGATAGATATATAGATAGATAGATAGATAGATAGATAGATAGATAGATAGATAGATAGATAGATAGATAGATAGATAGATAGATACGCTCAAACTCGCAGAAGTTCGCTAAGAAATGCTTCGCATTTAAAAAAGACACAGCTTCGCTGCAAGGGCGAAGCAATGAATGCGATAGCAAGAAACTAATACTATACGAAGTGATGCTCGCCAATGGATACTCTCAGTTTGAACAGCGCTCCTGTTGCAAAGACGGCCAAAGCAGCGAAGGAAACTAGAGTGCTTCAGGTGTCGAGCTGTGACATTGATAGTTTGCGCTCATCTTCTGTTTGTTCGTTTAGCGGCGTCCCTTGAGCTCGGGTGACTTTCTTACGCTCCGTAACATGAGCACGGACATCACGGTGAAAGCGTGAAACATCCCTCTTCCCCTCAGCACGAGAAAACCGCGCGAGCAGACAGCGGAAGGGCAAGCTTCTCCCTGCGCAAATATAAGAAGAAGCGAGCGAGCGAGCCGACGACTTTTAAATCCGCCCGTCGCGCTACTAGTGCCATCCCGCTGGTAATGAAGAAACGCTTATAAGCGCCTAGCGTCTCCGAGTCCGTCCAGCGGTAAAGGGTGTGCATATAACGCTCGCCGTTAGCTACGTGGAGGATCTGCGTTTCGTGGCATAGTGGTTAGCCCCACTCGCTGCGGAGCAAGAGGTCCCTGGTTCGATTACGCGCTTCGGAAGCATTTCTCTGAATTATTTTTCTTTGGGGCTTTTATTTATATATACATACTGATACATATACGGTGCATGACGGCGGCGACGGCGACGGCAAGATTCAGCCGAGACCGTCCATATAATTGCTATCGCAATAAAAAATCGCAGTATGAAAGCGACTTGGGAAGGCCGCAGGGCGGCGCGTCTGGGAAAGTAACTTAGGAGGGTGGATGATTGGGGTAGTTGTGGCTTCTTGTGGTTATTAGTGCGCTATACTGTCTTATGTCTGGGAAAGACCGGAGTATGCAAGTTACCTGGAAAAGCAGCATAAGGGCGGCGCGTCTAGCCATCACAAGAGGCTGCAGAAGATGATGGGGAAGGAACTACAGGCGGGGAAAGCGGGCGGCGTACTTTTAAAAGCCCACATGGTATGAGAAGGGTGTCTGAAAGCCACGTGCTTAATGGGTGAAGTCATTGGCAGACATACGCATCCAGTGTCATTGATGGCCTGAAAAGCTGGGCGGTTGTCCAGTAAAGAGAAGAAAAAAAAAGAAGGGCCGGGGAAAGAATAGGAATAATGCGCGGAGAACTTCCTGGGAAGGAATGCGTGGTAGGAGCGGTCGTAGGAGCGCGTAAAGAAGAAAGGGAACCATCGTCCGAAGGTTCTAGAAGATGGAGGCTTCTTAAGAGTAATATGTGTATATATATAATATGTCCCCCATTCATACACATTTATATATGTAAGATTGAAATATTAAAAAAGGAGAAAAAAAGGGGGAATATTGTTGGTGTATTATGGAGGCTAGTAAAGATTTTATGTTGCGATTAGAATATTGGTCAAGGCAATTTGAAGGCTGAGCGTGCTTTATGTCTCCTAATATTATGCTATGGCTTTTAGTGATTCCAAATTACCACGTGCTAGATTTATTCCTGATGGGTGTATTGACTGAAATTTGTGTATGAAATACCATTCCATGTACTTCCTCTCACGTTGTGACCGGAAATTTGTTTGTAGAATGTAAAGTTTGGCTTGATCGAAATTGTGGTCTTGTTGGTTGAAGTGGCTGGCTACTGCTTTTGGTAAATGGTGCTTTGTGTCGGCGGGGTGGCCGTTCAGTCTTACATGAATTGGTTGTCCAGTTTCGCCTATGTACTGTTTTTTACAGATGGTACATTCAATGCAGTAGATCAGATTGTTTGATGTGCACGTGAAGTTCGATGTTGCCTTGTGAATGTAATCCGATGCTGTGCTTTTTACGTTGGTGGCTGGTTGTATATGTTTGCAAGTGGAAAATCTCGGGCGCCCACAGGGACCAGATGTTGGTGTAGTTCTTGTTGCGAGTTTTGTATGAACGAGCATATCTTTAAAATTGGTGTTGCGTCTGTAGACGACCTTAGGCGGTTCGGGGAAGATTTTTTCAAGTTTCTGGTTGGTTGTTAGAATTGGATAGTATTGGATAGAGGCGTCGTTGTTGCTGTGGTTTTAGGGCGTGGTGTGAGTGTCTCAGTGCGGTCTAGTTTTAGTAAGTCCGTGTAAGCCTTATGAAGGAACGCGTTGGGGTGGCTTCTGTTTGCTAGTGTTCCTTTTAGGGTGGTAAGTCTGTTTACGTAATCCTCATTTTCTACGCATATGCGACGTAACCTTGTTGCTTGGCTCTTGAATATGCCCTGTTTACAATGTTTCGGGTGGGGACTTGTATAATCTAGGTATTGTTGCGTGTCAAATGGTTTTTTATACAGCGTTGTCTTTAATATGCCATTCTCTAAATATATGGTCGAGTCAAGAAAGTTGACGCGCTCAGCTGATCTCTCGGACGTGAACTTTATTGTTGGATGAAAGGAGTTTAGGAATGATGTAAATTTAGTCAGATTGTCCCTGCCATGCCCCCATATTGTAAGTATGTCATCAATGTACCGAAGGTATGTGTGGGGTTTATCCGCACAGCGAGACAGGAAGTCTGTTTCCAGAATTCCCATGAATATGTTTTCATAGGTGGGTGCGAATGGGGTACCCATGCTTGTTCCTTGTATTTGAAGGTAGTAATTTTCTTCAAATTCAAACTAGTTGTGTGATAGTACTAGTTCGAGTAATGATAAGTATTCTTCAGTAGAACGTTGTACGTTATGTCGGGATAAGGTTTGTTTTACTGAAGTTAGGCTTTCCGGGATCGGAATATTCGTGTATAAAGCGGTAACGTCTAGTGTGGCGAGAATGGCGTTTTGTGATAGTGTGCCTTTGCTATTGATCCCTTCTAGTATTCGCAGGAGGTGTGGGGTATCCTGTACAAATGATGGAAATGTCTTCGGAATGTCAACGAGAAAGTCGTTAAGGAATTCGGAGACACTTTCGGTTGGGGTGTTGTTGTTCGATACTATTGGGTGCCCTGGAATATTGGCAGTGTATAATTCGGTGGATGGCACTTTGTAAATTTTTGGGAGGAGGTAAAACCGCCCTGCTGCTTTGTTGATTGGATTCAGAAACTTAAATTCTGATGGAGTTATTAATTCATCAGCAAGGAGGGATCTAAGTGTGTTGGTGATTGTGAGTGTGTATTGTTCTGTTGGATCGTTGTTTAGTTTCCGGTAGTGTTCTGGGTTATTCAGTTGTCTGTAAGCCTCGTGCTTGTACTTCTGTATTGGCCAAATGACTATGCTAGGGTATGCTAGGGCCAGGGTGACCGTGATTTATTAAAAAGGAGACACGAACACTTTGGGAAACTACAGGCCGGTGTCTAATCTTGCGTATTTTTCTAAGGGGTTTGAGCAACTAATCCGCGTTCGTCTCAACGGCGTTTTTCTTAAACATTCCTTAATAACTGACTGTCAATATGGCTTTACGCAAAACAGACCTACGGAGCATGCGCTACTTGTTCAAAAAGAATATATATTAAAAAATTTTGAGACACAGCTCTTAACTCTTGGTATTTTTGTTGATTTCAGCAAAGCCTTCGACTGCTTAAATCACGACATTCTTTTTGCGAAATTAGAGCAGTATGGTGTACGTGGACGCGCCCTTAACCTAATAAAGTCATACCTGGGTTCACGGTCTCAATACGTAGTCGTTAACCATTACGCTTCACAGATTCTAATCATTGCGAATGGCGTCCCTCAGGGTAGCATTTTGGGGCCACTGCTATTAAATGTATATATAAATGATCTTCCTAACATCAGCACTCATGCGAAATACATTATATATGCAGACGACACCAGCTTAATTTTTTCTTCCAATAATATACAACACTTAGCAGAAATCGCAAACGACGCGCTCTCATCACTTGCCATGTGGTCATCAGTTAACTCTTTGAAAATAAACAAACAGAAAACAAAAGCAGCTACGTTTTCCTTCCTAAAA